>NW_026000226.1:319955-336798 GCF_001458135.2 Marmota marmota marmota | reverse complement strand
GCCTTTTTTTTTTTTTTTGGTACTGGGGATTCAACTCAGGAGTACTTAATCATTGAGTCACATCTCCAGCCCTTTTTATATTTTATTTAGAGACAGGGTCTCACTAAGTTGCTTAGAGCCTTGCTAAGTTGCTGAGGCTGGCTTTGAACTTGCAATCCTCCTGCCTCAGCCTCCCCAGCTGCTGGGAATACAGGCGTGTGCCACTGTGCCTAGCTGGACTGTGCCTATTCTGATAAAAAAGAATTTTCGTGGGATAAGGGGACAGGGACTTGCTATGTTGCCCAGGCTGGTTTGGGACCTCTAGGCTCAAGTGATCCTCCCTCTTGCTTCAGACTCCCAAATAGCTGGTACTGTAGGTCCACACCACTATGACTGGTCAAAAGGAAGTTCTACCTTGGAGTCATCTTTTTGTTTTTTTCTTTTCTTTTTTCTTCCTTCCTTTTTCCTTTCCCCTGTCTCATATTCTCCCAGGCAGCAAATTCTATCAGATCAACCTTTAAAGTATATCCAGAATCCATCCACTGCTCATCATCTCCACCATATTAATACAGTCCATTGTTCCAAAAATTTTGGCGAAGTCCCACAGTAGAAATGCATTTACAACGTGACCCATTATACCTAAACATGTATAAAAATGAAATCAAATACTAAGATGAAATTTGGGCTACAAAATCAGGGGTAAACACCAGGTGAAGCATCATAGGGAACTGCAAAAGCCCTGTGACGCTTCACCTACCCAGTAGAGAGCTCTGTTCTGTATCACTTTCTCATCAGGGTATAGTGCCCAGGAATTTATGTCTCTGCCTCACTTAGTTATCCAGTGCCAGCAGCCTTCAAGTCATGATGGAGACTGTCTGCTGACTGCAGTACTCAAACCTGGCAGCAAGTCCTGTCTCAGAGAATTGGTATGCCTGTTTGCCCAGATAGAACCTACTAAATTGATTTCATGATTCAATGAATTGTATTAGAGTGGGCTTTAAAAAGTTGTTACATGCTCTTCTCATACTCAGATGATTCCACAAATTTCCATTTATAATCCATTCCCACAGACGTCCAATAAACCCATAAAATTGTGCAAGGTCACTAATCATTAAGGAAATGCAAATCAAAACCATAAGAATCTGCTTCATAACAATTAGGATGGCTATTCCAAAGAAATAGGAAATAAGCATTAGCAAGTATGTGGATAAATTGGAGTACTGTGTCGCCACTGTGGAAAACAGTATGGCAATTTCTCAAAAAATTAAACATAGAATTGTTACATGACCCAGCAATTCCATTTCTGGGTATACACATAAAGAAGTGAAAGCATGGACTCACACAGATATTTGTATACTAGTATTTATAGCAGTATTATTCACAATGACCAAAAGGTGGAACCAACCCAAGTGTCCATCAACAGATGAATAGATAAAGTGGGATATACATGCAACATTGAGTTATTCAGGCTTAAAAATGAATTCTGATACATGCTACACATGAATTTGGAAGAGAATATCTGAATGAAATAAACCAAATACAAAAATACAAATAGTATCTGATTCCACTTCCATGAGGTACCTAGAGTAGTGAGAAACAGAAAGAAGAAACTGCAGAGCTATTGTTTAACCAGTACAAGTTTCAGTTTTAGAAAATGTTCTGGAAATGGCTGCACAACAATGTGAATATATTTAATGTCACTGAACTATACATTTAAAAATAGTTAAAATGGTAAAATTTAGGTATATTTTGCCACAATTAAAAATACAAAATCCCCAATTCTTTTTTAAAAAGTCTTTCTTTTTTTAAATATTTTTTCTTAGAAGTTGATGGGCTTTTATTTTGCTCATTTATTTATATGCAGTGCTGAGAATCAAACCCAGTGTCTCACACATGCTAGGCAAGCACACTACCACTGAGCCACAACCCCAGCTTCTTTAAAAATTCTTTAAAAATATTTTTTTATTTGTAGTTGGACACAATACCTTTATTTTATTTCTTTATTTTTATGTGGTGTTGAGAATCGAACCCAGCACCTCACACATGCTAGGTGAGCATTCAACTCCTGAGCCACAACCGCAGCCCCCAAATCCTCAATTCTTACCCCAGTTTTTCCCCTTTCTTGGATTCTTTCCCTCATTCACAAGATTTGTCATACTGGCATCCTCAGTGAATCAAGAACATGTTAAGTATGCATTTCCTTTCAGAATCTCTGCTTAAATTGCCCCTTAAAAAGTCTGACTATCCTACCGAAAAAGAAATACAAACATCTTTATCCCACCAACCTGCTTTGTCTTTAATGCACTTACCATACGACATGTCTAGTCTCATCATAATCTCCCTTACTAGAACATAAACTCCATGACTGTAGAGAATGGTTTTTGCACTGCTGCGATGAAGCTTGGGACACAGCAGGTGGTCAGCAAATATTTGTTAAATAAATGTATCTGTTTTATATAACAGAGAAGTATTTCCTTTTATTATCATATACTCGAACAGTATTTGTATAACCCGAAATTTAATTTCAAAAGTCGAAAATCCTGGATTAATAAAGTTTAACAGTCTTTAGCATCGGGAAAAAAAACCCAGTGAAAACATGAAGGCCCTTAAAAGGTTAAAGTGGAGCCCTTATCAGTTAGGATAAGGGGGTTGGTCTTGAGTTGCCCGCCCGCTGCCCTTAGCCAGGGCTTCTAAGTGCAGAGATAGCCAACTTCGTTACTGGGATCCGCCACCAGCACTAATAGATTCTGAAATGACAAGTCTTCGGGGTGGAGACAGCCTACAGATTGTAAGACGTGTGTTTAGCCTTGAGCCCCGTGGGGCCGTCGCGCACGCTGTCCCACCAGTGTCCACGCCCCTACCCAGAGAACACCCGGCCCCGCCCGGGCCCTCTGGCCCGCGTCTCGGTGGCCGGAAGCAGGACACCGGAAGTGGGCCACGAGAGGGAGGGGAGCGAGGGACGAGGCTGCGGGGGGCGGGGTCTCCGCCACCACCTCCGCAGCGGGCCGAGGAGAGATGGCGGCCGCCGAGGGGGTCGGAGAGGCTACACAGGGTGGTGAGCCGGGTCAGCCGGAGCAGCCCCCGCCGCAGCCGCACCCACCGCCACCCCAGCAGCAGCAGCAGGAAGAAGGGATGGCGGCCGAGGCCGGAGGAGCAGTGGCGTCCCCTATGGACGACGGGTTTCTGAGCCTGGACTCGCCCACCTATGTCCTGTACAGGTAACGCCCCCGAGCCGGGCCGCGGCGGAAATTCTGCCCCGGTACAAGCTTCCGGCCTCTGTTCTGCCGAAGTTTGTGCGGCCCGGCGGGCTGGCAGGCCGAGGGGTAGCTGGTTGGTTGGCGCCAGCCCGCGACTCTCGCGCTCCTTCCCAGATTGCCGCTTCCCGGAGGCAGCGCTGACCCCCGAGAGACATTGCGGAGTCCGGGCGCCAGGCACGTCTCTGTGGCTTCCCGCAGGCTTGAATGAAACGTAGAAACTACAGAACACCGGACAGCACTCTTTTAGGTGTCATGATTCATACGCTTAAGAAATTTCCCGCTCTCTTCTATAGTCCTAGAACGTTATCCTGTTAATGAGCATAATGAAAATGGAAGGGTTAGGGTGCGGTTTTTATAGAATGCCAAGAAAATAATTATTTAATAAAAAGCCAGCTTTCCTTTAAAAACGAGCTGTACTGGCTTCCTGCGGTTTGTTCTGCCGTATTAATAAAAGGTATAAGAATTTCAAGGACTGAGACCTTTTCATTTAACCATTATTTTCGCCCCTACTGTCTCCAGGAACTGAGTTAGGCCGTGAGCGTGAAAATAGAATTGTTACCTAAATTCTCCTATGCATCTCCTACTCCTGGTCCCTTGTACTAGCAATATGAAGGTACTGCTGTAACTTTTTTGCCTCTTTTCCCGATCTCTGCCAACACCCAGTCTAATCCCCATCTGTTCCTTGTGTTCAGATAGTAATGTGGATTGCTTAGTTCTTGGGAAGCTGCAGAAACAATCAGAAAGTCCTTCTGTCTTCTGTAGTTCAACCTAAACCTATTAGATGGCTTATTTGCCTTGTTTTTATGAATGAGTGAAAGTCACTATCTAGTTTTCTTTTTTGTTGGAGCTAATATTTTCCGATTTAAATTGGTTTGTTCCTGTAATCTTCAGCCTCCTCTTTGGATTGTGAAATGCTCAAGTTTCTTCACATGACTGTAATTTCCCAGTGCCTAAATGACAGTCTTATTTTTCTCGTGCCATCCCGTAGACTCTAGGTTTCACATCTCAGGTCATTGTTTCTCCTGTGTTTCTTCCTGTATGAGGGGCACCATTTCAAGATTGTAAGCCACATATCTCTGCTGTGAAATAGCTGATGAGTATAGAGAGGTAAAGAGTGGGTGAAAGAGCCAGGCACAGTGGCACACACCTGTAATACCACCCACTCCAGAGGCTGATATAGGAGGCCAACCTCAGAAACTTAACAAGTTTTCCCAAACAGTGAGAAATTGTTTCCAAATTTAAAAGTTAAAAAATGGGTTGGCAATGTAGCTCCATGGTAAAGCACCACCATATTCAATTCCTTGTACCAAAATAAATAAAGCAAGAAAGAAATAGAGGGTGAAAGGAAGAGAATGTAAGTAAAAGACAGTTAAAATAAATTTGATCACATAGGGCAATTCACATTGAAATTTCTGTAAGCACCTATAGTTGCCACTCTACTGTTATTTTAGCTTGATAATGGGTAATATTCATTGAATGCTTATTATATATTGTGCATGTTTTAATAGCATAGTATTTCATCCTCAAAATAGCTTTCTAAGATTGATTAATAATGTTATCTCTGTTTTTTTAATGAAGAAACTGAGTCCCAGAGAGATTAAGTAACTTTTTCAAGGCCACACAGCTAGTAAGAAGTAGAACTGATATTCCAGTTTAGGCAGTTGTTAGATTCCAGAACCTGCTCTCACCTTTTGCTACATCCTTAGCCCTAGAACCTGCTCCCTTAATGGCCATCAGGGCCACCTCTCTAGTACACAGTAGATTGTTTACTTTGGTTTTAAAATGTCAGTCCAGACTGGCTGCAGTGGCGCAGCCTTATAATCCCAGTGACTCAGGAGGTAGGACAATCACAAGTTTGAGGCCAGTCTCAGCAATTTAGCAACCTTCAACAACTTACTGAGACCCTGTCTTAACATAAAAAATAAAATCCCTGGGTTCAATCCCCAGTACTGGGGTGGGGGTGGGATGGGGCAGGGGGTCAATTTATAGTAAATTATTACTCAGATTTTAAAAATTACTGACTGATTGCAGTCTTATTAGATCAATGAGATTGATTTCTAAGTTGTATACTTGCTGCAAAAATATGTTCTGCCACTTCTAAAACTAAATTTGAAAATGTTGATTTATAAGCTTTTTTAAATGTAAGATCTCTGTAAGTTACTAGTGTTAATGTAAGTGTGATTATTGCCATTTTTGAAAATGCCAGTTCTTCTAATGTGTTTGAATATAATCACTGAAAAAAAAAATGTATATTTTCAGGGACAGAGCAGAATGGGCTGATATAGATCCAGTACCACAGAATGATGGTCCAAATCCAGTGGTCCAGATCATCTATAGTGAAAAATGTAAGTTTATTTTTATTAGGAAAAGGTCTATAAGTCAAACATTGTTTCAGTGTCAAATTCACAACTATGTAGCAAGATGATTGATAGGTTTTTGTCTAATAAGGATCTGAATTACTTATGATGAGTTGATTTTTTTTTTGTGACTTATTTTTGCAATTTAAAGTTTTATTTTGTCCAAAGAATGGAGATATCCTAAGTGATGAATGTTACATTATAATACATAATAGCTATTATGTGATTGTACTTTTCATTTGCTATTTAATCTGTGTGTTAGATAACAAATGAGTTACTGTTTTATTTAGAAAAAACTTTGGTTGCTGAAACATCAGCATTTTTAAATATATTTTGACAATGAATGTTAGGCTCAGTTGGAATATGTTTACTGATATTAAAATGAATGGATTATTTTCTTTGACAAAGTGTCATTCTTTCCATGATGAATGTTAAAATGCTTTGTAAATTGAAGGTCATACAAATGTTAATTGTTAGTTGTTCTAGGAAAGGGTAAATGAATAAAATGGAATGCTGGTTTTGTAATTTTGTGTGTGTGTATGGTATTTTTTTTTTTCACTTAAAGTTTTGTTATCCAAGATCTTTCCTCTTTTACAAAAAGCATATATTTATTTATTTGCTGACTAGGAAATAATGGCAAGAAAAATTTTAAAAGAAAGAATAGTAGTGTGGGGTTTGTCCTATCAAATATTAAAAAGTACTACTAAATAATTAATGTGGGATTAGTATACAAATAAAGAGATAAATAAGGACTAAAAGTAAGTTACCAGAATATATGAAAACTTAGTATAGGATACATTTCATACCTTTATAAAAAAGATAGATTGATCAAATTAGTTTGATACAGTTGGCTATGTGTGTAGATAAAAGTTGAATTATATCCCTATCTCATAGCCTTTTTTTTTGGTAGTGGGGATTTAACCCAAGGGTTCTTTCCCACTGAGTAACATCCCAGCCCTTTGTACTTTTTATTTTGAGACAGGATCTCACTAAGTTGTTTAGGGCCTTGCTCAATTGCTGAGACTGTCCTTGAATTTTCGATCTTCCTGCCTCAGCATCCTGAGTTGCTGGGATTACAGGTATGTGCCACCATACCTGGCTCCTATCTCCTATCTTAATGAATATGAAAATAACAGATGAACTAAAGTTCTAAAAGTTCTATTATTAGGCTAGAAGTAAAATAATTCATTAAGGATAAGATCAAAATGTATAATTATATAAAAATGCAAAATTTCCATATTTTGAGATATATGAACAAACAGTTTACTAGAAGAAATAGAAATATCTATGAAGAATTTCAGCATTACTAATGATCAGAGAAATATAAATAACTTTTTCAGATTGATAACTACCTATAACAAAAATGTTGGGGAAACTGATAAAATCATACATTTGTATTGGGAGTAAATTATTAATCTATTGTGGAGTAGACAATACTTCAAATTCTTATGTATGCCATAGTTAGCAATCACAAGGGACAAATATAGATAGGTTTGACCTATCAAAAATTACTGGGTTCGTCTGGGTTTGTGGCTCCATGGTAGAGCACTTGCCTAGCATGTATGAGGCCCTGTGTTTGATTCTCAGCACCACATATAAATAAATGAATAAAATAAAGCTCCATCAACGTCTTAAAAAAATTACTAGATAAACATATCAAAATTTAAAGTTACATGACAAAAGAATCCATGAACAAGTTAAAAAACAAGCAGCAGTGTGGGAGAAGATTATATGGTAGAAAACAAGATTGATATTTAGTATTAAAATGAATTCCTACAAAAGGATAAGGAGACTAAAAAGGTAATCCCAAAAATGGACAAAGGGTATAAACTGGTTGTTTATGGAAAAGGAAATTCCACTAGTCATTAAACAGGAAAAATCCATCATTATTAGGAATAAAATATATGGAAATTGAGAATGTCATTTTTTACCCATGAGTGAAATGGCAAAAATTAAAACTATTAAGATTCATACATTTCATACAGCTAGCCATTTTAAGAATCATTGTGGTATAGCTATTGAAATGGGAAATTTTTAGATCTTATAACCTGGCAGTACTGCTTCTAATTATATATTCTGGATTCACTTTGGCACATGGCACAGCAAGATATGTGGTAGGCTTAGAGTGTAGATTTTAGCCAGGCCACCTGGTTCAAATTCTGATTTCACCATATTGTTAGTTCTGTAACATTGAACAAGTTATTTGAACTCCCTGGACCACTCATTGTAAACTCCCTGGGCCACTCTTTGTAAGCTCCCTGGACCACTGTAGAGGCCAGTGGTAGAAACTATAGATTGAGTGAATTATTCACATAAATAATAGAGCAGTGTCTGATTCACAGTAAACACCATATATATTTGCTGTTAAGATTTGCAACATTTTTTTTAAAAAGCAAGGTATTAGAAACCACCTGTATATCTTTTAGATAAAAATAAAACTTTTGTCATATAATCAAATACTACATAATATTAAAAAGTTTTAGATCTACTATGGACAGATATCAGAAACAGTTGCATGGAAAAAAGTTGTTTCGGAAACTTTGAGTAGGACAATATATTGTTTATTTTTGGTACCAGGGATTGAGTCCAGGGACACTCAATCACTGAGCCACATCCCCAGCCTTTTTATTTTTTGAGACAGGAACTCACTAAGTTGTTTAGGGCTTCACTAAGTTGCTTAGGGCCTCACTAAGTTGCTGAGGCTGGCTTTGAATTTGTGGTCCTCCTGTGTCAGCTTCTTGAGTTGCTGGGATTATAGGCATGTACCACTGTGTCCAGCAAAGTTTATAATTTTTAAATTATTTAAATATTTTTGTTTGTTTACTTACTTATTTTTTCAGTACTAGGGATTGAAATGCTTCACCACTGAGCTACATCCCTGGTTCTTTTTATTTTTTTATTTAAGACAGTCTTGCTAAATTGCTGAGGCTGGCCTCCACTTGCCTCAGTTTCCTGAGTGGTTGGGATTATAGGTGTGCATCACCTTGTCCAGCAAAAGAATATTTAATATAAAATGAAAGCTACAGAAAAAGCTTAATGAGTATAAGATTCTATTTAGTTAGAGGTTAGTCAGCAATTTCTGACTGATTTGGCTTCAGTTTTATTTTGCTATTTACATTGAATTGGCTTTTGCTTTACTTACATAGAAACCTAAGGTGCTAGAGCTGTGTTACCTAATGGTCACCCAGTTAATTATTTTATCAGTGTGCATATGTGTAGTATATTTTATGCATATACAAATATATAATATATTTGTGTGTGATATATGAAAATATTTTTATCAAGTTAACATGTTATAATAATCATTTTATTATAAATTTAAAATTTCTTTTTTTTCTGAATTATTAGGGATTGGACCCATGGCTGCACGCATGCTATGCAAGCATCTATACCACTGAGCTACATCTCTAATCCTTTTTTTTCTTGTTGTGAGATGGGGTCTTATTAAGTTGTTGAGCCTTGCTTTGAATTTGTGATCCCCCGCCTCAGTTTTCCCAGTAGCTGGGATTATAGGCGTGTGTCAGTGTGCCTGGATTAAACTTAGTTTTTTAAAGTTAGTGTTTAAAAGTCATCTGTGCTCCTAAGTACTCAGGAGGCCGAGACAGAAAGATTGCAAGTGAGCAGCCACCATAGGCAACTTGGCAAGGCCCTGTTTTAAAATTAAAATAAATAAATAAATAAGAAGGTTTGGGAATATGCCTTAGTACTTGATCCTGGGTTCTATCCCTGGTGCCCCTTCTCCCCCAAAAGATACTGTTTAGAAGCAGGTAATCTTTGTGTATCTTATACTTTATAAAGAGCTATAATTGTGCATATTCTTATCTGATACTTTCAGTGTGATGGTTATAGTCTGACACCAAATGGTTTTCCACACCAGGCAGTTCTCTAATTCTCAGTAGACACTAACTAGGTGTCCTACAATTTCCTTCAGTTCTAACATTAATTCCTAGAGTTAGCACACACACCACAGGTCAAGGACATAGTTCTATAAGACTCTACTGTAAATGCCACTCACAGGTCGTGAGTTCCCAGATTATCCGCATTTTCTGTCCTACTTTGCACATATAAGAGTATTTATAAGAAAAAACTTCCTAGAACTCAATTTCTTGAATCATTGAATATGTAAGTTTTGGTTTTTAATAGATATTACCAAATAATTTCCCATAGACGTTTATACTAGTTTATACAATCTATAATAATACATGCATGAAAAAAGCAAGGGCCAAAGTGTTGAGTGTGCTATGATCTCGTTGTTGTAAAAACTGAAGGATGGAATGAAGTATACAATTGTATATGCTTAGCATATATTTGGCAGGATATATTACAATCCGTTAACAATGGTTTCTGGAGAGGAGGACTGGGAATTTAGTAGAACGGAAATTTAATGTGAACCTTTTATACTCTTGAGTTTTCTGCCATTTTACTATATATTTTTTCAGTTAAGAATCTGATCAAAATAAAATAGGAAAAACAGCTATGTGAATGTATTTGAATACTACTTTTAATTTTATGTAAAATCTTAAGGAGATTTGCAGTTTGGCATTAACCCGTTTAAGTACATATAAATAATAAGCATGGTTAGACCTGTGTAGCTTGTGTGTTGTGACTGTGACACTGAGTATTGTTGGGGTGGCAGTCACAGTCATTTGATTCTATTTCACTTACTGATATAAATGTTACATATGCAAATAAAATGTCTTTCTACGTAAGTACAACAGCTTTTATGTTATAGTGTTAATTTTAAATAAGAAAGGTAGTCCTAATGCAGTTGTGTTTTCTATCTCCAGTTAGAGATGTTTATGATTATTTCCGAGCTGTTCTACAGCGTGATGAAAGAAGTGAACGAGCTTTTAAGCTTACCCAGGATGCTATTGAGTTAAATGCCGCCAATTATACGGTGTGGTAAGTAATACACAACTTTGAGATATTTTCTGCTTACACTTCTCAGGTTTTAGTTCAAATGACTTTTCTTTATTTAACTGAATTTTAGTTTCTATCAAAATAATAATTCACATATGGGTGTAAAAGTCAGAAGTTGAAGGGAGAAAAATCTCTTCCCTATTTCTTCCCACGACCAGGGTCCCATTCCCCAGAAGCAGCACCTATGCTCTTGTTTTGCTTTTCTTTTGTTTGGAGACAAGATCTTGCTATGTTGCCCAGATTGGCCCTGAACTTGTGATTCTCCTGTCTCAGTCTCCTGAGCAACTGAGATTATAGGCTCATGCCACTGTGCCCACTTGTTATTTCTCTACTTAATTTCTGTATGTTAGATAATATGCTTTGCTGTTATTTTTATTTTTTACATTTTAAAACATTTTAGATGATATCTATTCGTTCCTTGAAGATGGAGTGTTCATGTACTACTTTCTTCCCTTCATCACAAATTAGTTATCAGTTCCTAGTTCATGCTGAACCACATTTCATAGTATATTCACATATCCCTTAATAAATAGCCTTTTTTGTTTGGTCTGATTTTCTTTGTACCAATAAGTAATTCATCTCCCAGACATTCTGATTTATGTAAATGTTTTATTATTATTGAATATAACAGGTAATCCTTGCATTCCATTTTTCCCCCCCTTCATTTGTTTGGGTGCTACAAATCGAGTCTTTAGCTCTTTCATCTGTGTAGTCTTCTATTTTCCAAATCCCACATCTTTCTCTTCCTTGACTTACTTTCTCATTTTAAAAACAAAGTTTTGAGTTTTTTGGGTTTTTTTTTTTTTTTTTTTTTGCGGTGCTGGGAATTGAATCCAGGGCCTTAGCACTTCCTGGGTAAGCACTCTATCACTGAGCCAAATTGCTAGCTTTACTTTCTCATATTGTAGAAGGCATACTTGACTAGAAGAAAACTTATGGATGGATGTGTGGACAACAGTGTTGGAGATTATACATTAGAAATCTTAAAATCTTCCTTCAGCTTTATTAGTAGAATTCTACATTCAAAATCATTTTCCCTAAGAAGAATTTTACAACTGCTTTCCCATTTCTTTTGCCTCTGTGGTTCAGGTGGAGAAGATTCCCATTTCTTTATTTGATCCTTTTTCTCTTTTTTAAGTTCTAGGAATTTTTGTATGTTCTTTAAATAATTTCTTCTCTGTTTTCTGTCTTTGGAATGACTTTTAGTTGCATGTTGTACCTCCTAGATTGTATTTTCTTTATTTTTATTCCTTTTTTTTTTAAATTTACTTTTATGATATTCCCTCAGTTTTATCTTCTAACTCTTCTATTGATTTTTAAATATTTTTGCACTCATTTTTAATTTCTCAGAGCTCTTTTTTCCTTAATATTTAAGAAAAGACATCATCTTGCTTTTTGATTCCATGAATGAAATATCTTTCCATCTGTTGTTTTAGTCTCTTTCATATAAAGGTTTTTCTATAAATGATTGGTAATTCTTGGTTCTCCTTTTATACTCATAATGGAGAAAGGAAAAAGCCTGATTGGAACCCCTATGTGTGGCATGATTTATCAGTTATAAAGTTACCGAGATGGGGATGTGGCTGTTTTGAAACTTTTGCATATCAGTATTTTTTTTTTTTTTTTTGTACCAAGGATTGAACTCGGGCACTCAACCACTGAATCACATCCTCAGCCCTTTTTGTATTTTATTTAGAGTCAGGTCTTGCTGAGTTGCTGAGGCTAGCTTTGAACTCAAGATTTTCCTGGCCTCAGCCTCCCAAGCTCCTGGGATTACAGGCATGTGTCACCATGCTGGGCTCAATATTTTTTTAAGTCTTTTTCTTAGTGTGTTTCTCCAAAGAGGATCCATCTAATTTATTGTCTAAGAAAAACATTTGCCTGCCACAATTCTGGGGGATCAGGCAGGGAAATATGTTAGGAAAGTTTCACTGTTCAGTGTATCAACTTTGTTTTCCTTTTTCTTTTTTTGGGCGGGGGGGGGACAAATCAGCCTGTTAGACAATTTCAACATTTTTTTAAATCTATTCTTTTTTTTTTTTTTTAATTTTTTTTGAAGTTGTAGATGGACAGAATGCCTTTATTTTATTTGTTTATTTTTATGTGGTGCTGAGGATCGAACCCAGTGCCTCTTACATGCTAGGCAAGCGCTCTACCGCTGAGCTACAGCCCCAGCCCTTATCTATTCTTTATTTTATCTTGTTTTAATTTTTTTCAGTTTTTTATATTAACATTTTAAATGTGTTTATTTCCATTCTTTATCTCACCCTTCTTTGAATGTACCTAGTATCACTTTCTGCTTTAGGTTTTTCTAGAAAATTAAAATTGTTTCCTGCTCAGGTCAGGAGATGTCACCTTTCTGATCAAGGTGAAGGGAAGGATTGTGGCTGCTAAGAATGTTTCTCTAGACCTTGCTCTATTTTTCAGCCCCACTCTTGACTCCCAGTTTTGGAAAAAAACAAGTACCTTCAATTTTTGAAACTTTATTAAGGTTTCCACTACTGTTGACAGGTTTCTATGATTCCTCCTGCCCCCACCTGCTCCCCAGTACTTGGCATAAATCCAGAGTTTCCTGTGTGCTTAGCACTGAACAACATCCCCAGCCATTTTTATTTTATTTTGTGATTTTCTTTAAGTTGCCTGGATTAGACTTGAACTTGTGACCCTCCTGCCTAAGCCTCTGAAGTAGCCAGAATTATAGGCATGTACCACTGTGCCTGGCTACATTGCTTTTCTAAGTCAGTTACAAACTTGTCTGTTTGCTTACATTTTTTATAATTTTCTTTACCTCTTATACTTGCTGTGGTAACCCTTTGCACCATTTCTCCTTGTGGATTTATATCTTCTGTATTGCTTTAATATAATTTTAGTGGGGTTTTATTTAGGGAATAAGAGTAAACCTATTTAGTCTACCATGTTTAACTGAAGTCCTCAGTAGGATATTCCATTATTTTATGGCTCTAATATGTACTTTCTTAAATTTTAAGAAATTACTGACTATATGGCACAAAGGAACTTAGAATGCATCTTAAATTTTCCTAAGAAATTTATTTGCTGTTTTTTTAAACGCACTATACCTGAGTTCATTACCCATATTAACCAAGTGTTTGCATTTATATGCTCTATTAAGACAATTTTCTTGGGCTGGGGATGTGGCTCAAGCAATAGCACGCTTGCCTGGCATGCACGGGGCGCTGGGTTTGATCCTCAGCACCACATAAAAAATTTTAAAAATAAATAAATAAATAAAGATGTTGTGTTCACCGAAAACTAAAAAACAAATATTAAAAAATTCTCTCTCTCTCTTAAAAAAAAGACAACTTTCTTTAATAATAGTAAAAGAAAAATGCTGTAATCTCATATTTTGCATTTCATTTTAAAAGATAACTTTTAAAGTAGGTTCTGAACTATTTGTCTCTTAATATATATTGAGTTGCAAATTTTTGAAAATTAGTTTACTAAGATTAGACCAGTACTGTCCATAGAGAATTTCAAAAAAATGACTTGACTCCACTTTCTCTTTAATTTCAGAAATTATATTTGCTTCACTTTTAAGTTTTTTTTAATAATCTGAAATTAATTACAAACATTTTGATGGTGGTTCTAGAAATAAAATATTTGATAATGTTTATAATAGAATTAATTATTATATGACTAACATAACCTACATGAGCTAACTTTTCTATATAAGGAAAGAAATGTCTTTGCTTTTTGTATTATATAACACATGTAATCAGAGTATTACCTGAAAATAGAATTTAGTTGCCTTTTCATTCCTTAAGGTTCCAAAATCTACTTTTTTTCTATCATATTTGTTGCCTTTTACTCTTTTTTACTTTAAATGCTTGATTCATCTAGTTACCAGATAGTTGTATGAATATGGACAATTTGTGCACTTAAATTAAAAATTATTTGTTATATAAAATAACTGACAAAAATTTGTCTTAACCATATTGTTCTTTTAGCTTTATTTCATACTGTTAATAGGCAACTTAATTGGAGTAATGAGACTTTCTGTGCTTGATGTTTGCTGTAGGCATTTTCGGAGAGTTCTCTTAAAGTCACTTCAAAAGGATCTACATGAGGAAATGAACTACATCACTGCAATAATTGAGGAACAGCCCAAAAACTATCAAGTTTGGTAAGATAGAAATGTTATTCTGCATAGGTTCTGCCAGTAGATGATGATATAGTAAAGGATTTTTTTCTTGTATTTACTTATTTTTTGCCCTCCTGGGGATCAACCCCAGGCCCTTGTACATGCTAGGCAAGTGTTCTACCACTGAATATCATCCTAAGCTTCTTTATAATTTAGAACTTTACATTGGGGCTAATGTTACCTGCCCCACAGGATTGTTAGGAGGATTGTTTAGATTTTGATCTAGAATGTTCCCAAAAGGCTGATGTGTTGAATACTTGGTCTTCAAAATTCAGAGGTGGGGCTTTTGGAAGTGATTAGATCATTAGGGCTCTATTGCCACTGATGGATTCATAGGTGAGTGGACTATTGGAAGGGGATGAAAATTGTGGGAGATGGGGCCTACTTGGGGGAATAGGTCCTAGGGGATGTGCCTTTGGAGACTACATCTTGTCCCCATCCTGCCCCAGCTCCTTGCTGGTTTTGCTCTACTGTGCCCTTTTGCCATGATATTCTGCCTCACTAGAGGCCCACAATCAACAGAGCCAGGTGGCCATTTACTGAAACCATAAGCCAAAATAAATCTTCCCTTCGAGTTGATTTTCTCAGGTATTTTTTCACAGTGAAAAGAAGCTAACACAAGGATTAAATGAGAACTATGTTGAGTGATCAAAATGGTGTCTGCTCCACAGTTAACATTCAAATGTTTAGCTGTTATTATTATTTGAAATTTCAGAATCACTGTGCAGTTGCTGCTAATGAGAAAAAATGTGAGTAAAAATATCTGAAAAATGTTTTCTAGAACTCTGGATATAGCTCAGTGGTGGAAAGCTTGCTGAGCATGCACAAGGCCCTGGATTCCATCCTCAGTACTGAAAAAAAAGCTTTCTGTTTGGTGTATTATAAAATGACTTTCTAATCCTTTATTCGTTTGTTTATTTCACAGGCTTTGTATTAGTGCTGAGTATACAAAGTCTTTGTACTAGTGCTGAGTATACAAATATGACCAAGACACAGTCTAATAGGGAAAGCAAATAATAATATCAGTTACTTTATAAAGCGATGCAAAAAATATAATGGTAGAATTTTTCAGCATATGCAAAGATAAGAGTATGGAGATTGTTAGGATGGGAGTAGTGAACACAATAGGGGAAAAGGGATGAGTCATGGAGCAGGGGCACAAAGAATAAATAAGATAATTTGAATGGTGCCCAGTCTCTAGTGTGAAGCCTATGAATGGTAGCTATTGCTGCTGCTGTTATGATTGTGGTGTGGCAGTAAAGAAATTATGCTGAAGTAGAAGAGGCAGCATGGCATACTACCAAGAGCTCTTTCCACTTTCTTGTGGATGGACCTTTATTTTGTTTATTTATATATAGTGCTGAGAATCACACCCAGTGCCTCACACATGCTAGTCAAACACTCCATCACTGAGACACAATTCCAGCCTGAGCTCTTTCCACTTTCTGTGCCACGAACTGCCTGCTTAGTATACCTGTCTTCTCAACTCCAAAATGAAGTTGCCACCATTTTATCTTCTCTCAGCATAATGTCCTACACACACACACCACACTATCCTTATGTCAAGATTTAAGGAAGACTTCTGAAGAAAAACCTCTGAGGCAAGGAAAATATTCTTTGTAGAAGTATGGAAAAGCAGCTTATTCATGGAACTTTGTATAATTCCATGTGTATTGTGGCCCAGCTGAGGAATATTCTGCCCAAATATTCACACGAATCAGTATTTAACATGTATATAGCTGATTAATTTTCAAAGAATTAGAACATAATAGACCCAACAGCGAATAAGTAAGTATTATTTGACACATGGTAGGGTAGCTATTGTACAGATTTCTATTTGTAAACAAATTGACCTCTGAAGCTTTTTTTTTTTAACTAGATTTTTGCATTCCTTAGAAGTTGCATTATAAAATAATTGTTTTATTGAGAAAAAAGAGTTTAGCTAGAGAATTAATGTACCCTGCGGTCTTGTTTTATGTTAAGGTGTTTTTTTTTGTTGTTTTTTTTTTTCAGTTGTTTCATTTTACTTTTTTTTTTTATTGGTTGTTCAAAACATTACAAAGCTCTTGACATATCATATTTCATACATTAGATTCAAGTGGGTTATGAACTCCCATTTTTACCCCAAATACAGATTGCAGAATCACATCGGTTACACATCCACATTTTTA
>NW_026000226.1:313020-318244 GCF_001458135.2 Marmota marmota marmota | reverse complement strand
CAGGTTAGACTCTACCACTGAGCTATACTTCTAGTCCTCAGAGTAAATTTTAGAAATTTTCACTTATAGATTTCTGTAACTGTTTTAGCTTAAGGAAATTGTAAAAATGGAACCTAATATAAAACTCTTAGTCTTATCCTAGTATAGAAACTCCTGTTTTGACAGACTTGCAACATGTAGCTATTTATTCCCCAGGGTAGAATTGAATTTCATTGTACTAACTGGTGGAGTGAAAAGTTGCTTAAATGGTGGCATTTTGAATTTAGGGAAAACTGATAAACTATTTAAAATTATATTTCATAAAATAGTATCACATTTCTTCTAGTCTCTCCTGTAATGTCTTTTTTTGTTTCTTTGTTTATTTTTAGTTGTAGTTGGGTACAATACCTTTATTTATTTTTACGTGGTGCTGAGGATGGAACCCAGGGCCTTACTCATGCTAGGCGAGTGCTCTACTGCTGAGCCACAACCCCAGCCCTCTTGTAATGTCTTTATTTATTTTTGATACCGGGGATTGAACTCAGGAGCATCCCAAGCCCTATTTTGTGTTTTGTTTAGAGACAGGGTTGCTTAGCACTTTGCTTTTGCTGAGGCTGGCTTTGAACTCGAGATTCTCCAGCCTCAGACTTTGGAGCCCATTACAGGCATGTACCACTGCACCTGGCTTATTTCTAAATTCTAAAAACAGAATTTTGTGATTGTCAAAAGATAACTGTACTTCCAGGTTTACTTCCATCTTTAAGCCCTACGTATCTAATTTTACACACAAATTACTGTTTTATGTTTCTCAACCCTTGCTTAGTGTTCTGAAAATTTTCTCATTTCTTTTATGTTAGATTTTCTCTCTAGTAGTGTCTTTAATTAGATATGAATATTTGTTTCTTGAGTGTGTTTCCACATCACCTAGTATAACCCATGTAGATGATTTGTTAGCTTGGGTAAATTAACACAAAATTTCTCTCCCTTCTCTGGGTTTCAGGCACCATAGGCGAGTATTAGTAGAATGGCTAAAAGATCCATCTCAGGAGCTTGAATTTATTGCTGATATTCTTAACCAGGATGCAAAGAATTATCATGCCTGGCAGCATCGACAGTGGGTCATTCAGGTATTACCTTTCTTTTTATAGTATTTTTCAGAATTTTATTTTTTAACTTAAATAATTAAAATTAGTATTAGAGGCTAATTAAATTTCCAAGCCAAAGCACACATGTAGATCATTACACACAACATAATAAAGAACTGTTAAGATACTTAATTAAAATGTGACATTCTTCATGGTGGTTAATCTTTATAATCTCTGAGTTGGTTAGTGAATAGGTTCATATTAAAGAAGAATAATAGTAAACTGATAAACATTAAACACATTTCAGATTGAATTCTCATCACCTCTTATATTTGTTAGCAAATTGAGCATCAAAATTAGTAAAATGTTAATATA
The DNA here is from genome assembly GCF_001458135.2 of Marmota marmota marmota. NCBI lineage: Eukaryota > Metazoa > Chordata > Mammalia > Rodentia > Sciuridae > Marmota > Marmota marmota. Next base: position 316,805 of record NW_026000226.1, on the reverse strand, counting down.
TCAAGAGCATGTATTAAGGTTTTTGCATATATAAATTTCAGAATATGGTCTTATCATAGCTGTTACTTATTATATATTGTATGTCTACCCCTCTGTTAAGTTTATGCTAAATTCTAAATAAAATAGTTACAACTTTCACACTAGACATTGTATTTATTTTAGCAAACAATTTTATTGTTTCCTATAATTTTTTTCCAGGGATTGCTATTTCATGTTCTATTCATTATAACCAGAGCATTTTACTAAATATTTTTTACTGAGAATTTTTAACTTCAAATTTAATTAATTATATATTTTATAAAATTTTTAATCATATAAAAGTGCATGTTATACACATACCCTATCTACTACCATAACAACCTGAGAAGTAGAATATTATCAATATCTTTGAAAAGCCACATTAGCCAGTGTGTTTCTTACTGAAATTATGAAAGATTTCCATGAGAAAGACTCCAAAATATCCTTCAATTGTTGCTTGTGCAATTTTTTTTAAGCTGTATATGAACACACAGTATCTATTTTTATGTGGTGCTGAGGATTGAACCCAGGGCCTCACACATGTGAGGGAACCGCTTTACCACTGAGCTATAGCCGCAGCCCCCGTACATTTTTTTTTATGATTTTTTTAGTTGTAGTTGGACACAATACCTTTATTTTATTTATTTTTATGTGGGGCTGAGGATCAAACCCAGCGCCTCGCACATGCTAGGCAAGCGCTCTACTGTTGAGCTACAACCCCAGCCCCTGTTGCTTATACATTTTTATAAATAAAGTACTTATAATTTTCTGTCTTGCTTTTACATTTGGTATATTGTGGTTTCATACGTTTTCACAATACTTTTTAAAGATACGATTAATTTTACCAATAATGAAATTCTGAAAACTGAAGAGAATCTATAAGATAATGTTCTTTTGGGGGGTGGGGGAGCGTACCAGAGATTGAATTCAGAGGCATTCAACCACTAAGCCAGATCCCCAGCCCTATTTTGTATTTGATTTAGAGACAGTTGCTTAGCACCTCGCCATTGCTGAGGCTGGCTTTGAACTTGAGATCCTCCTGCTTTAGCCTCCCAAACTGCTGGGATTACAGGCGTATGCTACCGTGCTTAGCTACAAGATAATATTCTTGAAATAACTGAAGTTGTAGAAAAAACAAATCAGTGGTTAGGAGTGATTAGGCAAAAGTGAGATACAACTATAAAGAGATGGTATAGGACACTTTCTATGTGGTGAGGGAATAATTCTGTATCTTGATTGTAGTGTTGCTTGCGCTACACATGGGGTAAAATTGCAAAGAACTATATTCTACCTCTACTAACACCTTGGCCTTCACTGTATATACACAGATGAGAACACATAAAATCTGAATAAAGTCTGTGTTTTTGTGAAAAATAATACACCATATCATTTTATTGTTTTGGGGTTAAATTTTAGTTGGTAAGATAATGCCTTTGGAGAATCTAAATGAAGGGTACACAGGACTCTTTCTTAATTATTTTTATTATCACTTGGTAAAACAGGGACCATCATACTGAAATTCATCCTTTTTCTGTTATCAATAAGAAATATAACTCCACTTTTTCATAATGTCGCAACTCTGTAACATTTGTAAGTTTTAACAGTTTTCCCTATAATTTTTTTCTATTAAAGCAGCATTATGCCAGGAATGGTGACTCATGCCTGTCATCCCAGCAGCTCGGGAGGCTGAGGCAAGAGGTTGCAAGATCAAAGCCAGCCTAAGCAACTTGATGAGACCCTTTTTCTTTCTTTCTTTCTTTTTTAATATTTATTTTTTAGTTGGACGCAATATCTTTATTTTATTTATTTATTTTTATGTGGTGCTGAGGATCAAACCCAGGGCCTCTCAGATGTTAGGCAATTGCTGTACTGCTGAGTCACAACCCCAGCCCGTTGAAACCCTTTTTCAAAATAAAAAAGGTCTGGGGATATGATTCAGTGGTTAAGCACCCCTGGGGGTCTATCCAACAAGAAAGAAAATACTTAGAAAATACTTAAAACAAAAAACCAGTTTTTTAATGTAAAAATTTGTTTGTAAATCCAATCTTAGATATTTCTTTCTCTTTCTCTCTCTCTCTCTTTTTCTTTTTTTTCTTTTTTTTTTTTTTGGTACCAGAGATTGACCCAGGGGCCCTTAACCTCTGAACCATATCCTCAGCCCTTTATTATTTTTTATTTGAGACAGGGTCTCGATAAGTTGCTTAGGTCCTCGATAAGTAAGTTGCTAGGGCTGGCTTTGAACTTGTGATTCTTCTGCTTCAGCCTCCTGAGCTGTTGGGATTATAGGTGTGTGCCACCATGCCCAGCTAAATTGTATATATTTCTCTACATGTATTTTAAAGGTAATTTATCACATGTACATTTTTAATGCTGTTCTTTTACTTATTGTAATATCAAATCAAATTCATATACTATGTATAATGCTATGTATAATTAATTACGCATTCTCTTACTAGTGAGTTTGTTTTTATTTTCCCCTCTAATTTTTCTTTGGTGACTTTTATCTTGGCTTTTTGTATACTTTTTTCCCAGGATCTATCTCCAATTTAGTTCTTTTTTTAAATATATTTATTAGTTGTTGATGGACCTTAATTTTATTTATTTATATGTGGTGCTGAGAATCGAACCCAGTGCCTCACACTTGCTAGGCAAGTCTTTACCACTGAGCCACAACCCCAGCCCCAGTTTTTTTATTCCCCTCTGTTTCCTTGACCTGTGACTGTTCCCTCTCTCTACATATGTGGTAAATCCTTTTTCTTCAGTTCTACCTTTTTAGCTTTACTCATGTTTTATTTTTACTTAATTTTTTGGTGGTGTGAGGGTCTTGTATGTTGTTCAGGCTTGCCTTGAACTTGTGATATTCCTACCTCAGCTTCTCCCATAGCTGGAATTACAGGTGTGCATCACCATACCCTGCGTGATGTTTTGTTTTAAATATTTACAAATAATGGGACATTTCTAATTGTGTTTTTAAACAACTTTCTTTTAGGAATTTAAACTTTGGGATAATGAGCTGCAGTATGTAGACCAACTTCTAAAAGAAGATGTGAGAAATAACTCTGTCTGGAACCAAAGATACTTTGTCATTTCTAATACCACTGGCTACAGTGATCGTGCTGTATTGGAAAGAGAAGTCCAGTAAGTAATGTCCTTTACTTGCTCATTCATTAAAAATCTGCATGCCTACTATGTTTCAGGCATTGGGAATAAATCAAAGACCAAGACTGCCCCAGATCCTATAATCATGGAACTAAAATTGGACAGAATAGAAAGATGAAACATATAGTGATAAATTTACAAATAATGTAGTATGCTTCTATGTTTAGTGTCTGAAGTTTTTTGAAATATTGTTGCTATTAAAGATGGGAAATAAATCAGATTTTATAGTGTCCAGGAAACTTTATTTTATAACTATCTCATTAAATCTGTTGCATTTTTGATAATAGTTTCCAGATGCCATGTTACTGTATTATAGGGTTCTGGACCAGTTCAGTCTTGGTTATCTTTTATACTGTGGGATATTTCGTAGCACTCCTGGCTTTCAACAAAAATTTCTCTAGACATTGCCCAATGTCCTTTTTGGAGCAAAAATTCATCCTCATTTGAGAGCTTCTATACAAAAAGCTATTATAAGAACTAGAAATTTCTGAATTGTCCTAAATTTGTGTATTATGTGTATAAATAGCAATAGCCATTTTTTTCTGGTCTAATTTGCCATTTTGTCTCACTGTATTTGACAATCTGAATGTGGATTTTTTTTAAAAAAA
>NW_026000226.1:259932-309580 GCF_001458135.2 Marmota marmota marmota | reverse complement strand
TTTTTTTCACTAAATGTATCGTGGCCATTGTTTCCATGTGAATAATGGTCTACGAGTACCATAGTTTAGGTATCTTTTATGCAGAATACTTGGGACCAGAAACATTTCAGATTTTTGGAATGTTTATATATATATATATGTATGTATATATATGTATATATATATATATATGTATATATATGTGTATATATATGTATATATATATATGATCAGATATGTGGGAGATAGAACTCCAATCTAAACACAGAATTAATTTATGTTTCATATGTGTCTTATACACATAGCCTGAATATAATATTATACATATTTTTACTGCACCTGTATTTTGACTATGTGGTATCATGTCAAAGCTCAAAAAATTTCAGATTTTGGAGCATTTTGGATTTTGGGTTTTCAGATTAAGGATGCTCACCTGATAATTATAGGATTTATCTAACATTTACTGTACGCCATAAATTCCTATTTAGTTCTCATAACAAGTCTCAGAGATACTCATGAATAACTTGAGTTTTCAAGTAACTCTGTAAGTAGTACTTACAGGTAGGTAGTCTCACCTCAAAGTTCATGTTTTCACCATTAAAATAGATGACACATTAGTGTACATTGCCAAAGTGAAATTAAGAATCTTCTACTAGGACCAGCTAAGACCTACACAGATATAATTTTCCAAATAACTGAAAAGGTTAGGTCATGTCAGGGTGGTTAGAAAAATCTTTTCATAATGTTAAATGAGTTTGTTACTCCTGTGAAAAAATTCCTATTGTAATAGCCCCAAAGCAAGAACAAGATCACTAAGCTTTAGTCAGTTCTTTGCTTATGTGAAGCATAGTTTTGTAGATTCCTTAGAATTTGTGGCAGTTGCATCTGAATTATATTTAATAATCAGGGTAAAGAGAAGAGAAAGGAGTAGGGAGTATCCATTTTGACTGTGAAATCACCTTATAGTTTAATAGTAATTTTATTTTGAAAGGTAAGGAATATGTACTTGTTGTTTAATTTTTATTCTTTGTATTATTTCCACCCTACTTTTAATTATAGCTCCTAAGATTATGTTAATTACCCTTTTTCAGTGACTGAGGACTTAACAGGCATAAATAGATGTTTGACTTTTTTTCCTGGATTGTTTTACCATTAAAAAGAAAGCCTCCACCTTTCCTTCAAACAGAAAAAAATATCTTTCATATTAATTTTCTTTCTTGATGTGAATTAAAGCTTTATGTCAGTTAAGTGTTGTTCCTCAGAATTAGACAAGAAATATGGGAGGGAGGAACTATCTTGAGTGGACAATTGCAGTTTTGGAGGTTCTCTAATTTAGATATGAGCTAAAGAGGTGGCAAGGCCAGCTGAAAGAGATGTATGTGGAGTCTGACACAGCAAAAACACTTTCCTAGGTTTTGCCACATTTGTTCAAATTGTATCTGATTGTTGCACTGCTCTTTTAAAATTACACACTCATTTGTGGGTTCTTTTCTTACAGATACACTCTGGAAATGATCAAACTTGTACCACATAATGAAAGTGCATGGAACTATTTGAAAGGGTAAGAAGTTATTTTTTGCTGGAGATATACCACACACACACACACACACACACACACACACACACACACATAAATAAAAGCTGCTAATATATATATCATGGAATATATACCTAATTAGATTTTCTTATTTTTTTGGTACTGGGGATTGAACCCAGGGGCTCTTAACCACTGAGCCATATCCCCAGCCCTTTAAAAATTTTTTTATTTTGAGATTGGGTCTTGCTAAGTTGCTTAGAGCTTTATTAAGTTGCTGAGACTGGCTTTGAACTCGTGATCCTCCTGCCTCAACCTCCTGAGCTGCTGGAATTATAGTCATGCACCACCACATCCAGCTCTTCTAATTAGATTTTATTTAAAAGGAAACTAAAGAATTTTTCTTTATTTGAATCTAAGAGCAGAAGCATAATGGTAATTATGGCAATTCCTAAGAACTGTGCCCTCTACATTTCTTCTCTTCACCTCCCAAGCACATACCAATTTTTTTTTTTTTTTTTTGATACTGGCGATTGAACCCAGGATGCTTAACCACTGAGCCACATCCTCAGTCCTTTTTATTTTGAGACAGGATCTCCCTAAGTTGCTTAGGTCCTTACTGACTTGTTGAGGCTGGCCTGGAACTTGTGATTCTCCTGCCTCAGCCTCCCAGGTGTCTGGGATTACAGATGTATACCACCATGCCTGGAAAGTAATGCATATTAAATTATATTTATGAACCCTTTAGGGTTTTTGTGAAAAATTAGAATACAGACACTTAGGTTCTGCCCAGCTCAGGAGTACAATAAAGCACAGAGGACTGTTTACAGATTACACAGATGGGTGGCCAGCATTTCTGCTTTAGTTGCTAAAGGTTTCCAATTATAAATCTTAACAGAAACATTTCACTTGTCTGGCACTGACATAGCCAGGCTTACTGTTGAATTTAAGGCCTTTAAGGAAATTGGTCCCAAAGAGCAGAGTTTGAAATCCAGACACATTTAGGGATATGTTGGGACTTGGGACCTATAGTCCCTGAGGAGTTAAAGAGATGAGGAACCATCTCAAGAAGAAACAGGGACATTTCTCCTTCATCTCTCTTCACTTAAAAGATGATTTATTTTCTGCTTTAATTTAATATGGTGCATACTCACATTATACATGATTACCTTTAAACTTTTTTTTTGATCTCTTGAAGATTTTAATGCTGTTTTCGCAAATAATAGTTTCTATAAAATTTTCTGATTTATAGTAAAATGTACTAACTTAAAACATGTGCTATCTCCCACACTTTTTTGCCTATCATTTTAAACTGAGAACTGGGTGTTTTTAGCCCAAGAAACATTATGTCTTGCATACACTTTAACTACATATCTTAGGAATAAATGAAATCTGTGATATTTTGGTAACTCTTAGTGTATATAAAATGAAAAGCTCTGTCAAAATGCACTTTTCACTGGGAAAAAAATAAATAAAACAAATAAATGGATCTACACAAAACAAACATTAACATTGGTAGTCTTAATTGTGGGACAATCTATAACAAGCACATTTGCCTTTATTTACCCAGAGCTGCTCAACTTTCAAGTTATGAATTTTAAAAATCTTAACAGATTTTATTATGTTGACATTTGTTTCTCATTCCACATCATCTTCAGCCAAGCTCTGAGCACTTAAAATTCTCTTAATTGTTGGGAACTTAGTCAGAAGCATCTGGAACACTGCTGGTGGAAGAGTTTGCTGTAACACTTAGCAACTGCTGTGGCTGTCTACACACAGCAGTTGCATTTGTCAGATGGTCCACACCTTTCTCATATTCATGTTCCCACAGCCTGTTAAGTTGGGGTTGCTCATCCTCTAGTGGTTGAAGTAGATGCAGTAGCTGAAGAAGGGCTCCCCCACATGCTGGCAGTGGTGGCGCTGTTCCAGCCCACCATCTTCTCTTGGTGCAGCCATGACTCTGCCGGCACTGGGAACAAGGCTTGCCACCTGCCGCTCTGAACTTTATTATTTTTTTAAACTAATTTTACTCAGCTCCTAATTATCCACGATAAAACTCACATAATTTAAAATTTTCATTTTGTTTCAGCGTCATTTATTCAAAATAAGTCTTCTTTCTTGCTGTGTTTCTCTTTGATCTTTCTGTTGTTTTTGTTCTTCTCAGAATCAAGTATTATTTTCTTTCAGGATTTTGCAGGATCGTGGTCTTTCCAAATATCCTAACCTGTTAAATCAATTACTTGATTTACAACCAAGTCACAGTTCCCCCTACCTAATTGCCTTTCTTGTGGATATCTATGAAGATATGCTAGAAAACCAATGTGACAACAAAGAGGACATTCTTAATAAAGCATTAGAGGTAAGCTGGTGTGACTCAGTATTTTTCTCTTAGGCATCTCAGAATTGGCTGTACCCATTACCAGTAATATTCATGCCCCTTTTCAACATAGGTATTCAGAATTCAATGTAGGATTATTTCTGGTTTAGGGCAACATCTTTGTCAATGGTGAACATAGTATATAGTATGTAACTCTACAGTGTGTCCATTTGACCATGAACAGAGTTAAATTGTGTTGTTTCAAAGGCTTATTTACTTTAATAAATTTTTATTTTTTATTTTTAGTTATGTGAAATCCTAGCTAAAGAAAAGGACACTATAAGAAAAGAATATTGGAGATATATTGGAAGATCCCTTCAAAGCAAACACAGCAGAGAAAGTGACCTCCCAACAAATGTACAGCAATAACACCATCCAGAAGAACTTGATGGAATGCTTTTATTTTTTTAAGGGATTCTAATGAGGAATTTGAAACTAGAGCGATCATTCCCTTACCTGTGGCCTAAATATGCATTGCACAGGTATTGCTTTTTAACAAGAACTAAGTGTGATGTTCTTTGGGTGCTGCTGCTATTCAGATTAGCTCTAAGAAATTTGATTCTTTTTAAAGTAAAGTAATTGGAGGGGAGGGGGGAGAAAAAAATGTCCTATAAAGGAACTACCACTTTTGTAGTCTTACCAACATTTACTCGAATCCCTTAGCATCAACTCTTCCCTAAAGGATTTGTATCAGTAAAGACTGCAGATAACTTGTATGTAATGGATTTGAGGTAACTTAAATTTTGGTTCAGTAAGCAGGGGAATACAGCTGTTACATTAGAGCTGCTATGCTACACTCACAGTATCTTGCTTTCACTGTAACCAACTAATGCCAAAAGAATGGTTTTATAATAAAATTACAGATGTATTTAAAAACAATACCATGGTAGTTTGGCTTTTTAATAGCATATAACTATATACCAGGGATATTGCTTCAGTTTAGAAAATCAATTGAAAAACAAATAAAACTGTAGAAACCAGATGAATGATTATGCTAAAGGAAACATTAACTGTTAAAATGTGAATTGTTCAGTTCTTGACTGCAAGCAACACAGTCCACTCAAGGTAGTTTTAAACCAGTAATTATTTCATCTTCTAGAAGTACACCCCCAAACCATACTAGGGACCTGGACCATCTAATTGCTGCTGCCTGGGCCAGACTCAGGAAACTGCGTAACGAGGAAGCCACAGCCTAGGTTACTAGCTCCAAGCTAGTGGCACACATGCTACCTTCCATAAAAACACATCTTCTTCCCTTCCCATGTGATGAAGTTCCAAATGAAAGACTCAGGTTATTGCATCTGATTGGGAAGAACTGTTATATTCTGATTGGGTGTTTTAGTGATGTATAAACCTTAACTGCAAAGGAATCTGAGAAATATAGTTTATATAGTTTTCTGGCCTCTATAATTTAGGAAGACACGTTAGACAGGAGTAGGAGTAGAACATATAAAGGATTCTTGTTCAATGTTCAGAGCACCAAACTATAACTAAAGAAATTATATATAGTTGAATAATCAATCACCTTTTCTCAAGATAAATTTAAGAAAGAAGAATATTTAAATAGAGAAACATATTTGAGGAGAGTTGTTTTTTTTTAAATATTTATTTATTTATGTATCTTTAGCTTTAGGTGGATACATTAGTTTGTTTTTATGTGGTGCCAAGGATCGAACCCAGTGCCTCATGCATGCTAGGCGAGCACTCTACCACTGAGCCACCACCCCAGCCCCGAGGAGAGTTGTTTTTAACATGTTTTTGTCAGTTTTTTTAGGATTCCAAAAATCTCTGATTTTTATATTTGAAATTGGCATAAAGTGTCTTCCCTAAGTATTTAATTTCAACAGTGTTGTAAAAAAACAAGTGTTTAGAGAAATTCATATAAGATTGAGTCTCAGAAACTACCATCAATGTCCCCAAATTGACAAGATTCAGGGCTGCGACTCAACAAAGCTCATTAGAGACTGTTTAATGAAAAGAATAATGGCAGTTTATTAATTTACATTGAGAAATAAAACTCTGAAGCAGACCAAAAGGTTGCATCAGGGTAGCCACTTCGCATCTTTTGCCTGAGTGTAAACTATGCAATCTTTTGATCAAAAGATTGTGTAGTGAGCTTTGAATCAGCTAAGGAATCTCCATAATTTAAATGTATAATTATTTTAGGCTCTGATCATCCTAATGAGGGCCATCTAATGGGCAAGTGGATACATAAACCTGGCAGCACACTTCTTTCATTTTATTTTTTTGTTTTGGTTTTTATGGGACTGGGAATTGAATCCAGGGTCTTGTTCATGATAGCCAAGCAGTCTACCGCTGAGCTATAGCCCTACCCTTCTATTTTCATTGTACCAACAATTCTCAAAGCGTGGGTTGTAGAAGGGATCTGCTAGTTCAAAACTATTTGCCTAATAACACTATCATTGTTATCATTCACACTATCATTCACAATTTTCTGGAAAGGGTAAGATCCTCCCTCTCCAACTGTCTAGATAGCTATGTGAGTTTAGATTTTATTCACATACTTCAGTCAAAACACTATATTATACTGGATGCGGTGATGCATGCTTTGTAATTCCAGTTAATCAGGTTGCTGAGGCAGGAGGATCACAAGTTTGAGGCCAGTCTGCGCGATTTAATGAGAGCCTATTTCAATAAAAAAGGGCTGGGGATGCAGCTCAGTGATGAAGTGACCCTGAGTTCAGTCCCCAGTACCACAAAACAAAACAAAAATACCATATTGCAACACATTGAAAGTAGAAGTTCTGAGGGTCTAGGTATCTTCTATTAAGTCAAGAGATTTGTAAAAACATAAAAAAGGTCATTTTTCTATTATAAAAGATTATTCTTAGGGGCTGGGGTCGTGGCTCAAGCGGTAGCGCGCTCGCCTGGCATGCGTGCGGCCCGGGTTCAATCCTCAGCACCACATACAAACAAAGATGTTGTGTCCGCCGATAACTAAAAAATAAATATTAAAAAATTCTCTCTCTCTTTAAAAAAAAGATTATTCTTACATATAATGAGTTTATTGCTTATTAGTAAATAAAATTTAGAATTTCAATCGTATCAATACTATCAAAGTAAATGTAGGGTTAGAAACAAAGAACAAGACACACTCTACCCTTAGGGATCTCAATTTTGAGAGAGACTAACAGTATACTACTCACCTCAGTACCTTGAAAAAATGCTATATTGGCAATTTGAAGAAATATTTGAGAATAAGAAATAGAAGGTAGTATTTGCTTGATAGTGTCAGGAAGAGTTCACAATGTGGGACAGATTTGACTATTCTTTAATAGTCTATATAAAGTATTATTTTTGACTATTCTTTATTTGACTATTCTTTGTTATATTCTTTAATGAAGCCTTAATTCTACAATTGGTTGAATCCCAAATACCAACTTCTGAATTAGCAAGGGAATTCAGAATATTTTCCTCTGGAAGTTAGGTTATTTAAAAAAAAAATGTTATCAAACATTTGTTTCAAAACTCATTAATGAACAGATAAATAAGTGGGTTTCAACCAGTTTTTTGAAATGAAATAAAATAGAAAAAAATTAATTTCAGTGAATTATTTAAATGTCTCATTTTTTAAAAGGTGGAAGATTTTTTCTAAAATGAGCATTTAGTACTATAACTATCCCTCAAAGAACAGTTGTTCTTAGAAATGCTGATGTACTTTCTAATTTCCTGTATTGTCTTTTTTTGATGACTTATCTTTTCCCATGCAAGATGTGATTTTTGTGATATTTCATATACCTAGTGATTTTGCACTTTGTCCTGAGCATTTTCAATATCCTAAGACTGATTCTTGTGTAAATGTCATGTAAAATGTTGATACTTTTTCTTCTTGCAAGTACTTTTGTTAGGTAAGGTAAAGGTTCTACAGACTTGTTCGGTAAGGTAAAGGTTCTACAGACTATGTTCCAAACTAGATAACACTTTTCATGTGGGCATATCCAGTTTGGGACCTGAACAGAAATCTGTTAGTACAGTTCTCAAAGTCTTTGTTATGCTAATTAGAATTAGATCAATAATGTGCAGGTCACGGGTGAGTTCAATTTTATGAGGTTACTTGCTTGGTCCCCTCACTTTCTTCTGTCTTTCCAGTACTTTTGATTCCCTGGAGTTCCCCATTTAAGTCCTCTGGCTACAATCCTACTTTCATTTGCACTGTCAAGAACCTGCTCACTTCCACAATTGTCTCCAGCAATGGGAAAATGGGGGATGGGGAGAATGGCACCCGAGTTCGTCTCTGCTCTTTTGGAGTCACACTTTCTCTGAATGGAAGGGAAGACTTCCTCAGAGTTTTGAGTCATAGCATTTTGTTTTCATTCATTTGCTGCTGCCACTGCTTTTTTTTTTTTTAGTATATTTTTAAGTTATAGATGGGCACAATATCTTTATTTTTATTTTTATGTGGTGCTGAGGATCGAATCCAGGGCCTCACACGTACAAGGCAAATGCTCTACCACTGAGCTACAACCCCAGCCCCTGCTTCTTGTGACCAGAGTTACTGGGGGCTTCCATGCAAGGAAATAAAGAAAAAAGGAGAGAGGGAGGAGGAGAGAGAAATGATGTGTACTTTTATCCTGGAAATAAAATAGAAAGATAATCAAAATGACAACAGTTTTATTTCAATGGTTAAGAAAAGCATATGTAAACTAGGGATGTAGCTCAGTGGTACTCAGTGTTTCAGAGATTCCATTTTTTTGCTCCATAAGCCAGGACCAGAGAGTTCCCATGTTTTGAGGTTTGTTGAGTGAGTTCAGGTCAGAGGAAATCAGGAAAAGGAACATTTTGACCGGTTCTGTAGTGCTTCAATTTCTGGTGTTCTTTGATTCACTCCAAATAGCTGTGCCATTTGTTCTATTTAGATTTTAAAGCTGTGTTTCGTGGAAAAGAAAGTTTTTCATGTGTTCACTCCATCTTACCAGGAGTCAACCCATTTATCTTTATTTAGATCTCTGCTTTATTGACTTTTGCAGTGTTTTTGTTTTTGCTTCCTCCCAACACACTCGCTGGGCCTGAAATCAGAGTTTCTAATCGCTCAGTATCCTTTGGGGCAGATAATTCCTATGTAAAGGGAATCTTTATTACTGCCCTTTCACCAGAGAAGTAATTTCCTGCTTAATGTTAACTTGCTTACCACTCCATTTCAAACAAAATTTCATCTCCCTGTCATCTGATGGTTGGTTGATTACTGAAATTCTACAGTCAGTTCTACTAGAACATGACAGTTGTACCCGTAAGACTCATCATTCTATACAAAATCCTAAATAAAAATCTTGGAGTTAGGATGTGAGCATTTTGGCCACCATGTGGTTTAAATGAATTTTTTGATGCAATAAAGTTGAATATGTATTTAAAAAAATCACAAACAAACAAAAAAAAAACCTTGGAAGTTTATAGGAAACTGGGGTTCTCTAGCACTCAAAAACTTTATTGGCTAAAAAAATTAAAAAGATCAAAATGACAGCACAGTTTTACTCACATCAGTAGTTCAAGAGCACATACGTGAACTGGAGATGCAGCTCAGTGGTACAGTGCTTGTCTAGCATGCATGAGGACCTGGATACAATCCCCAGCACCAAAAAAAAAAAAAAAAAAAGGCATATGTATGATAATAAATTTGGTGCTTTACCTTGTGTGAAGCATAGCAGTCATAGGAATGGTAGCAGCTTGTGAGTTATTGTGAAGTGGTAGAGGAAGGGTCATTTGAAATCTGACAGTTGTAAAACCGGATGTGCATGGATATGGCTCATAACACGATAAAGACACTGATAGATGTTAGGGCATGTCCTTGTGTGATTTGTGTATACCTATGCAGCATGTCTTAGCTGGCTGCATTTTTTATACCTACCTTTCTTTCTTTCTTTCTTTTTCTTTCTTCATTCATTTATTCATTTATTTATTTATTTTTATGTGGTGCTAAGGATTGAACCTCACACATGAGAGGCAATCTCTCTACCACTAAGTTACAACCCCAGACCTGGTTTATGCATCCACACAAGCGCTTTTCCAGGATAAAACTGCACATCAACAAATAGGAAATTTGTGTTGTGCTAGTATTATTTCTTAATATACCAGTCATATTGAAACAAATTTTCATCTTTAGAGTGTGCCATAGAACTGACTGTACATAATTTTATTAATTTCTTTCTTACTCTCCTATATCTACTGAATTTTCAACTCTTGATTTTTTCCTTCCAAGTTCTTATATTCAGAGTTTCACATATCTCACATTTTCCTTTTACTCTTAAAAATGATTTTTTATTTAATAGGTTTGTTTCATGAGCCTCCTAAATGGTCTACCTCTATCTAATACATATCACATATTGCTACCAGGCTTATTTTTCACACATACTCACACACACAAATAGATAAACACTATAGAAAGAATAAATACACATTTTTAAAAGTTAGATTGGTTCACCACCCTTAGTCATATATTGTGAATATTCTTTCTTGTCAGTACATGTACATATAGGTCTATAGCATCATTGTTTTATTGTAAAATACACATAATGACTTACTATTTAACCACTTTTAAATGTACAGGTCAGTGGTGTTAAGTATGTTCACACTGTTAATCATCCATCACCACCATCCATCTACAGAACTTCTTCATCTTCCAAAACTGAATCTTTGTACCTGCATCATACTAAGAGCAGACTGGGTCAGCACATGCTCACAAGTTCAGATGTAAGAAAAGCACCTGGGCTGGGCTTAAACTCAGGTTTTGCTCCGCTGGGTCAGGCCTCCGGGTGCATGGTGAACAGTGGACACTAGAGGGCAGCCTCGCGCTCGCCTTTCCAGGGCTGCTTCCGGCTGCGCCGGCGCAGTAGGCTGAGTGCGAGAGGGCGAGAGGCGCTGCATTCTGCTGGCGTGAGTCCCTGGAAAGTCGGGAAGGAGGTTCTGTTTTGTGCCGGGCCGCACCTGGCTGGCCAGCGCCTCGGGCCCAGGCTCCGGGTGGACGGGGCCGGACTCATACAGCCTCGGGCCGCCCGCTACGAGGTGTGCCTCACCTGCTGGGCTGTACCGGCCCGCATCGCCTCACACCCCGCTGCTGAAGGCCAGAGGACTCCGCCCGTGACAGGCAGACATCAGTCCTTCCGTCTGGCGCTTGTTAGGTACGGGTTCGTTGCTGCCAGAGCTGTGTGAAGTGAGACCATATGCTGCTTTTCTTTTCTTTTCTTTTCCTTTTTTTTTTTTAAAGCAGAATTTAACCACTTTACTTAGTAATTTTGTGTTCTCCACCCATTGCCTTTACAATGGAACCCAAACGCTAAGTAAGCATCCAGAATATTTAAAATAGTTAATGTGCTTTGTGTTTTACTGGAAAATTGGGTTCTGCTCTACATTGTATTGGTTGACACTAATCTGTCACTTCTAGAATTGTATAAAATGTTCTGTAAATTGGTTAAAATTAAGCTGTGACTCTACAGCAGTGGATCCCATCTGTCACCTCCCCTAATTATCAAGATTTTATCAGTGACAGAAATCCTTTAATTTAATTTAATTAAATAGTTCCTAAATATTTCCTACCCAACTGACTCCCACATTCCTTATTCCTTAATGTGCAAGGTATTTTTCAGGACCAGTAAATCTTAGTGTTTTGTTTGTTTGTTTTATTTCTAGGACAAAATTCTTATGCCACACTACCTCATTCTAAGCTCTAGGCAGCCTGCTCTAGAAATATACTTCTAAAATTAAAAAGCCAATCAGATATTGAGATGGGCTAAAACCTTCTTTAATAAACTGTCAGTCTCAGTGTCACACACACCCCCATCCCAGTGATCATAGTGGGTTCAATTCAGTTCAGCCCCTGAAGGTTGCAGGGTTTAAAGGAAGAATGTGGGTTTGAGGCCAAAACTTGTATAGTTTAGTGACCTTGGAGAAGTCACTTCACCTTTGAATCAGTTCTTTATCTGTAAGTTAGGAATAACAACACGAATTATATCTACATCACAGAACTGGTTGAAGTTGACACTGTGTAAAAGTCATTTGAATTTTTGGATGAGTGTTTTTGAGGAAGAATTCAGAGTGTGAGGCCTTAGGGATAATTAAAAGGCTATCGATGCATATAAAATACAGAGGCAACGAGAAATGCATTAACAGTGTGCTGAGTAATGTCGAAGGTACAATAGTGATCAGAGATGGAGGGTTATAGAATTTTGTATCTGATGTTGGTAGTTTTTGAGTGTGTCAGCTTTCCATTGCTGTAACAAATACCTGAGTTAAATCAATACAAGAAGAGTACAGATTTAGTTTGGCTCACCATTTTGGAAATTTCAGTCTATCGGGGGTTGGCCCTATTGCTTTGGGCCTGTGGTAAGGCAGTACATCATGGTGGGAGCAAGTGGTGGAAGAAAGTGCTTTATCTCAATGGCATCCAGGAAGCAAAAAGACACAGGAAAGGACCCAGGGCCAAAATGCCCTCCAAGGTTATTTCCCCGAATGACTTAACTTCCTTTCATTAGGCTCTGCCTCTTCAACGTTCGTTGTACCACTTGCAATAGTGCCACAGGCTGGTGACCAACTTGGTCTTTGGGGAAAGGGTATCCAAACCATGGAAGAGTGAAAATGAAGAAAGTGTAGAGAGCAAGATACCAGGTGCTAGAGAATGATAAGCAGATGTGAATTTATAGTCTAGATTCTTCATTTGCACAAATCCCTGGCCAGGAGGTCCAGCAGTTTTAAACTCATAATTGTGATTTTTTTTTATTCTTGTTTTTTATTTTGGGGAAGTACTGAAATCAAACCCAGGGCTTTGTGCATGCTAGGCAAGTGCTTTACCAATGAGCTGCATCTGTAACCCTTTCTTTTTAAATTTTATTTTGAGACAGGATCTTGCTAAGTTGCCCAAGGTGGTCTTGAACTTGGAATCTTTCTGCCTCAACCTCCTGAGTAGCTAGAATTACAGATGTGTGCCACTGGCTTACAAGTTCTTTTCTTATCCTTTCCTTCCCAAAATCATATAAGCTTCAAGCCCCATAAAACCTGAAGCCATCCTTAGTGACAAGGTAGGATCAGTGGAAGGTTACAGATAAAGGAGAACTTGAAGGTTGAAAGAATTAAAAAAAATGGAAAGAGGTGGTGGGTAAGAGACATTAGAAGGCAGATACCATAAAGAGACGAAGAACAGAGTTAATGAGCATGAAAACAGGTGGGAGAAAACAGTGAATTCACGAAGATGGTGAAGTCAACTGTGATTAGCAGTCATGCTTTCTTATCTAGTGTCTGCTGTGTGCCAGGTGCTGAGGACATGTGGGGAACAGAGCAGGCAGGCAGACCTCTGTAGAACAGTCTAACAGGAACAGATGAGCCAAACCTGGAGCTGCAGCCCCAAAGGGTGCTTTTGAGCCTGAAGAAAGTTTGAGCTGGAGTGTAGGGCAGGGAAGGGTCTGGAGAGGCGGATAGGGGTTAGAAGGCTGGTGAAGAAACTCAGTTCTAACTACTGAGCTACATCCCCAACCTCTCAGGGAACCTTCTGAAAGTTTGAACTTTTTCCTGAGTGTAAGTAGGAGCTGTTGAATGTTTTTAATCCAGAAGAAATTAAATCTGTGATTTGGAAGAATCATTATATCTGTCAGAAAGCAACTCTTGCACATATATCTAAGGAGATGTGTTCAAAACTTGTTTCACTAAAACTGCCAGGGCAGGTAGGGACCAGGACTCTGTCTTTAATGATCATTGTGTGACCATCCCCATAGCTCTCGGGAGTTGTTCAAGAGTATAAAAACTCAGCAATGTCGATGTCTATGATATTTAGTATTTCCCAGTATTTAATATATGTATAGCTTTTGAAAAATAAAAAACTTATAGTGTGGTCAAATGATTAAAGATAGTGAACTAGAAGGGACTAGAGTTATAGTTCAGTAGTAGAGTGCTTGCCTCACAGATGTGAGGCCCTGGGTTTGATCCTCAGTGCCACATAAAAATAAGCCCTCTATCACCACTTCTAGTCAATATAGTTCTCGAAACACTGGCCAGAGCAATTAGACAGACGAAAGAAATTAAAGGCATAAATAAAGTAAATATATTTAAAAAATAGTATCCAAAGTACATGTATGAAGACAAAAAAATAAAGTTCTTATTATTATTTTAAAAAAATAGTGAACTGGCAAGATTCAGTGGCTCACGCCTGTAATCCCAGCAGCTTGTGGGGCGGGAAGCGGGAGGATTACAAGTTCAAAGCCAGCCTCAGCAATTTAGCAAGGCCCTAAGCAACTTTGAGACCCTAGCTCAAAAAGGTCTGGGGATGTAAGTTGGTGGTAAAGTGCCCCTGGGTTCATTCCCCAGTACCAAAAAAAGGTGAACTGGCATTTCATGTACATAAATAAATCTCAGAACCATTGTTGAGTTTCAAAAACATCATTAGTTGCAAATGGATAATACAAGTACACAACCACTGTATAAAGCTTGAAAATGTGTTATTGCTTATGGGTTCATACTTGTGAAAATAGAAAGCATGTGAGAGGATTGCATACACCAGTGGTTCTGAAACGTTAGCATGCGTCCAGATCACCTAGAGGAACTTACTAAAACAGAATTTGTTTGTGTGGTAAATACCTAAGAATTTGCATTTCTCTCAAGTTCCCAGTGAGGTGCTACTACAGACAGGTCCAGGGCCCACAGTTTGAGAATTGCTGATACAAACCAATGTGAGGATAGTGACAGCTGCTTGGGATGGAGTGACTCAAACTGGACAGGTTTCAGAGTGGTTTTAAATGTATATACACTATTTTATTTCTTTCACAAAGTTTGGGCTCAGTTGTAGAATGTGTGCTTAAGCCTCTGAGAGCCCTGGGTTTGTTTCCCAGTATCAAAAACAAAACAAAATATTGGAAACAAATATACATTGTAAATTGGCAAAGCCAAATAGATATGCACAGTTTTACTTTTTATTTTTCTCTTGGAACATTTTATTAAAGGAAAAGATCCTATCTGCTGTGTGGAGAATGGTTTGGAAAAGAGAAAGAAGGGGGAGACCATGCAGGAAACTCTTGCAGAAGTTCAGGTAAGAGATATTGATGACTTAATACCAGGGCAGAGGTGGCAAGGAAGGGCAAATATGAACAGATTTGAAGAGGTTTGGGTGATAGAATTGGCTATGTGTGCTGATTGGTTGGTTTCAAGTCACCCTGGTTCATGACTTAGTGAGTGGGTAGGTTGTGTGTCCAGAGTAGAAACCCTAGAGAAGGGGCATGGTGAGGACAGGAAAGAGTCTCTGGAGTCAGCTGTTGTCATCCCAGACCTTGAAGAACCTATTAAGTGAAGTGTTTAGGAGAAAAATCAGGGATGCAGTATAGACTTAGAAATCATAAATATTTAGAGAGCCACTGAAGCCACAGATGTGGCTGAGATGACCTTGGCCAAAGGAATATCACCTGATGCTGCAATTGGCCAGCTCTGGCCCACTGCCTGTTTTTATATAGCCTAATAGCTAAGAATGCTTTTATTTTTTTAAGTATTGTGGGGGTGGTTGGGATCTAATAAGGAATAATATTTCATGATACATGAAAAATATATGAAATTTAGATTCCAGTGTCCATAAATGAATCTTACTGGAACAGAGCCACACACATTTGTTATATTGTTTGGAGCTGTTTTCACACTCTGGTGACAGAGTTGAATAATTGTGACAGAGACAATATAGGACCAGATGTTACCTTGCACCACCTCTCAGTTTACTGCAAATCACAGTGATAGGTTTATTGCTAGACTTTGACTTATAGCTGCTAAGCCTAAATATTTACCATTTGTTACTTTATAAAAAGAAGTTTGCTGCTCCCTGACCTGAGGTCTAAGTTGAGAAACACTTGGTCACTTTAATTATTGTAAAAGAGACTGCAACCATTTTATCTATTTCTTTATGTGTACCTTCCAAGAATCAGCTGTAGAGACTAAGACATTAGTAGTAAAAGTTATAATTTCAATTGAAGATCCTGAAGGTGATATGAGGGAATGGACCAGAGAGAAAGATGTGGGCCTGGAAGCTTTATGAGAAAGGTAAGCAAATGATCATCCTGACCATGGACAGGCTCACTTGGGAAGGCTGAGGTAGTGGGGTGAGCAAGCAGCTGGCATTATGTCCAGGAGAGGGAAGGTATAGAGTGAAACAGAAGTGGTTCCATAGTCAGGGTTTCCTGGGCGTCTTTAATGACAGCAAGGCTAAACAAGCAGCATTTTCCTTTGCCAATTAAGAAAATATATATATATTTATGGGCTAGGGTTGTAGCTCAGTGGTAGAGCGCTTACCTTGCATGCGTGAAGTACTGAGTTTGATCTTCAGCACCACATAAGAATAAATAAAATAAAGATATTGTATCCATCTGCAACTAAAAAATATTTAAAAATTATATATATATGTGTGTATATATATACACACATATATATATATTC
This sequence comes from Marmota marmota marmota, assembly GCF_001458135.2. Classification (NCBI taxonomy): domain Eukaryota; kingdom Metazoa; phylum Chordata; class Mammalia; order Rodentia; family Sciuridae; genus Marmota; species Marmota marmota. The sequence goes on along the minus strand of NW_026000226.1, from coordinate 293,282 downwards.
AAATTATAGAAGAATAAATTATTTAAAAATTCCCAGGTTAGAAAAAGCAGTACTTATATGCTGGTCCCTCCTACAGCGTCACTGGCTAGGAAATAGAAGGATGGAGTAATCATTCACAGAGCTTGTGAACAGCACAGAAAGAATAGATTAGGGAAAAAGATCAGAAGTACAGTTTGTTATTTTATCTTTTTCAATTGAAACATAATTTAGATACTATAAAAGTTGTCATTTAAAAGTGTACAATTCCTTGATTTTTTTTAAGCACATATTTATAAGATTGTGCACCTATCACCACTAAATCCAGAATTTTTTATCTAAAATGAAATCCCATGTTAATTAATAGCCATTCCTCATCTCCTTGCCCCCCAAACTCTGTGCAATCACGTTTCTGTTTTCTGTCTACATGGAATTGCCTATTCTGGACATCTCATATAAATGAAATCATACAACATGTGGCTTTTTGTGTCTGGCCTCTTTCATTGACCATAATGTCTTTAAGGTTCATCCCTGTTCTAGCAGTAATAGTGCTTTATTGCTTTTTATGGCTGGATAATAATCCATTTATGAATGTGATACATTTTGTTTATCCGTTTATTAACTAATTGGAGTCATTTCTATTCTTTGTCTGTTATAAGTAATGCTACTTGGGCTGGGGTTGTGGCTCAGTGGTAGAATGCTCGCTTCGCATGTGTGAGACCATGGGTTTGATCCTCAGCACCACATAAAACTAAATAACTGAAATAAAGATATTTAAAATAAATAAATGACGCTACTATAAACATTTGTGTACAAATATAAACATTTGATGTATGTTTTCAATTCATATAAGTATATTCTGAGCAATGGAATTATTGGGTGATATGGTAAATATGTTTGAAATAGAAATGCTGTATTGTGCTAGGCATAGTAGCACAGCTGGGAAGGCTGAGGCAGGAGGATTGCAAGCTCAAAGCCAGCCTCAGCAACTTAGCAATGCTCTAAGTAACTTAGTGAGACCCTGTCTCAAATAAAAAATAAAAAGGGGCTAGGGATATGTCTTAGTGGTTAAGCATCGTTGGGTTCAAGTCCCAGTACCAAAAAAGAAAAAGAAAAAAAGAAATACTATATTATGCTATATTATTTGCCACAGTGGCTACATTTTACATTCCCACCAGGAATATATGAGGACTACAGTTTTTCTTTAACCTCACAAACATTTCTTATTGCTCGATTTATTTTTATTGTAACCATCCTAGATGTATTTCATAATTCTTTTTTTTTGCATTTGCCTTCAAGACAAGTGGAATTGAGCATTTTTCATATGCCTGTTGGAAGGTAGATTTTACTTCCTTAAGGACAAGGTACGAAAGAGCTGTCTTCTGGCTGGCTCCTCTCAGGCCTCTGGGCTTGATATGAATGTTATATCTTCAGAAAGGTCTTCTTGGATTCTTCAACCATTTATTTTCTATCCTTGAATCCTCATCACAGGATAATGATGAATTTTATTTACCTATTTATTATCTGTCTTTCCTGCCTGATTTTTCATTAAGCTCTAAGAGGATAGGAACCATGTCTGTTTAATTCACTCGTGTATTTCAAGTGCTCAGTGCAGAGATGGGCCAGTGGACATTACTTAATATGGTGGAAAAAGCAGATTGGAACCAAATAGAGACTGGTGAGGAAATGTGGGGGTCTGCACCCACATAGGCTGACAGGGTTTTGGTGATGCTGGCCAGGTTGTCCAAGGCTTTCCCTGTAGCTCCTGGAGCTTGAAAGTCCAAGAGACATCTGGTCACTAGGAGGGCCTCTAGGAAAGAAGAATGAATCATTTGGACTGCTGTGACTTATCTGTGTACAGAGTTGCAATTTTTCTTTAACAAACCTCCTTTTTTGGTCCTTCATGGAAGAGGACTTTCAAACCAGTCCCTGAGACCAACCAGAACACTGTTTGACACAGACAACTGGATGGAGACCTAGCTGGGAGAAGGAAGATGCTCCTGGAAGGTAAAGTTTCATGTCATAGTTGTATCTGGCACAAGTAGCACACAAGGCAATTGTATCACTAGTATCTCTGGGCATCCCAGTGCCTATATTCAGCTGACACATAGTAACATGGCTTTATCTGTTATACTGATGGTCCTCTACTCTGCTTCATACATAGCCTTTGCCCCCAGCATCCTGAGTGAGAAGCACTCTGCTCATTGTCTTTCCCCAGGCCTGTTCCCCATCTGGACCCCTCCAACACAGACCCTATAGTGGCTCCATTGCTGGAGTCCATCCCTTCTCAGGGTTACTTATTGCCACTGTCACCTGAGTTCTTTTTCTAATCTTACCACCCTTATTCTAGCTCATAAATTTTTTGATTCTTATCTCAGATCATTTCCAGGTCCTCCTAACTGGTCTCCAAGCCTCCAAGTACCTTCCAAGGAACATCCCAGACTCACCTTTCATATCAGCTCTTTGGGAAAACAATTTGGCATGTTCAGAGTTTGGGGGTTGTGGCTGTGGCTCAGTGGTATAGTGCTCACCTGGCACACATGTGGCACTGGGTTCGATCCTCAGCACCATATAAAAATTAAAAAATAAAGATATTGTGTTCATCTACAATTAAAAATATATATAAAATGTTCAGAGTTTGGGCTGGGGGTGTAGCACAGTGGTAGAGTACTCACATAGTATACCCAAGACACTGGGTTCAATCTATAGAAACAAATGAAAAAATAAACCATGAATTTTTTTTCCCCCCGCCAGGGTTGAAACCTAGGCCTTGCACATGTTAGGTGAGTGCTCTGCCACTGAGTTACAGCTCCACCTTCTCAAGGGCTTTTGAGTACCTTCCAAGGAACATCCCAGTTTCTTAGCTGGGTTCAAGTGGGCCCGACCTACTAACGTACCCTTTTGTCCATCTTCTGCCCCAACACCACTGCTTTTATTTTACTAAATATTAATGAATATCTACTTAGTGCAAAGTGCTGTAAGACAGAGTCAAAGGCAGACATCTCCCATTCTGCATAATCTAGATGAATCCAAATTTTAATTTAATAAAGAATAATGAGCCAGGCTGCACATGCCTATAATCCCATCAACTTGTGAGGCTGAGGCAGGAGGATTGCAAGTTCAAAACCAGCCTCAGCAACTTAGCAAGAGCCTGTCTCAAAATTTAAAAGGGTCGGGGGTACGGTTGTGAATTAGAGGTTAAGTGCCCCTGAGTTCAATCCCTGTTGCCAAAAAATTTAGAAAAAGAATAATGATATGGGGGTGCGGGAAAAGCTGAAATTGAGTGGTTAATATAAGCCTAATGTTCAGTTCCTCTCTTGCTCCTCATGTGACTCCAAAACTTATAGGACCTACGAGTGGGGAGGCATGAGAGGGTGTAGCTACCTTCAGGGCAGTGTCATCAAAACCTTCATGGAAATTATAGCTGGAAGTGTTATTGCTTCTTGTCTCTTGTTATATTGCAGGAACTGATACAGGATAACAACATGGAAAGGAAAGCCCAGGAGAGCAGGAAAGGACTGACCCACAGAGAAGTCCCTCGTGTTGTTGGGCTGCTGCTCGCCATGGCCCTTATGAATGTGGTCCTTTACCTCTGCTTCGACCGATTTTTCATATCCCCTCAACATTCCACCAAGGACCCTAGATCTTGTCCATATGGTTACTTCAAAATGGGGCAGATGAAAAACTGTTCACCCTGGCTGTCCTGTGAGGAGCTGAGGACAGAAGTGAGACAGTTGAAGCGTGTTGGGGAAGGAGCCGTGAAGAGAGTGAGTACTTGGTTTTCTTCTGCATTATCACTTGTGTCAGCTCTTTGGGAGAACAATTTGGCTTTCTGGGCTAAGACCCATAAAAGGAAGTGGATGTAGTGGCACCTGCCTCTAGTCCTAGCACTTGGGAGGTTGAGTCAGAAGGATCACTTAAGGTCAGGAGTTCGAGGCTAGTCTGGGCCACATAGGAGATCCTGTCTTAAAGATCCATAAAGGCTCTTTATATCTGTCTTTGAGCCCAGTAATCTCATATCTGGGATTTTAATTTTAAAAGAAGAAAAGAATCTGAAGGAAGGAAAAAAGCTAAATGCATAAAGGAGTACTATACTAATGGAAAACTAGGACCAACAATTTTAGGAGAACAATTAGTTAAATTATGGTTCAACCACTTGATGGAATATTCTATAGCTATTTAAATGTAGTTAGGATTACTCATGTAGCAACAGGAAGAAAATCTTAAGAGATTAGAATAAATTTTTAAAAAATCATTTCAGTAATGAAAAAAGAAAAAGAAAATAAGTTAAAAAAAGGAAGATTTAGAATTGTGTAGTATGTTATTTTCAACTGCAAAATTAAATATTTTTGTGGAAAAATGCAAAAGTGGCAGAAATTGTATAAGACAAAGTAGGAATTATGAGCAGTTTTTTCTTGATTTTTAAACCATGATGGTATTTCTGATTTTTTTAAAGTTATAGTTAAGACACAATACCTTTATTTTGTTTATTTTTATGTGATGCTGAGGATCGAACCCAGGGCCTCGCACGTGCTAGTCGAGCGCTCTACGGCTGAGCCACAACCCCAGCTCGGTATTATTGATTTTTAAAATTTTCTTTTATTTGAAAAGAGACATCAAGGAGTCAATTCAGTTTTCATATAGAAACTCCAAGATCTTTGTCCCGTTGATAACCAGTGTATGCTACACTGTATATGGTTGTCATTTCTGTGGAAGCTGAGTCTACCAGTACGCAGTCAGTGGCTTTAGAAGACAATTAAAGATTGTTGAACGAAGAAAGGTTCTTTGTGAATTTGCAACAGGCAAAAGGCAGGGAGAGATGAGGAAATGCACCTACAAAGCTGCAGTTTGATAAATGGCTAATGAGGATGCCATGGTTTCCTCCTGAATATAGATGGAGGCATCTTAAAGGAAGGAGTTAGGGAGAAGGGGAAGGAATTTGTAGAAAGTACTTTATTCATTGTAGGTGCCATGGGTAGAGTGGTGAAAGAAACAAAGACACTGATTTCTTTTTTAGTTGGAAAGTCAGATACTAAGAAAAATAAGAAAGTTACATTATGATGTGTTAAGAAGACAAAACAGGCAAAGAAATGATGTGCTTGTCATTCTAGGTCTTTAGGAGAGGACATTGGCCAGAGCAATGGGAGACCATGTTGAGAGTGTGGGCATCTGGGGAAGAGGCCCCATTCCTCTGTGCAGGGAACATTCCTGGTTGTTCAAGGAGCAGGAAGGAACCTAGTGTGACCAGAGAGCAGGAAGAGAAAAAGAGGTCCGTGAGGTCTGAGAAGGGTCAAATTGGGAGCCAGGTTATGCCAGGCCTCACAGAACTTTGAGAACCACTGGAAAAATTTTAGTAGAGAAATTTATTTTGTAAAGGGATTATCTTAGCTGCTATGTGAAGAGTGGATGAAAGGTGGCAAAGGTGGAAGACTGGTTAGGCTTTTTTGCATGTGAGGGATGGTTATGGCTTAACAAGAGTGTTAGTAACAGAAATAGAAATCAGTGGATTCTGGACATATTTTCAAGGTATTAACAATAGGATTTTCTAATTGACTGTATGTGGGGTATGAGAGAATGAAGAGATTCTATGTGTCTGAGATGGACATGTTAATTCTGGTGTGAGACATCCAGGTGGGGGTGTGGGCAGTTAGATGTGCAAGCCCAGCATAATGGATGAGGTCTGAGAGAATATAAATTTGAGACTCAATATTATTTATATGCATTTGAAAGTATTAGAATGTGGAAAAAATCACCAAATAAGGGATATAGATAGAAAAGAGGACATAAAACCAGCTCATTTCTATCTTCTTCAAAGAGATGTCCTTGAAAGCTGGTACAGTGGTGTATGCTTGTAATCCCAGTTACTTGGGATGTTGAGACAGGGGCATCACAAGTTTGAGGCCAGCCCCTGCAGCTTAGGAAGATTCTGTCACAAAATGGATGTAGCTCAGTGGTAGAGTGCTAGCATGCATGAGGCCATGGGTTCATCCCCAGTACTGGAGGGAAAATGTACATACTAAGAGGTGACCTTGAATGTGTTGTGTCTGTGGTTGTAATTGTTCAGAGCATTTTTGGAATTTGTTGGAATTGCTTCTTTCCTCCCAGGGAATATGATTTTGATGATGGCAAGTTATTATCATTTGTAGATAGACGGATTTAATTTTAGGGAGCCGCAAATCATGTTCATCCAAATATGAAATTTAGTAGTATGGCTAATAAGCCTAAGCACTATCATTTTATTAAAGTGAAATGTGACTATCCAGGCATGATGGCACACCCCTGTAATCCCAGCTACTCAGGAGGCTGAGGCAGGAAGATTGTAACTTAAAAGCTAACTTTATTTTGACCTTGTTTCAAAATAAAAGTAAAGTGTGAACAAAATGCCATTATATTCTTTTGTTGCGTTTTTCTTTAGCTGACACTTCCCTCCCTCAGGACAAAATATTTTGAACACTTGGGTATTAATAGTGTTGGTCAGGAGCCTTGTCTGCCTTCTCCCCTGTCAGAGCCTCAGGATCTGTGCAGTTTGGCACAGAGGAGAGTATCAGTATCCTGAATGTAGTCACTTATTGGAATAGCTGTGGGTAACTCAATTCCATTCCATCTCAATGCCCCACCTCCTCTCCACATGGAAGGAACAGGTTTTTCAGTAGGAATTTCTTTCTTTTTTTACAGTCTGCAGGTTGAATCCAGGGCCTCATGCATGCTAGGCAAGTGCTTTATGACTGAACTACATCTCAATCTCATCCCCTTCAGTGGGATTTCTAAAGTCAAAATTCTTGACATTTCATTCTGACCTCCACCTCCTCTTCTAACTCTCTTGATCCAGCAGTTCCTCAATTCCATGGAGAATTTCAGAGTATCCATCTCATGCTTTTTTTACTTTATGACACCCCTCCTGTCTCTACCTCCTGATTCCCCTAGCAGAGATTCCACGGGTTTTTATTTTCATCATTCTTTTACAAAGAGTTGGAACAACTCCATTACATCTGTCTCTATCATGCCTGGCTGCTCTTGAAACCCAACTCTGCTCTTGGACTTGAGCAGCTATACTGGAGTAAGAGAGAAATCCCACAATCACATAATTTAAATGCACCATGACAAACTTCAGGTAAGCACAGAGAACTATCCTTGGAAATTTCATTCCCAATCCCTGAGAAGTTTTTCCTCAAACATTCCCATCCTTTGTCTTATCCAATGATCTTGTTTTATGAGATATGAAACCAGAAACCATCCAAAGGGAATATCTTCATTCTACTTCCACCAGATCTATAAACCAGCAGCTCAGCTCTCATTCCTAATTCCCAAGGTTCCACATAATTTAAGTGATTCCCTGCATTGTCAGCCTTCCCACTCTGAACATCATTACTATTGGTATACAAACATACTCTCTTTAAAAAACAAAGTCCTGTTCCCTTGATTCCCCAGGCCTCTGTAGCTCCTGTCCTTTCTCTACTTCCATCACAGAAAGCTGCTCTAACTCTATTTCCACCTTCCTTGCTCTCACTCTTTCATCCTCTTCCAGTGTGTCTTCAAAACACCAGCACTCTAGGGAAACTTCTCTTATTGAGGGACCAGGTCTTGTCAGTTCTATTTTCAGAATATGTCCCAGTGTGCTCAACAGAATCTGTACACAGACTCCCCTCTTGCCATCTAACAGTCTCCCTGCTTACGCTTTTGCCGACTACTATATACAGTTGTCTTCTAGACATATTGGATCATGCCATTTTTCTTCCTTAACACGCATTTGGTGGCTTCCTGTTGTCCCTTGGGGGAAAAAAATTAACCTTTTAATTATCCCTCTTGCTCCACCCTCCCTGCTGTGGATCCTTCCTCCCTCCCAGAACTCTTACCAGGATTCTCACTCCTTGTCTTGTAGTCTTTCCTTTGTTCCTTGTTTAAACCAAGCCCTTTCTTATGGGTCTTTCTCTGCCTGAAGCTCTGCCACTCCCCAGCCCAGTACTGGAGATAGGCATTGGACTCAGTGATGCTCTGCCAGTGAGTCACATCCCCACCCTTTTTACTTTGAGAGGGGGTTTTAATAAGCTGCCCAAGCTGGCCTCAAATTTGTGATCTTCCTGCCTTAGCCTCCTGAGTAGCTGGGATTAGAGATGTGTGCCACCACTCCCAGAGTTCTGTTACTTTTCTAACAGGAATTCCCTCCCTGGTGTCCCTAAGTCCCACCCTTACCATATCTTCTCGTTCTCATTTATCTTGTTTTTTGTTTGTGTCTCTTATAAATGTGTTAAGTCCCCTGAGAGCACAGAAGGTGGGTCCAGAGCATCTAGCCATACCTTATTGTATCTAGGACACATTTTGGGGGCCAGAGCACAAAAACTCTTTAATTGAATTCTCAGTACCTAAAATATTGATTTAATCTCAGATAGTTTCCTCAATATATACAAACTGTGCCACTCCCTTGTCTTCTCCAGACTTTTTTTTTTTTTTGCTTGTTTTTGGAATGGCCAGGGGCATTATATCCTCTACCTATAGCAATTTGTAGCTTTGCCCATAAACTATAGTAACCTGTTTATGGTAGGCAGGTTGGCCTATTGCTTTTTCTTTATTCCTTTTTTTTTCCTTAATTATAAAAGCAGTATATTCAAGTATTTAATAGGAGGCAAAGTAGAAAGTTAAAGTTTCCTTTTCCTTCCTCTTGCTCTCTCTGTCGTCAGTCTTATTTCCTAGGAATAACAGTTGGGGGTTCATCCATTTTGGGTTTTTAAACCTAAGATTACATTGAAAGACCCAAGCTGGGTGTGATGGTGCATGCTTATAATCTCAGCTACCTGGGAGCCTGAGGCAGGAGGATCACAAGTTTGAGGCTAGCCTGGGTAACTTAGACCCTGTCTCAAAATAAAAAATGAAAAGGACTGNTTTTTTTATTTTGAGACGGGGTCTTGCTAAGTTGCTGAGGCTGGCCTTGTACTTGGCAGTCCTCCTGCCTCAGCCTCCCAAATTGCTGGGATCACAGGTGTGTGCCACCCCATCTGGCAAAGTTCTTTCAGTAAAGCCTTACAATATCTGCTCCCTTTCACTAAACTTTTACCTACTCCTTTATGCCTTGCCCTTCCCACTCTAGCAGCCCAGCCTTTCTGCGCTGAGAGTCTGTGGCTGTACTTCCCTACAGGACATCTGGCCCTGATGTTTTCTGCCTAGGATGAAGTTTTTCCCTATATCAAAATGGCCCGTTCCCTTATCTCTTTCAATTTGTTGCTCAGACACCCCAACAAGATCTTCCCGAGCCCTATTTTAAAATTGCAAACACTTCCCTGTTTTATTCTAAAACACATTTCACCTGATAATATACTTTATATGTTTCCTATTTATTTTATTGCCTACTTCCTGTAGTAGAATGTAAATTTTATCATTGCAGTTATGTCAGTGTTTTTCCAGCTGTGCTGGGGTCTGAACCCAGGGCCCCCACATGCTAGGCATGCTAGGTTCTACCACTGAGCTAGATAGAACCCCAGTTCTTTTTTCTTTGACATAAATTCTCCCTTCCCCCCCTTCCCATTTCCTTCCTGGGGATTGAACTCAGAGGTGCTCTTTACCACTAGCTACATCTCCAGACCTTTCTGGTTTTATTTTTAAACTTAAAGACGGAGTCTCACTAAGTTGCTAAGGGTATCACAAGTTGCTGAGACTGGCTTTGAACTTGTGATCCTTGACTCAGCCTCCCAAGTCATTGGGATTATATGTGTGTGCCACCTCACCTGGTTGACATAAATTATTGTTAAATGAACGAAGACACATTTGACTACAGTTAAATTCTTTGCTTTATGAAAAGACTACATGAGCTATCTTTTACATTTATATTAAAGGATCACATGGGTGATATAAGAAGTTCCTAGTAATAAATAAGGGACAGGCATATAGCCCTATAGAAAAATTGGATGAAGGACAATGACCAGACTTTTTATAGTAAATATACAGAAATGCTGATACAGATGAAAAATGCTCCCAGGCACCATGGCACCTATCTGTAATCTCAGCAACTTGAGAGGCTGAGGCAGAATGATCACAAGTTGGAGGATAATTTAAACACCTGGAGGGTTTCCTGTGGATCATGAGAATGAAAGCAGATGTACATGAAAGTGTTTATAAACTTTAAGATGTTGCATCCATGTTAGTTATGTTAGGTGGATTCATGCTCAGAGTGGGTGTTTTTGGAACCTATATCTGTCAACTCAGCAAGATCCCCTCTCAACCACAAAAACGAAAAGGGCATAAGATGTAGCTTTGTGGTAGAGTGCCCCTGGGTTCAATCCCCAGTACTGAATAAAGAGAGAGAGAAAGAAAATATTTTTCTGTAGTTGATTTTTTTATACCAAGAAGACTATTTATGATTAGTTTTACAATTGAATAAAAGATGAACACATTGCTGTTGTCTCCAAATATAATTGTTTTAGAAAGTGATAAAAAATAACTAGAGATTGCTAGGAAATGATTCGTAAAATCCATGATTTGCAGATTTAAATTTTTTTATTTATTCTTTTTAGTTACATATAATTATAGAATGTATTTTGGCAAAAGATTTGCATATTTTTAACACTAGAGGTTTTAGATATTTGTGAGTCATCCCAAAGACTAATAATATTTATTAACAAATAACTTTAATTTATCTGAGGCACAAAAATGAATATGACATAATTGAGGATTCAGGAGGAAATCAGTTGGGGCCCCGTCTGCCTCTTCCATGATTTATTGTTGAACATAAGGTAGCAGCTTCCTTAAGGTGAAATTTGTTTTTGTATGAAAATGGGCCTTGAAAACCAAAACCAAGCCAGGCACAATGGCACATGCCTGTAATCCCTGTTACTTGGGAGAATGAGTAGCAGGAAACCAAATTCAGGATCAGCCTAGGTAACTTAGTGAGACCCTGTCTCAGGAAAAAAAAAAAAAAAAAGGCAAGAGGATTTAGCTCAGTGTTAAAGTGTTTGCATAGTATGTGGGAGGCTCTGGGTTTCATCCCAGTACTACAAAACAAAAAAATAAAACAACCAAACAATAACAACAACAACAACAAAACCTACCAAAGCCATCTGTCAGCACTAGTCATGACCATGCACAATAGGTCCAAAGAAGTGATGGGTCTTAGCCAGGCAAGTGTAGGCCTGTAATCCCAGCAGCTCGGGAGGCTAAGGCAGGAGAATTATGAATTCAAAGCCAGACTCAGCGACCTAGTGAGGCCCTAAGTTAACTCAATGAGACCCTGTCTCTAAATAAAATATAAAAAAGGCTAGGGATGTGGCTCAGTGTTTAAGTGCCCCTGGGTTCAATCCCTGGTACCAAAAAGAAAAAAAAAAAAAAAAGAAAGAAAGAAAAAAAAGTGATGGATCTTGACAAAGTCTTATTTTTATTTTTTTATTAGAGTCAAAATATCAAATTCAGTGGTAATACAAATCTATGGAGTATGTTTATTTGAAAATTTTATAAATTCATCAAAGTTTTACTGAATGTAGCGCCAGAGTAAAAATGACTTTTTCCCCCCAATAGAAAAGATCCATAATGAAATTTCTTGGTTATGGGGGTTTGAGGTCTTGAAAGATTTCTCTTTTGAAGGTGAAGGGTTAGTTTTTTTTTTTTTTTTTCCCATTAAAAACCCTCTCTTCTTAAATCCAAAAGAAATATTTGAGATCCTTTAGTCCACTTCCATTTTATGTAGTGTTTCTGAGTCTTAATCTTTTGAATTATAGAAGTAATGTATGTTTGTTTTGAAAGAATTGGAAAATGCCAAAAGATATAAAGTACAAAAAGCACCCTTTGTGCTACAGTAAGTTGGAACTGGCAGGCAGTTGGCTGCCCCAGGTCTTTACACAGGCAGCCTGTCCTCCTGGGCCTTGCTTTCCCCTTGTCCAACATCTGTGCTGCAAGTCCTGACCATCCTCTAAGACCAACTTCCAGGAACCTTCCAGAGTCATCTCCAGCTGGCTCTCACATCCAGACCACAGTCAGTCCCTCCTGCTGAAATTTTATGCACTAATTTGTTGTTCACCTTCTTGCATGTTATGTTTGTTCATAGTGAGTCTTTACAACTAGACAAAGTGCAACTCTAGGACTGCAAAGACTGGGTTCTTGTCTCATTCATTTGTCTTCTGTGCCACACCTGTTAAACAGAAAGTATTTTTCTTTCTTGCCTCACTTTAGGTGGAAGGGTTAGGTTTGATGTTCTGGCTTTGTTTCAGGTCTTTCTGTCTGAGTGGAAGGAACGCAAAGTTGCGCTCTCACGGCTCACCAGTCTGGAAATGAGAGATGATTTCCTCTGTGGACTACAGATGCTGAAATCTCTACAAAGCAAACACATTGTCACACTGCTTGGCTACTGTGAGGAAGACAACACTATTCTTACTGAATATCACCCCTTAGGTTCCTTGAGCAACCTGGAAAAAACACTAAACCTTTCAAAGTACCAAAATGTGAATACATGGCAGCACAGGCTGCAGCTGGCCATGGATTATGTTGGTGTCATTAACTACCTGCACCACAGCCCCCTGGGCACGCTGGTCATGTGTGACTCTAATGACCTGCCCAAGACACTATCTCAGTATCTGCTAACAAGTAACTTCAGCATTGTGGCAAATGATTTAGATGCCTTACCCCTGGTGAACCACAGCTCTGGGACGTTTGTGAAATGTGGCCACAGGGAGCTTCATGGGGATTTTATAGCTCCTGAGCAATTATGGCCTTTTGGAGAGGACATACCTTTTCATGATGATCTCATGCCCTCATATGATGAGAAGATTGATATCTGGAAGATTCCAGATGTTTCCAGTTTCCTTTTGGGGCACGTTGAGGGTAGTGATATGGTTCGATTCCATTTGTTTGATATTCATAAGGCCTGTAAGAGCCAGAATCCTGCAGAAAGACCCACTGCTCAGGATATTCTGGATACTTATCAAAAGGTTTTAAATTTACTCAGAGATACTGTGATGTCTCAGACAAGAGAAATGTTATAAAAATCAGTGCAGCCATTGAACGGTGGGGTTTGAGGACCGAATGGAAGTTATAGCAGTTCTACTCTGATGGTGGTTTTTTGTGTAAGCCCTATGTTTTTTTGTTGTTGTTGTTGTTTGTTTGTTTGTTTTTTTATTCAGCTATGTGGCTTTTTTTCTATATCCACTTGGCCTTTTTGTGGGGGTTTTTTTGGTCATTTTTTCTGTGGTACCTGGGAATGAACCCATGGCCTCACACATGGTAGGCAAGCACTCTACCACTGAGCTACATCCCCAGCTCTTTTTAGTTTTTGAGACAGGGTCTCAGTTAATTGCTGAGGCTGGCCTTGAACTTGAGATCCTCCTGCCTCCGCCTCTGGAGTAGCTGGAATTATAGGTGTGCACATCAGTGCCTGGCTTCATCTGCACATTTGAGTGTGTTCTACCTCTCCTGGCAACTGGATGGAGGTTTTAATTAAGAGCAAACTGGGTCTGATTTAAAGCTGGCTTCATCTTTCTGAGGCCATTTGCTTCCTGGCTGAGATGCAGAAAAATAGTGATCTACTCATATTTGAAGGAAGTAATAAAAGTGTAGCTATAAAGAGGTTCTGTTGCCCCTAATAACTGAATTTATGAGCTTATGAGAAATATATAGGCAGATGATTTTTAACTGGCAGTATATGAAAAAGACAGTGATTCTTCAAATAATGGTTTCTGTATATAGTTTAAAAAATGGTATTGAAGAAAAAATGTTTATAGCGGCACAATTCACAATATCTAAATTATGGAATCAACCCAGATGCCCATCAATAGACGAATGGATTAAGAAATTATGGTATATATGTATATACAATGGAGTTCTACTCAGCCATTAAAAAAATGTAATTATGGCATTTGCCAGTAAATGGATGGAAATGGAGAATATCATGCTAAGTTAACTAGCCAAACTCAGAAACTTAAGGTCAAATGTTTTCTTTCATTTATGGAATCTAGAGTAAAATAAAGGAAAGGGGAGGGAAGGATAAGAGTACATAAAGAACCAGTCAAATACAAATTAATAGATGAGTGAAAGGAAGTCCAGTAGAAGGAGAAGGGAAGAGGGTAGGGAAAAGGGGAAGAGAAAAGGAAGGATCATGAACTGAAATCAATTTCCATGGTGTATGAGTTTGTCAGATCTTTATAGTTATACTATGTATAGCCATAAAGCTCTAACTTAAAAAAAAAAAAGAAAAGAATTTAAAAATGGCATTGAGGGTTAGGGGTATAGCTCAGTGGCAGAGCACATGCCTAGAATTTGTGAAGTCCTGGGGTTGATCCCCAGCACCAAAAAAAAAAAAAAGATTTAACATATGGGGTATCCAGAGTGTTTGTGGTCTGTTCACATGGCATTAATGTGAATCATTTAAATCACTGATTTAAATGATTTCTCTATGAAGCTTCTTGTGTTACCCCTTTCCAATGAGATTTTGTTTGTTTGTGTTTTCGTACCAGGGATTGAATACAGCTTAACCACTGACCACATCTCCAACCTTTTTTTTTTTTTAATATTTTATTTTGAGACAGGGTCTTGCTAAGTTACTTAGGGCCTCACCAAGTAGCTGAGGCTGATTTTGAACTCAAGATCCTCCTGCCTCAGCCTCCTGAGCCCCTGGAATTACAGTTGTGTGCCACTGCACCTGGCTCCAATGAGTTTTTTAAAGAAGAACTGTTACAGCATACTCTTTGTAATTTGGAATGGATAAAAATATTTGGAAAAGAAAATTGAGGCAAACAATAGCTATGTTACTGGGCTTTAGAAGGTGCTTTGAAGTTCCTATTTATTGGGTTTTCCACGTCCAAAATTTGTGGTGAGCATTTTACATCAGCAAGTGTTCCTCATTACCGCACAGTATCAAGCCATCCCACTTGGGTTGCATGGCTGAATCCTTCAAAAAGTTCTTTCCTATGACACTGTCAGCCTCATTTGCAGGGGTTGAGGATTTGGTGTGTATTAATGATCACTAACAAGATGGCTAAAGCTGGTGTTCAGAATCGTAGATGTTCTGCATTGGACTCTGCCTTTGCCTGACTCAAGCAGGCATCAGAATCACAGGAAGGCACAAGCTGGGTCCCCATAGCTTCTGACTCATTGGGTTTGAGCATTCATAACTGGTTCCCAGTAAAGCACATGGTGCTGGTCTGGGGACTACATTTTGAGAAGCCCTACCCTGAGCTGTCAGGGAGGCACCACAGAGTAGGATAGCAGTATTATCAACATTGTTCCCTATTGCTGGTGGAGTGGCCTGTGCTTGGTGAGAGAATATGCTTGCCCACATTCTCTGATGTCACTCTGAAGCTCAGTGGGCACTCCCTTCACCCTGGATTTATTTTGTTACAATAACTCCACTGTTGGGATAATATCAAGTATTGGTGAGGATATGAAGAAACTAGAGTCCTCATAATGTTGCTCATGGGACAAGAGCATGATACAGGATCTTGGGAAAATAGTCTAGTAGTTCCACAGAAAGTTTAAAATAAAGTTACCACATGACCCAGCAATTCTCTTAAGTGTATACCCAAGAGATATATACATCCACACAAAAGGCACAAGTCAACATTGTCCATACATATTCATAGTGCAATTATTCACACTAGATAAAAGGTAATAAAAACCCAAATGTCCATTAGTCAATGAATAAACAAAATATAGTATATCCATACAATGGATTATTATTCAGCCTTAATGAAGTTCTGGGCATGGTGGCACATTCCTATACTTCTAGCTACTTGGGACTGAGGCAGGAGAATTGCAAATGTAAGGTCAGCTTGGTAAATTAGTGAAACATTGTCTCAAAATTTTAAAATCTAAGAAAGGTCTAGTGATATAACTGAGTGGTACAGTGCCCCTGGGTTCAATCCCCAGTACTACAAAACAAAAACAAAAGGAATGAAGTTCTAATGCATGCTATAATATGGATGGACCTTGAAAACATACTAAGTGAAGGAAGTTACTCACAAAAGACTGCCTATCATGATTCTATTTATATGAAATGTCCAAAATAGGAAAATCCATAGAAACAGTATTTGCTAGAGGGTAGTAGGGAGTTGGGGTGGAAGAATGACTTATACCAGGTACAGAGTTTTTTGGTAGTGATGAAAATGCTCTGAAATTACATAGTAGTGATGTTTGTACAACTCTGAATATATGAAGTACCACTGAATTGTTTTTTAAGAAAGGACAAATTTTATGGTATGTGAGTTATGTCTCAATAAAACTTATTTTAAAAATATTCTCCACAATGCTGTGTATGTATACTTTAGAAGCCTTTCACTTGATGTAGGCTGTTAATATGTGGAATTAATTATTTGCTCTTACCCTATTCATGTTGTATTTTCATTTGAGGGCTTTTTTTTTAGCATTTTGGTGAAAAACTGTCAGTTTTAAACTAATTTGTTTTTAATAGGACAGTAAAGCTGAAATAAACATCATGGTTCAGGAGAAAAAACATTGTACTAGGATTAGAAGATCTAAGTTATCCCAGCTCTGATCTCCGACAACTCAGACACATCCGATCTCTGTCATGAAAATTTGGAAGTAATTTGTGCTTTTCTTTCCCAAGTTTCTCTGATGCTTTATGATGCCACAGCCAGACAGGGCCATTGCCTGTCATGGATCAATCTTCAGTTTGGGTTTGGACACAATTAATTATCAACAGAACTGCAAAAATCAAAAGAGGAAGTCGTCATCTAACTAAAACCTTGATGGGGAATTCAGTGTTATGTGGCTTGCTCAATGGAAGTTCAGTGGAAGTATCAGAAGAAATAGATGAGGGGAGCCATTCTCAAAGCATAAACAAGTATCCAGTGCTCTCCCTGCTTACCTCATTCCAAGTGATTAAAAAAAAGATTGCTGGACATGGTGGTGCACACCTGTAATCCCAGCGGTTTGGGAGGCTGAGGCAGGAGGATTGTGAGTTCAAAGCCAGCCTCAGCAAAAGTGAGGTGCTAAGCAACTCAGGGAAACCCTGTCTCTAAATAAAATACAAAATAGGGCTGGGACTGTGGTTCAGTGGTTGAGTGCCACTGAGATCAGTTCCTAGTACCTTAAAAAAAAAATCATCACCACTATATGATTTGTTCTGTAATTACATTTTCTCACAGGAGGCTATAAATAATCATGATATCATTCAGCACAAGCAGAAACCTGGTAGTTCCCCAAATGAGGCACACATAGGTGGGGGTGAAAGCCTTATCTCATATAACTCTCCATAGAAAAGGTCTTTTATTGTGATATACACACACACAAGTGTGTGTGTGTGTGTGTGTGTGTGTGTGTGTGTGTGTGTATATTATTTTTTGGAAAGGGCAATAAACTGAATTTTTTGTTTTGTTTTGTTTTTGGTACGGGGGCTGCAACCCAGGACCTCAAGCCTGAGGCCTCCACCTGAACCCAAATGGAAAGGACCTGCAGTGGAGTCAGAGCAGGCCCCACCCCAGGGGATACAGCCCTTTCCCTGTATTTTTAAAGTTAATTTTGCTTGTTTGGGGGAATCACTATTGTCATATGATTTAACCACATAAGTAAATTTAAATGTGGAATCATGCCTTTCTGTGTTTTTGTAATAATTCCCCCACTCCCCTTTTGGTGATGCTGGCCATGAAACCCAGGGCCTCCCACATGTTAAGCACATGTTCTGCCACTGAGTTACATCCCAAGTCCAACTTTGGTAATATTTTGTGAGGACAAATAGAATGAAGAAAAATAATTTAGATTTTTTTGGAGCTGTAGTTTACAATCAAAACTCTAATAAAGCAGTTAGCAAGAGTACTCCATCCAGGGGTTGGGGTTGTGACTCGGTGGTAGAGTTCTTGGCTCACATGTGTGAGGCACTGGGTTTGATTCTCAGAATCACATATTAATACATGAATAAGATAAAGGTCCATCAACAACTAAAAAAAAAAAAGAGTACTGCGTCCAGTTGGGCATGGTGGCATTTGCCTTTAAGCCCAGCAACTTGGGGAGGCTGAGATGAGGATCACAAGATTGAAGGCCAGTCTCAGCAACTTATCAAGACCCTGTCTCAAAAAATAAAAAGGGAGGCTGGGGTTGTAGCTCAGTGGTAGAGCTCCTGCCTAGTATGTGTGATGTGTGAGGCACAGTGTTCAACCCTCAGCACCATATTAAAAAACAAATAAATGAAAGTATTGTGTTCATCTACAACTAAAAAAATAAAATAAAAAAGAACTGGGAATGTAAGTCAAGAGTAAAGTGCCCCTCGGTTTAATCCCCAGTACCAAAAAACAAAAAACTTTATGCAAGTTTAAAGTTCTTAATGAAACAGGGGGACAGAAAGTTGAAGGTAAGTGCCAGCAACTTAATGAGACCCTGTCTCAAAATGAAAATAGAAAGGACTGGGGGTGTAGCTCAATAGTAGAGCTCCCGTCAGTTCAATCCTCAGAACTGAGAAAAAAAATAGTAAATAAAAGTAAAATTCTTATTGATACCATAGGCACTGGTCAAGATTTTGTTACCTGGAATTAACTCCTTTGGAAAGAAAATTAGGTTTATTTACTTCTAATTCCATGTAATCAATTTATAGCATTTCACATGAGTAAGGAATGATAGTTATTTTTACTTCTATTCCTTTGGGTTTATTATTAGGAAAAGCACCAATTTAAACATAGCACATGTGTATAGAGTAATAATATCTGTCTCATTCCACTGTCCTTCCCATCCTCATACCCCTCGTATGACTCTGCCCCATACTCAACCAGAGGAAGGAGGAGTTGTGTTCCATTTGTGTACAATATGTCAAAATACATTCTTCTGTCATGTAGAACTAATTAGAACAAATTAAAAAATAAAATTAAAATTAAAAAGAAAGAAAATGACACTTGGGAACAAGTAACAAATTGGTCTTCAGTGCTGCTGGAGCCCCCAGTGAGACTAGCTGAAATGTGTAGATGATGGCATGGTAAATGAATTTCTTTGAGGTACTTCCCCCCCCCAAAAAAAAGCACGATGTTTTCACGAGTTCTTTTTATTCTCCGCACCCCCCAATTCTTTCCCCCAAGATTATGTTGTCTATTAAGATTTCTTTGTGATTCCATCTGCATTTTAGGTGGATTTTTCAATTTCTGCCCCCCAAAAAGTCATTTGGATTAAAAAAGATTTTTTTGTAGTTGTAGATAGATAGCATACCTTTATTTTCTTTATTTATTTTATGTAGTGCTAAGGATCAAATCCAATGCCTCACACATGCTAGGCAAGTGCTCTGCCACTGAATCACAACTCCAGCCCGTCATTGGGATTTTGATAGATACCACATTGAACCTGTACATTGCTTTTGGTAATACTGACATTTTAATGCTATAAAGTCTTCCAGTCCACACACAGTGTTGTTTTTTTTTAAATTTGTTTTGTTGATGGACTTTATTTTACTTATTTTTATACAATGCTAAGGCTCGAACCCAGCATGCTAGGCAAGTGCTCTACCACTGAGCCACAACCCCAGCCCCACACAGTTGTTTTAATTTCCATTTTCCTGGTGACTTACAATGCTGAGCATCTTTTCATGTGCTTATTGGCTATTTGTGTATCTTCCTGGAAGAACTGTCTATTCAGATCAGATCTATACCAGTTTTTTTCTTCACCTAATTTCAAATAAAATTGTTTGCTGTTGAATTATAGGAGTTCTTTATATATTCTACATACTAGACTATGAGCTATATGTTTCACAAATATTTTTTTCAAATCTATGGGTTGTCTTCACTTTCTTGGCTATGTCTTTTGAAACAAAAAAGTTTTTTTTTAAAGATTTATGTTTTTATTTTGGACACAATACCTTTATTTATTTATTTATTTATTATGGAGAATTTTTAAATTTATATATGACAGTAGAATGTATTACAATTCTTATTACATATATAGAGCACAATTTTTCATATCTCTGGTTGTATACATAGTATATTCACACCAATTCATGTCTTCATACCTATACTTTGTATAATAATGATCATCACATTCCACCATCATTGATAACCCCATGCCCCCTCTCTTCTCCTCCCACCCCTATCTAGAGTTCATCTATTCTTCCCATGCTCCCTCTCCCTACCCCACTATGAATCAGCCTCCTTATATCAAAGAAAACATTTGGCATTTGTTTTTTTGGGATGGGCTAACTTCACTTAGCATTATCTTCTCTAACTCCATCCATTTACCTGCAAATGCCATGATTTTATTCTCTTTTACTCTTTATACTGCTTATATTAAAAATAAATATTTTATTTATTTTTATGTGGTGCTGAGGATTGAACTTAGGGCCTCGCATATGGACCACAGTCTGTTCATTCATTCACCTAATGATGGACATTAGGTTTCCAGTTTTGGATTATTATGAAAAAAAAAAAAAAACCCTGCTGTTAATGTTAAAATTGCACATCTGGGTATGGACATATTTTTCACTTGTCTTGGTCAATATATAGAACTGGTCAGATAGTTATATGTCAATGTTTAACTTATTAAAAAAAAACAAAACCATTTTCAAACTATTTTGCAAAGCAGTTGAATCATTTTACATTCCTACCAGCAATGTTTCCATTTGAGCCCAGTGAGGTAGTGTGTACCTGTAATCTCAGGCTCAGGAGGCTGAGGCAGGAGAATCACAAATCTGACTGAGCCTCAGCAATTTAGTGAGACTCCATCTCAAAATAAAAAACAAAAATGGCTGGGGTATAGCTCAATGGTAGAGCACCCCAGGGTTCAATCCCTAGTACCAAAATAAAAATAAAATAAAAGTCCATTTGAGCCAGGTGCAGTAGCAAGTACTGCAGTACTACTACTCTGGAGGCTGAGACAGGATTTTGAGATTGAGGCTAGCCTTGGCTACATAGTGAGACTCTATCTCAAAACAAAAGAAACAAGGGGCTGGGGCTGGGGCTTGGCTATAGCACACTTGCCTGGCATTTGTGAGACACTGGGTTCAATTCTCAGTACCATGTATAAATAAATTTAAAAAAATAAAGATCTGTCAACAACTAAAAAAATTTTTTAAAAACCCCAAAGAAACAAAAAATGAAGACTTTCATTCTATCTACATCTTTGCTAATATTTGTTAAATTATAGCTTTTCTAGTAGGTGTATAGTGATATCTCAGTGAAGTTTAAATTTGCCTTTGCCTAAAGACAAATTATACCTTTTCATGTGTTTATTGGCAATTTATATACCTTCTTTCATAAAGAGTCCAAATCTTTTGCCCATGAAGGAAAATAAAAGGTCATTTGCTCTCTTATAATTGAATTGTAAAGTTCTAGCTAGGCTTGGTGGTGCATGCTTGTAATCCCAGATACTCAAGAGATTGAGATAGGAGGATCACAAGTTCAAATCTAGCCTCAGTAGCTTAGCAAAGCCCTAAACAACTTAGTGAGACCCTGTCTCAAAATAAACAATAAAAATAGGCTGGGGATGTGGCCCAGTGGTTAAGTGCCCCCTAGGTTCAATCCCTAGTACACAAAAACAAAACAAAATAAATACAACAATAACAAACAGAAAAGAGAGAGAGAGAAAAAAAGAAGAAATAGTAATGAGTCTTCCAATCTATGAACACAGTAGTTTTCTTCAACTTTTTCAGTCTCTAAATTCTATAAAATGTCTTATAGTTTTCAGTGTTCAGTATACACCTGTTTTTCTAAATTTATACAATTATTTATTTATTTAGTACTGAGGATTGAATTCAAGGGTGCTTTAATACTGAACTACATCCCCAGTCCTTTTTATTTATTTTGAGACTGGGTCTTGCTAAATTGCTGAGGCTGGCATTGAACTTGTGATCGTCTTGCCTTGAAATTGTGATCCTCCTGCCTCAGCCTCCCAATTTTATAGGATTACAGACATAAGCTATTGTGCCTGGTTAAAATTTATTCAATTTTAAAATTATATTGTATATTCTAATTTTTTCAATGTCAACATCTAGTTGCTTATCTAGTAGGAAACAAAAATACAATTTTTGTATATTGACCTTGAATTCTTTTTTTTTTTAGAGAGTCTTTTAAATATTTTATCTTTTATTATTATTTTTTTTAATATTTATTTTTTAGTTGTAGGTGGACACACAGTATCTTTATTTCATTTTTATGTGGTGCTGAGGCTCGAACCCAGCGCCCTGCGCATGCCAGGCGAGCGCGCTACCGCTTGAGTCACATCCCCAGCCCAACCTTGAATTCTTGACTTTCCTAAACTCACTTATTAGTTCTAGTAGTTTTCCTTTTTTGTATGTATAGATTTAAGGGTTTTTTTTTTTCATATATATAATCATGCCATTTTAAAACAGAGCCTATTTATTTTTAATTTAATTTAAATTTTTTTTTTTTTTTTTGGCCTGGTGCTGGGGATTGAACCCAGGCGATGTGTTGATGCTGGCTGCTTAGCTGAGGCGGTGTTACCAGCGGTGGGACCCCAGAGCCTGACTTCGCGGACTCTGGCACCTGGCTTCCCCTACTTACTGGACCCTCCCATGTCTAATCACGCAGCGCGGGTGCCTGGAGGATAAACCGCGGCTGGCATCTGGACACAAGCAGTGCGAACAGCGGTGGCTAGAGCAGCCTGGTGCTCATGAGCGGCAGAGAGCTTCAGTACAGCCACCATCACCACCTGAGGCCTTACTTGCCCTCATGGGTGTGCCATTGATGCCTGCCAGGCCGACTGGACCCTTCCAGACTAAGGTGCTGCACAGCTTGCAGAGCCAAGCCTGAGCCCTGCTGCAGTGCCTAGGGGCTCAGCGCAGACCTGCTGGAGGACTTGCAGAGAGCCGCGAGTGCACTTACTAGGCTCAATCAGATGCCCTCCACTTGATATCCTCAGTGCTTTGTGTGCGACATGAAATGAACCTGCTCACAAGGAGCAGTGGTTCTTCAATCTAGTAACACTGAAGAAGTACACTGATGATCACCCTACTCAGGCCAGAACAGTTGTGAAATGCTCTCTGGGTTTCAATTAGTATTTCTGCATCCCAGTGAAATTCTCTTCAGGGGACATCCTGGTGGAGTCAAAATGCATTTTACAGTTCACTTATCTACGCATCCGTTATGATTTTCCTTGCAGAAATGCCCACTGCCATTCATATACTCATAAATGCATGGCCAAGAGCACCCTGGAACTGAGGAATATGTTTACCCCTTGAAGATCATGACATCATCACCTAGTGGTTCCTAGGGGAAGGCATTCAAGTGTCCTTGGTGGTGGTGGCCACAGGCAGGCTATAGCTGTGTTTGTTGCTGTGGGGGAAATCGAGGTGTAATTTTTCAGTGGGTGTGGGGTTTTAGTTCTGTGAGTTGAATAAGTTCTACATATCTAGTGTGCAGCATGGTGACTCTGGGCAAAATGTCTGCATCATATTCTTAAAATGTGCACAGAGGGAAGATCTTAAGTTTCTTAATTCCAACCCTCTAGAAAAAATCATAAATGCATGAGATGATGAGCATGATAATACATTGCTGGTAATCATTTCACAATGTATCCATATATAAAACATCAAGTAGTACACCTTAAACATATGCAATGATGGCTTGTCAGTTATACCTAAAGACCAAGTTGAGAAGCATGTGTTTGTGTGCATGGGGGAGGGAGGCAAGAATAGTACATATGGTTACAGGAGACCTTGTGGTCATCTAAGTTTGCTTTTTGACAGAAAACCCTACTTCCTGAACTTGAGATACATGGGATCCATGGATGGTGTGTAGAAGTGATGCTAGGGTGTGCTAAGAGCCTGAGTTTCTCAACTTGGACAGTATCTATATTGCTAATGGGGGAGAGTCCCCAAGAAGAAGCATGGATGAGTCTATCAGAAAGACCCCAAACCCAGCAGGTACTGGGATGTCTAGTGCCACTTGCTGGTTGGCAGACCCAATTACCTGAGAAAGGCACTCGCATCCCCTTTCTGCTCAGCTCTGCAGCCTGAACAGAGACAGAACCTTGGAGCCCTTCCCACTTAGTGTATTTCAGCAGAACAGCTCCAGATGGACATTTTTCCACACCTGCTTTTCTGGACACAGATGTTCAGGTCAGAAACACGCGTAGGGAAACTTTCATCTTCCCAATGTGCCCAAGATGCCCAGCCCAGAGTGTGACATCTGAGACTCTGGATATTTTGCATTGAAAGAATATAATGAGTTACATATTGCAGGAAAAAACATAAATGATTCATACATGAATTAACTCATTCTCTTGAAATGTCAGTTCCTATTGAGGCGCATTTGTCTGGGATACTCTGAAAAGAGGAATAAATGTGCAGACCAGGTTTGGCTGCTTCTGTGCATTCCTCTGATTGTGTCAGGAAAGAGAAAAGGATATCAAGGAACAAAAATAATATTTTATTCCCTAAATTTTGTGGTTTCCAGCTGTACTCACTGGCTAATTTGTCGTTTTTTCTTCACATGAATATGTGAGGAAATTGAAGACATGTTTAGCCTTTGGGTTCCAGTCTTCCAGGAGATAAAACAGAACTTTCATTTTTGCTTTCTTCCTCTTCTATGGAAAGAGATGGAGTGAGGGCTTAGAGGAATGACATCAACACAGGATCCAATCAGTATAGGAGGGGCGTCTTCAATTCATCAGTCTTAGGCACAAAGGTTTTTGTTTTCTAAGTCGAGTTTTAACTACTTGAGGTTACTGCTACAGCAAGCAGACATTGTTAAAGGAAGTGTTGAGCCGTTTTCACCCTGTTAGTACAAATTAGTATCCTTTCCTTAAATAATGTTAGACAATTTTCATTTTAAAATTGGTTCCCATCATAAAACAGTAAGACCCAGTATGTCTTGAAGTCCAACACTAGGAAGTCCATCCCATCTGTCCTTTGCCTGAATTCTGACAGCACAGGCTCCACAGGGCCATGGAGACTAGGGGTGTTGGCTCCCTTTGGTACACTGCATGCAGCCGTGCTTGCTACTTCTGTCACCACAGTGTCATTTTAGTTGGCAGAGATGCCAAGCAGCTTTATAATGACCCATATTTAAGGCTGTTAATAGGTGGTTTTCATAATATGCACAATGAACTGTGGCACAATCATGATGATAACAACTACTCAGTAAAAATAAAACAAAAACCCATATTTTACTACATTTGATTATCCTACAAAATATGCATTTTTCTATTTTGAGACATTATTAGTAGTATCTAATCTTTTTAAACTTATAAATTTACAAAAAACAAAGCCTAAGGGAAATGAAATAAATGTATGAGGAAAGAAAATTGTACAGAAATAGATGATCAATCCAAAAAAATAAATTTAGAACAATTTGTAATGGTAAAAAATCAGCTTAGTGGCAAAGGGGAAATTATTAAAATTTCAATGGCAGAAAATGCTGTGGTGTTTTAAGGGGGTTAGGACTGGTTTCTATTCAAAGGCTATAAAGAGTTTAATGACAATAATACTATTTGTATATTTTGAAAATAGCCCTTGTTTGTTAGGCAACAAATTAGCTTTAAAAATGTAGGGTTACTCTGCAAAATGATGAATTTCCTAAGTCATTTTTAAAAACTTCTGTCCTATTAAATTCAGAAACATTATCAAACAATATTTAATAGGCAAACAATTAAATTAGAAATAGCTCTTTAGTTTACATACAGGTAAAAATATCCTGAAAAAGAAAAAAAAATGTTTTAGGAAAGGAAATAAGCTAACTAGATACTTTACTATAAAAATTTTCAAAATCTTATGATGGCAGTTTAAGGATTCTAACAGTGAGATTTTAATATGTGTATCCTTTAAATAGTGGGGGTGTGGTGATTATGTGTGGGGGGAATGGCACCAAATGTCACTACCAGTGCCACCATTATAAGGAGCTTAAAGCTTGGATCTTGCAAAGCTGGCTAGATTCTTGTCATAGTTTGAAAATGAGTGAGTTTCAGATCAGGAAAACACCTTTTCAAACTTATTGGTCTTCTCTTAATATTGCTGTCAGAAGTCAGGAAGGGCTGTGAGGGAGTGCTTCTTTATTTGTTAGAACAGCAGTATTTTGAGAGAAGTACACTTTTCTTTCTCCTAAGCATTAAGAACTTTAGGAGAAGAACTCCTGTGCAGGTGCCCTGACTTGCGACCTCACTAGTTATTTCCATGGAGTGTCTGCCAGCCACACTTCACCAGGCCCGGAATGCTGACAGGGAAGCCGGGATGCCTCCAACAGGCCCTGTGGTCTATGCAGACAGCGCTCTCCCGTCTAGGCACCAGCCTGCCAGAGATAGGGCTGGGGGCCTGTGGAACTTCTCAGGATCAGCACCCCACAGCTGCTGTGTCCTCAGTGATTTTCAAAAGGACAGAAATATGGCTTTGAGAACTCCTGGCTACTGTTATGGAGCTTAGTATGAAAAACCTATGTTCAGTATGCAGTGGTATTTTAACCCCCTAATTTTAAAAAGTGAATGAGATTTTTCTCTGTTATTCATATCTTAAGTCAAAGGCACCTCTCAGTTTTATTATCTACAGTGATACTTTAAGGTTACAGTGCACATAATTTAAAGTTAGTCTTGTGGAGTTAAAAGCAAACTCATGATTTTGAAACACAGTCATCTAAGGACCAAACAAGGTGATCTAAAATAACAAATTTAGCCTCAAAACAATGAATGAATTGAGCTCATGTAAGCTCAATTAGAAAAACAGAATGTGACCCTCCCCCCCCCCAAAAAAAAATACAGGAATACCTACTGAAGTTTGTTGTGGGTTTTACTGGATGTTCCTGGAAATATACTAAATACTAATTTCTTAACTTTCCTGATCTCTACTTCTTTAAGTTGCTAATCTGATCAGTTTCAGGTCAGCTTTAGTAGATAGGAAAAATGGATGCAGACAAAATAAATATAGTAAAGAAAACCTGATTAGTTTGATCATAGTTATAAGAACGGAGAAGCTTTGTCTGCACATCACCTAAAATGAGCCAGAACTATAATGATAGAAAGAGAACATAAAAAATAAAATTATATTTCTCTTACGATAACTGTGAAGGGAGAATGGTTCAACATATTTTTAAATATTAGAGCAAATTTCATCTATTATTTTTACATATAAAGTTATCAGAGTTTTTAAATGCCTAAGTTAACAATTTTGATTCAGAGGGAAAATTTTAGAGCTTGCCTCAAAATGTTCAGAAAATACTACATTTTAGTCTTCATTTGCAAGTGTCTTGGTAGAGAACCCCATTTTGGCCCGACTTTACAGTTTGCTTACTGGTGTTCCTAAAATACCTCATCTGCACAGATTTCCTGCAGGAAACATGGGAAGGAAGAGGAGAGAAACTCTGATGTCCCTTAGTTGTCATGAGGGCCACTAGCTCTGAAGTAGGTCCAGCTCTGCATAGAAGGCTTCTCAGGGGCTGCACTGCTGTATTCTACTGAGCACATCCACTTCATGAGCCAGAAGGGAGAGCTTGTGAAAGGCAGTGATGGCCCCCCCAATTTTGTTCTGAGCCTCAGGGATCCAGCAGAAGTAGCACAGTTTCCACAGGTTTTTGTGGGTTCCAGAGATGTGGCAGAATAACCCTGTGCAGGTCAGCTGGTTTGGAAAACTACTCTCTAAAATATTGCTCCATATCACTGTTCTGGCTGTCGGTGTGCTTAAGTGGCTTTAGTTAATGAGTTAATTCTCCTGGGCACTAATTCTTGGTCACTGATGATTCCATTCTTTATGGAAGATGGCATTCCTCTTAGTGTGGAGCTGTAGCTTTTCTTCATTTGTTTAAAGGACTTGATAGAGCCATTCTGTATGCAAGGCGTGCTCTTTCCATTGTAGAAGGGGTTGTGGGAAAGTGTGCGGTCCTTTGCTGTGAACTGAGGAGACCAAACTGAAGGGAATTTTAAGCCCTTTTCATCACCCAATTGGATATTTTTGCTTATAACAATTTCTGTGCTTTGTTTCACCTGTTGATGAGGAAAGTGGAACAGGAAGGTGCTGAACAGTGAGAACTGGATTCTGTCACAAAGCACTGCTAAGTAAGTCTCAGAAAACTCAAAGGCTGCTGGGTACTGTTCTAACAGTTGCCACATGGCATTCAAGAACAGCAAAAATAAGGGAGACTCTTTTTCTGATCTCCTCAAATGGTTGCATCTGTTTAGGAACTGAAATCCTGCCATGGGCCACTCCTTCTGTAGCAGACTCTGAAATCCAGTAATTATCCTAAAATATGGATTCAGCATCACTTGAACATGAGAAGCTATAAGACAACTTAAGTCTCTTCCCTCCTCCTCTTGTAGTATTATAGAGAGATGTTTGCTTTCTAGCATGTACACAAGTTCTGCTAAATATTTAAGAAAAGCCCCGACATATTCTAACCACAGAGTATTTTCTAGTGAAGATAGCCATTTCTCTACATTTCTTCAAAAGGTTCATGAATGCATAGTTGCTTAAGTTTTACAAATGTCGCCTGTATTTCTTGAACATTAGGCAAGATCTTATCCAAACCTGAGTTGTAAACATAACTTCTCTGTGGATGAGTTTTAGTTATTGCATAACAAATCCTCTGGTCAGTTTTCTCTGCTGCAACACATCTTTAATGAGGGCTATTCACACAAGAGCACTGCCATTGAGTGGCTTTAATAGCAGAGTGACATGCTTCTTCCAACAAAAGAATGCGAAAAGATTTTCAGATGTTGGTCTGCTAAAGAACTTGGCGCTACAAAGTACTCTGGAAGGCAAGTCGATCTCCTGTAACCCTCATTCACAGAACAGACTCTCCACCTGAGAGCACCAGTCCTCTTGATTTCTCTGTCCCAATGTGAGTAAGTTTCAAGTAGTGGGGTTCTCTGGCTGCTGCCACCACTAGCTCCACTACCTCCTCCTCCTCCACCTATTGAGGGTATTCCATTAATTTGTTAGCTGAATTGTGGTATTTTTCGCCCAACTTATTCAAATGCAAAGAGTAGCTGGAGGTCTGTTGGCTGGGAAGAATCATGAGCTATTGCAAGGCATACCTTTTGGGCACTTTCAGGACCTAATTCATCAAAGCAAAAATCTAACAATTCTGAAATCTTTACAATAAACCCTGTTTTGATTTCTTGTTGGGACCTGGGACTTTCTGCTACCTCTTATGGTCATTTATGTGATATTTTGTTCAATACATGTTAAAGGGTCATCATGTTCTCCAAGAAGAAGTTTTCTATAATGCAATTTCTATAATGCTATTGGGTCATCCATAATAAAGGAGATTTTGAAGTTACTGCATATCAGCTTTCCCCACAAATCCTACTGACTTGTGTATGTTGCAATGCATTTTCTTATAAAAGCTGACTTTATTTAAAACAATTTCTCCTGGCGAAAGTTCTGGCTCCAGTTTTTTAATCTTTGGTTCCGAATTGATCTTGTATTCAGTCTGTGGCGGCGGCAGGAGGTAGGCCCTGGAGGTGGGTCTGGGTGACTTGAGGGAGAACATGGTGTCCCTACCTTCTTGCCTAGGCTCTGTTGCAGGCCAGCTGCAGCATGGAAGCCTCTGAACTCCTCTGGCCTGGACCTCAGAGCTTCTGGAGTGGCTGCACGGGCCCAGTCTGCTGTCCACCTGGCGGCCAGCTGGCCTCCCAGACAGGTTGGCAGTGACACAGCAGAGCACCCACCAGATTGGGGTGGAGCCTGGCAGAGCCTGGCCCATGAGGGCACTGGGGTCCATCCCCCAGCCATCCCTATGGCAGCAGTAGGGAGCAGGAAGGTTGCCCATCACTTCAATTCTAGAGGGCTTGGGTAGCGCTCAGGACCCTTGGTGTGCTGGAGGGCTGCTTCCTTATGCAGCTCTAAGTCTTGATCAGTGACATGAAATCCAAGTTTTGGGTGTGGTGGGGGTATGAGAAGGTCTCCTCCTCTATGTGTCAGTAGAAGAATCTTGTGATTTCAGGATCTAGAACTTTTGGGTGGGGATGCTACCTTCCTAGAGGTACCTGTCTGTCCTGTGATTGTTTCTGTCACTTTGTCATATGGATTCTTCCAATAGGCCAGCTCTAAAGCTGAAATGGAAATCTGGGATCCCTACTTGCACAATCTCTTTGCAGACTTGAGGATCAGCCTGCAGTGGAGAGTCTGGTCTTCTCCTCTGCAGCAGCTGAAAACCTCCAGTGGAGCAGTGTGAACTTCTGAAGTGCATTCCATTGGGGGCAGGATCACACAGGAGTTCTGGAGTTGACCCTGAGATGTCCTGTAGCCCAGCATCTCTTGGCGTCACCATCTCTTGGTGAAACCAGCTCAGCCCACTCTATCCAAGACAGAAATGAGGAACAAATAAGTAAACCATTGGCAAGATAGAACATTAATCTCCAGAATATAGAAAGAACTAAAAAAACACCCCCCCCAAAAAACCCAAATAACCCAATCAGATACTTCCCAGAAGAAATATGATCGTTCAACAAATATATGAAAAAGTGTTCAACATCTCTAGCAATTAGAGAAATTCAAATTAAAACTACACTGAGATTTCATCTCACTCTAGTCATGATGGCAATTATCAAGAATGTAAAGAACAGTAAATATTGGCAAGGATGTTGGGAGAAAAGGTATACACTTATACATTGCTGGTGAGGATGCAAATTGGTAGAATCACTCTGGAAAGCAGTACAGAGATTCCTCAGAGAACTTGGAATGGAATCATCAGTAGACCTAGTTATCCCACTCCTTGACATATACCCCAAATACTTAAAATCGTCATACCATAGTGATGCAGCCATATCAATATTTTCAGAACTCAATTCACAATAGCTAAGCTATGGAAGCAACATAGGTGCCCTTCAACAGATGAATGGATAAAGGAAATGGGTTATATTTACACAATGGAATATTACTCAACCATAAAGAATAAAATCATGACATTTGCTGGTAAATGGATGGAACTGGAGACTATCATGCTAAATGAAATAAACCAATTCCAAAAAACCAAAGGTCGATGTTCTTGGATATGCAGATGCTAACAATAAGGGGAAGGGGAATAGAAGTTTATTGGATTAGACAAAGAGGAATGAAGGGAAGGGAGAAGGGATGAGAAAAGTGGAGAAAGGATGAGAAAAGGAAAAATAGAATGAACCAGACATAATTTTCCTATGTTCATATATGAATACATGACCAGTGTAAATCCATATCATGTACAACCAAAATGTGGGAAGTTATACTCCATGTACCTATAAGGTATCAAAATGCATTCTACTGTTATGTATAACTTAAAAAAAATTTTAAATTCATATGCAAGAGGCTTTACTGGGGCCTATTCTGGAGCATGGAACAGTGGTGTCAGAATGTCCCAATGAGCGTACGAGGAATTGTATTGTCTTTTGATCATAGTGGCAAAAAAAGCTAACTAGACTAGAAAGGGTTACCAAGAGATGAGTTCCTTACTGTGACTAATCTGACCATGTGGTTTAATAATGTCTAGGTCCTTTTGGAATTTGGGGTAGAATTTTCAAAAGTTGAGAGATGCCATCTGGAAAAGCTTTCACCATGGTAAGCAGAGCTTTGGGTGTGATTTTGGTGGAGGCTCAGAAGGCCAGAATGCAAAAGGACTATCAATACTAAAGACAGTGCTCATGAGGTTGCTGAGGAGAAGGAGTACTCTATTGGAAGTGGGACGAGAGGGCATTCATGTTACATTCTAGCAAATTCATTGTCATTTTACATTTTACACATGTCCTGACACTGTGTGGCTGAATTTAGAGGTGATGTCTTAAATATTCTAGTGGAAAAAATTTCAATGCAGCATGAATATTTCAATTTCATCCAGTGGTATGGATATTGCTAGCAGCATTTATCCAGATTTCTGTGAAAATGAATAGCAGGTAGCAGAGGGTAAACTCGAGTTTGGCCAGAGAAGTTGCAGTAAAGCTGGCTCCACAAGTAGCAAACTAGGCCACTAGTAGCAAACTCCTGGAGATAAATCTTGCCATTTGCTCTTTCTTACTCTCTGCTTTGTGGCTGCCATGAGGTGAGCAGCTGCCTTTCAAAATGTCCTTGTGCCCTAATGTTCTGCTCCACCTCTGGCCCAGGGCAATGGAGCTGGCTGCCCATGGACAGACACCTCTGAGACATGAAACGTTCTGCATCATCTTAGCCCCAGAGCAATGCAGTCAGCCAAACATGGACTGAGATCTCTGGAAAATGCAATGCTAGGCAACAGGAAGAACACTGCACACCTTCAATGTGGTGTAGAGAGAAGGATGTGTATATGCTTTGGTCAGGATGAAAGGGAACTCTTCCCAAAGAAAATATACATATTTTACCTGAAGCAACATCACAGTCAGGCACCATTACTAGCTCAAGGATTCTGTGGGACAGTTCCAGGGACCACTGTAATGGTTTTCTAACTTGATAGTATGGTGGGAACTATGGAGGAAAAATTGACTAGAGCTATCTGGGGGCAACTGATGGTGGTTAGACTCTGGATGGCTACAGTCATGTCCAGTAGAACCATGGAGATATTTTTGGAGCCAAGTGGAATGACTGCCTAAGTAACCCAAAGGAAAGCAGCCTCAGAATGACCCTCTGGAGGGTGAGAATAACTGTGTGGTGGGTGGGAGAAGAAGCAGCGCAGAGTCTGGAGGAGCCTGAGCTCAGACCAAGTGGGGGTGGGGGTCTCTTCACCCTGGAGCCTTCCTTTGACCAACCGTCTTGGCTCAAGTCCTTTCTGCGTCACAGGTTCCAGCCACACGTCACAAAGGCTAAACTCCAGTTCAGCCTTTGGTCGAAGGAGGAGCTGGCTTCTCAGCCCAGCTGCTCTGTGCTGACTAGCGTTGGACTAGTGTGGGACTTCTGCCTAGTGACGAGCCCCAGGTGCCCTCCATGGGCAGTCTTTTGACCAAGTTCGGTCGCAGGCTGCGCTGCAGGGCCCTCTTGGGCCATCACACTCCCCTCCGCCTCGCCAGGGAGGCTCCCTCTCCTCACAGGGACCACCCCGCTGCACCTGCCTCTCCCCTCAGCCCTGCCAGCAGGCGTTTCCCCCAGGATCCCCGACCTCGGGGGCCTCCTGCTGCTGGCAGGGACAGAGGCCCGCTCCTCTCTCGGGGGATCCTGCTGCCCGTGTCCTGGGGGGTCCCGGAAGAACTGGCGCATGTTGGGACCCTTGACAGCAGTAAGGGTTACCCCTCCTGGCCGCAGGCCACGCCTCCTGCCTTCAGTTCCTCAGCTCATCCACCAAGCTGAGGGGCCCGTGACACCTGCTCGCTGCCCTGTTGGTGCGTCTAAGGAAGCTGAGCGCAGGGCCCAGGAACAGCAAGAAAAAGGCAAGATCCACCTAGAGGAGGAGGAGCAGGAGAAGGAGGAGGAGGGGGAGGAGGAGAAGGAAAAGGAGGAGGAGGGGGAGGAGGAGAAGGAGGAGGCGGAGAAGGAAGAGGAGGAGAAGGAGGAGGACGAGAAGGAGGAGAAGCTGAAGGAGAAGAAAGAAGAGAAGCTGGAAGAGGAGCAGGAGGAGGAAGAAGAGGAGAAGGAGGAGGAGAAGGAGGAGGAGGAGGAGGAG
>NW_026000226.1:245677-259908 GCF_001458135.2 Marmota marmota marmota | reverse complement strand
AGCATCCTGCTGTGCTGCCTGAGGACACGGCCATGGACACTACCCCCCCTTCCATGGCGGTCATTTTCCCATCTTCTGCATCCAGTGACAGCTCTGGCCCACACCGCAGTGTCCATGGCCATAGGCAGCACAGGCAGCCAGCAAAGGGACCAGTCTTCCCCGGCCCCCCAACCCTTCAGTTCTCCCAACCCAAACCCAATCTGTCCCATCCCATTGTCCCACCACCCACCCCTCAGCCTGTATTTGGGAACCCTGCTGGACAGCAAAGAGCCTCTCTTCCCAATGCCCCCATGGTTACCATGCTGCCAGTGAAGGTCCACTCACCATCCTCCACCCTGGCACAGAGGGCCTCTGCACCACCAATCTTCCAGGCTGCCAGTGAAGAGCCCATGGATACGACCCCTCCTTCGAAGGCTGTCGTGTTCTAGTCACCTCCTGCCTGCCACGTTCTTAGACTGACTCAATTTGGTAAGCATGGCAGACACGTCGACAGCTATTTCTATATTGTAGGCCTGGTGCCACATATTTGGGGTTGATTTCTGCTTCCTATTTCTTCCCAATGTTACTTTTGAGGTAAAATGTGCTTTGCAAATGTTGGCTTTTGACATAATAGCTCAAGACTTAATCACCAATGAAGCAGCATATGTGTGTATACACGCGCGCACACACACACACACACACACACACCAGAAATGCCACAGTCTTTGTCTCTAAATTTCAGAAGTAGGCAAATTTGAAAATTTTCTGAAACTATAAAGGAGACTAAAGAGATGTGATAAGTGTATGAACTGTGGGAGCCTGGACTTAAATCAAGCATGGAGGATGACAACAGGACAACTAACAAATTGGGCTATAGACTGGAGGAATGTATTGTGTCAATGTTAGTTTCCTGAATGTAGGAATTTTTCAGGGTTATGGGAGAGAATGTACTGTCCTGGACAATTCACAGCAGAGTAAAGGCATTAAGTGTCCAGGGGTGTGAGACACAAATACTCTTCTCAAACTGTTCAGAAAGGTTGAATTAGGGAAAGAGGCAAGATAAAGTACATGCGGCAAAATGTGAAAAGTCTGACTCCTCCTAGAAATTCCAAATAACTCTCATGGAGAGACAGGAAATAAAGTTTGTCCAGGCAGTTTCAGTGGTCTTCTCTCCCCCACTAGTAAGAAAAGTTTGGCATTCATTTGCAAACACACTTCAATATTTCACATGTATAGATGAATATTTCAACTATTATAATATAGTCCTCTCTCCCTCATTAATGATATGTTAAAATATGTAAATGCTATTTGCTTAACAAGATTAGTTCAACAAGATTGGTTAGATCAATTAGGAAAAATTCCTATATGGAATTCTCTTAACAGTATTTCCAAAGTTTGAAAATCCTGCAGAGTAAAAAATATCTAAAATTACTATAAAGAGTAAATAACAGTGGATTGGAACTGATGTAAGAATGAATGCACATTGTGTTTACATAGAAAGCAGAATTGGGCTTTATAGGAGGAAATGTGACCAGGCCAGAAACAGGGCAGCAATGAAGTTATGTAAGTTGTCAAGAGTTTGATAGCACCATGACTTTGACCATGAAACCGTTTCATGATGTGTGTCCTCATGAGAACCCTGAGGTGCCCGTTCCATGACTCTGTACACTATGCTTTGCTTTGCTTCACATTCTCTATACTGAAGAAGCTGGAGTAGAGCAGCTTTCTATTTCTCAAAAACATTAAATTTAATCTCAATTGGAGGAAGACCTTTCTAACATGAGTAGTCACATTGGGTCTGGCCTTGTGATCCTGAGGTGGGGTGTTTGTCACCAAATATAGCAGTTGTCCTTGGGGAGGATCAGTATTCAGGGTCAGTACCAAGCAGCAGAGAACTCAGCCCATCACAGGTTGAAAGCAGAGCACTGCAGCACCAAGGGAATGAGGTTCTTGACTCAGCTAACCATTGGTGAATTAGGCTAAGGCATGTTGAATATTTGTTGATACTTGCCCTCAACTAGCTTTGAACTATGAATAAATATACCTGAGCATCTAGCTCTGACAGAGGGCAAGATGGAAGCACCCAATAGAGAATACTATGAACCAATGTTCTTTTCCCTGGAAGTGTCTTTCTTACTCTGATTTTTCTTCTCCTTCTCATTTGCAGGCCCCACCTCCTTTGCCACAGGAATGAACTCACCACCTGGACTGGCCCATCAGGGAACTCAAACTTCCCCAAAGTAACAAAGGTTTCAAGGTGGAGAAGTGTTCTATAAGGAGACCACCCAAGTCCTGCAGTGGCTGACTGCTGTGAAAGAGAATCTCTCTCCATCTGAGATCAAGAACTAAATAAGCCAGATATATGTGCTGCCATGTGTGGTTTCTGTGAATGGGAACACGAGGACACAACATGGCTGCATTTTACTCTCATGGTGGTGCGAGTTTTAGAGAATCAGATGTGACTGTGTTACTATTACTGTCCTTGATGGAGTCTGCCTGCAAATGGGATATTCTGTCAAGGTATAGATAGGTAACAGCAGACATGCTTGAAAACGAGGTGTCTGCTGTCCTTGGGAGGACTTGCCTGCAAACGGGATGTTCTGCCAAGTGGGCTAGGAGGGCGCTGAGAAAAATTTTATTATCTGTTCTTAACAAAGAGCAGAGCTCAGCATACTCTGGACCGAGAGTAGATTAGCCATGAGAAACAGGTCACTTCGGATTAGAAAGTAAAACTTCTGTATACTATGTTTAATTAGCTGAAAGACCTGATTTATTGATGTTGGAAGGCTGCCTTCTTTGTTTACAATACTATAAGAAGATTGCTTGTACACAATAAAGGACTTTTTTTCTGCTACTGCTTTGCTTGCTCTGCTTCTTCTTTCTTTTCTCATGCTGACCTGCAAGTGAATTACTGCAACACTAGTCACCTTCTAGACTGCTTTTAGTAAGGCCAGGCAATCTCTCCACCTCAGCTGCTTCCTTCTTGTTCAGTAAACAAAGACCATCCTGCTCAGGGAATGGAGGGTGGGTTTGGAGTTTTCACTCTGATCCAACCCTTGTTACAGCCTCCATTACCATGGCCAAGAAGGTGACTGAACATTCAAGAGCCAGACTGGATTTCCACACAACCTTGTTCTGACTTTTGTGCTGTCAAGCACTGATGCACGAGTTAGTTCCATGTCACAAAGTTGGATGACATCTACCATTAAGCATTAATTTTGAAAGACAAAATGTGTCAGTTGGACAAGGCTTTCCTACAATGCCATTGGCAGGCCAGATGTTCTCTTACTTGATGGAATACACTGCTTAGAATCTCTATCCTAATTCCTGAAATTTAGTACTCTCATAGGAAAATATTTCTCCTTTACTTATTTTTTTAAGCACATAAAATATTTCAATTGTTAAGTAGTCATAGGAATTCTTCTGGTTTCTCCCTGTAATTATTTTAAATTTCTACAACAGTTGCTTCTGTAAACTTAGTGACAGTGCCATCATTGTTTTCAAATGAGATCACCCTTTGGATGAATGGGCTTCACCTTCAAGTTGCAGATGCACAAAGTAGACTGAGGACAATGATGAAAACTGCAGGTACTGAACCCAGTCGTCCTCAGAGGTCAACTGACAGTCACTGCTCAGTTGTAAATTAGAGCTGCTGTGCACTGCAGATCCATGCTACCCATCCTGCCAACTCTGCCATGGAGGAGTCAAGGTTTCTAGCACCTACGATGCTGGGCAAACTCTGTACAAGACAGCCAGAGTTGGGTGCTATTGTATGTTACAGGCAGAGCAGCACGGATCATCAGGCTGAGCAGCACAATTCATGATCCTCAGGATTTATGCACAGAGTTGGTCCACCATCGTTTTATCTTTTTTTTTTTTTTAATGTGTGTGTCATATGTGAAGAACTAACAGATGCAACAATCACGGGATATTTGGACAGTGACAAGAGTTGAAGGTGCTCATGGAATGGTTTTATTTTGCTTTACCACTACTTCTCATCTGAACCACTCCCAATTCATCTGCACTTTCATATTTTTCACTTTTGGACATCTTCTCAATGTGTTAGGGATGATGTACAGATAAAGTTGTACCCTACCTGCTTTTTATTGGCATGAACCTTGGTTATAGGTTTACGACTCTATTTAGCACAACTGTTTTGTATCAAAGTTCCTCAGGCACATTCCCACTGTGCAAAAAGCAAGACCAAACCAACAGTTGTGAAATGAAACATTTTATCCCAAAACTTTCCATTACACTGTCCTCCTATAGTTTCACTCAAGGGACCATTCTGATTGCTCTCAGCATGGTTTCAATGGAGTCTTTGCATCACAGGACAAATCATATTTGAATGGGACACTATAAGGTGTTACAGTGTTTGATATGTGGTATCCCCCAGAAGCTCCTGTGTGAGACAATGCAAGAAAGTTTTGAGGTGAAATGATAGGGTTAGAGGAGCCCTAAATGAAGTTGTTCCTTAATGCATTAATATGATTAAAAGGGAGATAAGTGTAAGCAGGAAGTAGTAGTTTCATGTGAACATGCCTTGGAGGTTTACATTTTGTGCCTGGTGAGTTGCTCGCTCCTTCTCTGTTTCAAAGCGGTCATGCCTCAGCTGCTTTCTTCCACCACACTCCTCTGACATGATGTTTTGCCTCATCGTGGGCCCAGAATTATGAACTCAGCTGACTATGGACTACCTCTGAAGCCATGGGAAATAAACTTTCCTCCTCTAATTATTCTTGGCATCTCTTTGATCATAGAGATCAAAAAAAAAAAAAAAAAACTAGAACAGAAATAGGTGCCAACAGGTGAGTGGCTTGCAGTGACTTGTCAGAATATGTGGTTCAGGAACTTGTGGAGACTTATGGTAATTGGGATAGAATTTTGAATAGCTTAGAGATATAAGCTGGAAAAGCTTTGAACATTGTAAGTGAAGCTTATCATGTGATTCTGGTGCAAGCTCTGAAGACCAAAATGCTTATAGGACTGTTGATAGGAAAGCCTGCTCATGGGGTTGCACAGGAGGATTCTGTTGGAAAAGGAACTAGAAGACATGTCACATTTTGGCAAACATATTGTATACATTGTGCACATGTCCTGTCAAATTTATGTGGCTAAATTTAGAGGTAATATATTCATTAATCTGCTGGAGGAAATTTCAAAGAAGTACAGCATTCAAGCAGTGATATGGATGTTGCTAGCAAATTTTATTCATGTTTATTGTGATACTGTGGAGCAGAAGGAAGAGTGTAAACTTGCATTTTGGTTATAAAAGGTGGAGTAATGCTGGGCCTCAGGAAGTTGTAGTTGTTAACACATTACAGTGATGAAAGAGATTCTAAAGAAATTACACAGACACAGTAGAGAGGTAGCTTAAGGCCATTTCAGGAATTGGCAAGATCATACAGAAATCATGATCACAAGAGAAACTTATGAAGAGAAACTACCAGGAAGTTTTTTCTTTTCTTTTTTTTTTAAATTTTTTTATTTGTTTTAATTAGTTATACATGACAATAGAATGCACTTATATACTTTGATGTATAATACATAGATGGGATATAATTTCTCATTTTTCTGAGTTTTACGTATTGTAGAATCACATTGGTCATACACTCACATACATACATACATACAATAATAATGTCTGTTTCATTCTACTATCTTTCTTATCCCCACATCCCCTGCCTTCCCCTCCTTTCACTTCCCTCTACCTAATCTAAGGTAATGCTATTCTCTTTTTTTTTTTTGCATTACAATTCTTAATACACATATATACCCCAATTTTTGTATTTCTGTTTGTATATAAAGTATGTTGACACCCAATTCAAGTCTTCATACATGTACTTTGTATAATGATGTCCATCACATTCCACCATCCTTGCTAATCCTCTGCCCCTTCCCTTTCCCTCCCACCCCTCTTCCCTATCTAGAATTCATCTATTCCTCCCATGCTCCCCCTCCCAACCCCACTATGAGTCAGCCTCCTTATATAAGAGAAAACATTTGGTATTTGTGTTTTTGGGATTGGCTGACTTCACTTAGCATTATCTCAGGAAGTTTTTTTCTCCATGGCTCAAGCAGCCACTCAAAGGTTGCCTCTTCCATGGTCCTCAGAGGTCTGGCTACTGCCTGAGATGGTGGCAGATATTGGCTTCAACCACATGGTTCTTGTTCTGCAGGAATGTAGGATGCTGGAATTAGGTGGTCATGAAGGCTTCCATCAAGATTGCAAAGGAAGGCCTGGCAGGTCAAAGTGTAATGAGGTGAGAATCCATGTAGGTAGCCCTGAGAGGGTCACATGTGCAGCTACGAAGAAGGCTGAAGCTGCAGTAGTGACCCCTGGGATGAAGAGATGCTGGTAATGTGGATGGTATGTCAGGGGATGTTGCTGGCTGAGGATAGAGCCGGTCTATGTGAGAGGACATGGGACAAGGCTGCCCAAGTCCTTTGGAGCCCACTGTCCACAACATGTGCCCAGATGCTCAGCATGGGGATAGAGGACTTGTTGGCCCAGCTGGATTTCAGTCTTGGTTCATAGCCATCTCTTCTTTCTATGTGCCTATTTCTCCCTTTGGAATGGAAATATTTATACTCTGCTATTGAATATTGGATATACATGAGTTGATTTTTATTTCCACAAAGGTTGACAATCAATTTAATTTGAGTCCCAGAAGACACTTTGGACTTGCAGTTTGGGGCAATGCTGGAACTGTTCAGATTTGTGTCTCCAGTGTATCCTGGAGATACACTGAACATAGTTTCCATGGTGAGATGTTCATAGCCTTTTGGGGATCATGCTTGGCATGTGAAATTTTGGAGTTAGGTGTATCTCAAAAGCTGAAGTGAGGCAATGCAGGAATGTTCAGAGGTGAAAATATTACATAATGAGACTGGTGACATAATCTATGAACAAATCCATTGGGTGGCTTAATGATTTGAAAGTACTACTGTATTGGGTGGTAAATGGAGAAGTTGGGGAATGTTTGGAAGAAGTAGGTCACTGGGGGCATGTCCTTGGAGATTATATTTTGGCACTTGGTCCTCCTTTCTCTCTGCTTCACAGCAGCCATGAATTTAAAAGCATCCTGCAAAAACACCCTTCTTCCATGATGTTCAGACTCACCTCATGACCAGAGTGGAGCTGGCTTCCCATAGACTGAGACCTCTGAAACATGAGGTGTTCTGCATCACCTTGGGCCACAGCACAGCAGCCAGCCCAACACAGACTGAGATCTCTGAGAAATGTGGTCCTAGGCAACAGCAAGAATATTGATCCCATCAATATGGTTCACAAATAAAGATGTGTGTGTGTGTGTGTGTGTGTGTGTGTGTGTGTGTGTATTTAGAATAAAAGGAACTTCATCCCATTCAAAATGTACATATTTTGCCTGAAGCTAAAATCAAAGAGTCAGGCACCATTACCGGTTCCTGATTTCTGCTGGACTGTTCCACAGAGTATTCTAATGCTTTTCTAAAATTGTAGCATCTGGAAATTATTGAGGAAACATGAGTAGAGCTGTTCTGGGGTAATTGGTGGCAGTTTTGATTGGGTAATTGATAAATCTAGATGACCTCCTCATGTCAAGGAGAATCCATACAGGTATCATTTGGAGTCATGTGGTATGAATGTCAAATAACCAATAGGAAAGCAGCCCCAAATAACACTCTGAAGAGATGAGAATCATTTGGTGGGAAAAGAAGCACCACAGAGTCCTGAGGAGCTCTACACGCAGACTAGCAGTGGACATTGAGCCTTGCTCCCTATCCTGGGGGCCTTCCTCTGACCAACAGGGCTTGTCCCCAAGCCCTTTCTCTGTCATGCATTCCAGCCAGAAGTCACAATAGGTGAACTCAATATTGCTCCTTTGGTCTCCAGAGGAACAGGTGTCCAGCTGAGCTCCTTTGGTTTGGTCACTAGTGTCAAATTGGACCTCACCAACTGATCTGAATGGTCGAACTTCAGAGCAAGTGTGGTTGCAGGCTGTGACAACTGGCCCTTTTGGTACATCAGGCACACCTGACCGGTAATGCTTCCATTCCGTGGCAGTATCACCGAGCTGCTCCAGAAGCTTCCATTAAACCTGCCTCCAGGTACTTCTGCCAGGATCTCCATCCTCCCAGGCTTGGATCAGCTGCCTCAGAGGCCTTCTCTTACAGGTGCTGCCCTCCTCTCAGGGGATCCTGCCCCTGGTCTCCTGAAGCCTCCCTGATAAATCCAGTGCTGTCCTACACCATCTAGCAGATGTTCGGACCATCCAGAACAGTAAGAGTCCGTCCTCCTCGCTACAGACCAGTACTCCTGCCTTCAGCAGTTGAGCAAGTCCATTGGGCTGTAAAGATCGTGACACCCACTCACCACCCTATTCCTCTTTCAGAGGACACAGAGCTAACAATTGAAGAGCAGCCTGAAGAATTAGTGGTCTACGGAGAGGAGGAGGAGTTTCCCAAAGGAACAGACAGACAGGAGGACGTGGAACCAGGGGCCCTGAGAATAGAGGAAGAAACATCAGTAAAGCTTCTGAAGACCCTGGTAGACCTCAGTTCTCTGGAACTCAGTCCTGTACCTGGGGAAAGAAACACCTTTAATGAGAAGACCCATGAGTTTCCTAAGATCTTCCGTGTGGGACACCTGTCATCTGCAGCTTCCACAGACTTGCTGCAGGAGGGCTGCCCATGGCTCAGGCTGATGCAGAGGCAGCAGTACTGCCAGAGCCAGACCCCAGATGCTCCTCACTTCCAGACAAGTGGGCCAAAGAAAGGCTGGAGAAACACCATCTGCCCAGCTCTCCAGGCTCCAGGACTCAAGCAAGGGGGTGAGTGGACAAAACCATTTCTGGGGTTCATCAAAGAGCTGTCCTCCAGCCAGAACTGCTAACTGGTGGTCTCAAAAGAGAAAGAAGCCAATGTCTATGGCCCTGACACTGTGGCTCCCTGTCATCACCAAGGTCTTCCGCCACCTGTTAAGAGGCCTCTCCTGTGTCTGCAGGAAGACATACGCACCCTGTTGATGGAGATTCCAGGTGCAAAGAAGTTGGAGGATGATATGGAGGCCTTGGAAGGGGGAAAAGAAGCTCTGGAGGCCTCCACCACCAGTTTGCCAGTCCATTCTTGTGCCCATCAGAGGCCCAGAGTGAGGCTACTAACATGCAGACTGCATGCACAGACCCCTCCCACATCCCAGCTATCCAGCCAGCAATTACTGGCAATTCCAGCCTGCTGGACACCTAAATCTCTCTGTTTATCCACCTTCCCCTCACTAAGTCACAAGTAGTGGGGAATCCCTTGTTCTCTTCCTCTGTTTCATCCCACTAACTCTGATTCTCCCTTGAGGCCCAGTCCCAATATAGGAGTTACTCCTACTTTGTTTCATGCCCCTCCTCACCTGAGAAGAGCTGTAGCACCTCCCATTTTTCACTTTCCCACACCTCATATCCTGTTCTCTTTCTCCTCCAACCCTACAGCCCTGCAGAATGAAATCCCCAACCCCCATGTGCCTTCACTCTTATTCCTCATCCATCTGTTCCACCTCCTAATGACCCACTTCCTCCTCCTCCTGGTCCTCCTCCATTTCCTCCTCCTCCTTTTACTTCTCCAC
This sequence comes from Marmota marmota marmota, assembly GCF_001458135.2. Lineage (NCBI taxonomy): Eukaryota > Metazoa > Chordata > Mammalia > Rodentia > Sciuridae > Marmota > Marmota marmota. Next base: position 250,334 of record NW_026000226.1, on the reverse strand, counting down.
TTGCTTCTCACCACTAGCTTCTCATCTTCCTCCTCTTCCTGCTCCTCCTCCTCTTCATTCCTTTCCAAGTCCCTTCCACCTGCACCCCCAATAGCCTTGGCCAGAACTTAACTGCTACAAGAGTCTCTCCCACCCACACAGCCAAGTCCTCTGCTCACCTGACTCACCCTCCACTGTGCTGTCTGAGGACATGGCCATGGACACTACTCCCTCTTCTATGACAGTAATATTTCCAACTGCACCTGCCTCCAATGACAGCTCCTGCCCATGCCCCAAGGTCCATGGCCCTAGGCAGCACAGGCAGCCCACTGGCTCCCCAACACCTCAGGTCTCCCACCCCAACTCCCATTTGAACCAATCCTTTGTCCCACTAACCACACCTCAGCCCTCATCTGGGAGCCCTCCTGGGTTCCATGGAGAACCTGCCTTTGCAATGCTGCCCTGCTTATAGCGATCCCAGTTAGGAACCATGCACTGCCTCCCACCTGGCACACAGTGTCTCCGCCATCATCCTCCTAGCCTGCAGCACCAGAGGAATCTGTAGATACCACCCCTTCTTCCTAGGCTGCCCTATCACTGTCCCCTCCTGCCTCCTAGAAAAATTTTGGAACATAATATGGGCTGCTTCCTGGTTCTGGGAACCACCATCAGAGTGGCAGCATTGCCTCAACTCCAGTCTCCACCAGCTGGGATACACAGCAGGTGCAGGGAATAAGTGTAACTCTCCAGATCCCCAGCAGTTCTAGAGCCACCTCTCAGTCCTCATGTAGAGCCCTGGTGGGCAGTGGTAGCATAACACATTCATTTAGGGTAACCCACCCAGGAAGCTCAGCCCAGGCTGTGCGCTTAAACTCAGTACCCTTCCAACAGTGAGTGGCAGCAATGGGATGCCTAGTCTTTTGGGTATGATATCACCCCAGACGCCCTTGGGTACATCACTCAACAGCTGGCCAGGCTTTCCTATGGTGTAGTGTAGGGGTTTAGAGTCTCCAGGACAGGCTGGGACTTGCTCATACGTGGGCTGGATATGGGACATCATATCCAGACTGCTTAATTTGCCAGCTCCCCTCTCAGGCCTGTGGTGTTCTTGAAACCTGCACTGCTGGGACTGGTTTTGCAGTGCCCATTCCAGACGAAGAGTGCTGCCTGCGTTAAACACCGTGGATCTAAAACACTCACTGTGGAGCATAGAGGAGATCTGCATGTATGCCTAACCTGACACCACCACAAAACCCACACTCTGGTTTGATGGTAACCTGTTTGATCAGAGCTGGGCAATTTCCTGGCCTTCAATCTGGCTAAGATATAGGAATAAGCTTCTTATTAAACCTCATATGTTTGCCTCCATGGCCTTCCTCTTGTCCCAAAAATGTATATAAATTCTTATTATTTCTAGTTTTTCTTTCTCTGTTTATACATCTACCTTGCTTTCTGATTAGATGTCAGAGAAAGATATTCATATGATCATAGTAATGTGTGGAGCCTGACTAAATGCAAATTTGGAATAACAACATGTTTTTTATGTGCAGAAGATTGATCCAAAGGTGCTCTTCCCCTGAGCTTTACAGAGGCTTTTTATTTTTCATTTTGAGACAGAGTCTCACTACATTGGGAAGGCTGCCTAGAACTCAACAACTTCCTGCCTCAGTCCCTAAATTACTGGGATTACAGGAATGCACCACCACACCTGGATTGACTAATAATTTTTAAGTCCCTTTCCCTTATTCTTAAATTTGGACCTTTGGGTGCTTTTTAATTAAGCCACATCCCCGGCCCTTTTATTTTGAAACAGGGTCTCTCTAAGTTGCTTGGGGTCTCACTAAATTGCCAAGGCTAGTCTCAAACTTGCCATCCTCCTGCCTCAGTCTCCCAAGTTCCTGGGATTACAGGCATGCACCACAATGCCCAGCAAACAGAGCCTATTTGTATGCTTTTTATTTTTATTTTTTGCATTATTGCACTGACTAGGACCTCCTGTACAGTGTTGAATAGAGGTGTTAAAGGCAAATGTCCTTGCCTTACTTGTGATTCTAGAAGGAAAACATTCAGTCTTTCATGTTCTAAGTTTTTTGTAGATGGCCTTTATCATACCGAGGAAGTCTTCTTCTGTTTCTGCTTTGCTGAGGGTTGAATAGGTGCTGCATTTTGCTCAGTGTTCTTTTCTGCATCTGTTGGCCATATGAGGCCATCTGACTTGTTTTGGCCAATGAAATGTGGATGGAGTTTACATCCATTTCTTCTGAGCAGGAGCTTTAATAATCAGTGTAAGATTTGCTATATTGTCTTCCCACTGCTGCAGTAATGGTGGAAGCTCCTGCTGCAATGGAGCATTGGAGTGAGCTTGTGTGAGTGCCAGCAAGAAACAAACTTGATAGGAAGAGGATAGGAAGGGCAGCAGAATACAACAGACACTAGTATGGCAGTATGTATAAACGTGGCTGTATAATCAATGTGATCCTGCAATCTGTTCATGTGGGAATAATAAGAATTCATACCCCATTTGAAACAAATGTATGATATATGATATGTCAAGATCAATGTAATGTTTTGGGCAACTAATAAATTTCTGATGTTAAAAAAAAAAAAAGAAACAAACTTGGTTGGGATAAGTCCAAGAGTTTGGAACTATTCATTAATGTATTACCTTTTAATGGAGAAGATTTGCCCTTAGGACAAACTACTTGTCTTCATTGAGTTTACATTCTTACATAAGGGAAACAGATGTATACCATCATATCAGAAATTAGTGCAATGAAGAAAATAAAGCAGATGAAGTAGGATGTGGGATGGAGGATGTTTTAGTTTTAGGTGAAGTTATTGGGGGGTCGGTCTCCTTAAACAAGGCAACGATGGAGCTGAGAGGGAGGGAGCCATGAAATATCTGAGTGGAGAAAGGTGTTCTAGGTAGAAGGAATGGCTCACATACAGCCCTAAGACAGGCACTCCAGATTGTCTAAGGTATAGAGGGTGGTGATCAAGTTGAAAGAGCTGTCCTCTGATAGAGTATATCCACCCAATGACCCTGTGGGTTCAAGCCAGGGTTGGGCCAGAGAGGGTCACTGCTGAGCAGATCAGCAGTGGTTGGTAGACCGGTTAGCAATGGCTTTGCTAGAATGCTCAGACATCAGTATTCCTCCACTGCCGGGATTTTCAACACTTCATTCAGGTCTCATCTCTATCTTTGCCTTGTTTAAGACCTTCCCCAATAACTTTACCTAAAACTAAAAGTAGGGCAGAGAGTAACTAGACCTCTCCCTGACATTCTGGCATAGGGTCTTCACTTGAGAAAAATAATTTGAATTTGAGACTGAGAGAGTTCATGATCATTGCTTTCTTGAAAGTCATTCTCCACCTTAAAAGTCATCAACAGCTTTCTACTGTCCCTAGGGAAAAGTCTATACTGTCTACTTAACCTCCTGACACTCCCTTCATAGAACTCTTCCAGTGGCACTGGATTTCTTTCAGCTCCTTTGTAAGCTGCGTTCTCTCTGAGCTCTTGCAAAGGCTATTCCTTCTGCTGGAAATGCACTTCTTCATTCCTCCTGGGTAACAACCCTCAGGACAAAGGTAAATGCCTCCTGGAATATTTCCAGGTGGCTAGTTTAGATGTTGTCAAATGCTACCTTAGCATTGTCCTTCTTCTAATATGGCACTAATCACACTGTTTTAAAAAATCAAATAATTTAGGTATGCAAAGAAATATATTTTTAAAAAGTCCCACACTGTGCACACATATACCTATTTATCACCCAATTTAAGTAATAAAACGCTGCCAATTGAAGCCCACTCTGAACTAGGCCTACCATTCTGCTCTCTTCCTACCCCGAAATTTTACTTGAATTTCGTGTGTATCTTTCCATGTTTGTCAATGCGGTTCTATTACATGTGTATAAATATTCTTACACTTACCATATTGTTTTGCCTCAATTTATGTTACTACAAAGTCATTCTGCAATCTGCATTCTCCCCCTCACCCCTACTTTTGAGATTCACCCTCATTTCTACTGCTACAAGTATTGCACACGTCCTCTTACACAGTGATAGTTTCTCTGCATACATAGCCAGTGGATCTGAGGAATACTCATTCCTAGAGGCCTTGAACTTCTTCAGAGATTAACAACAGGATTTTCAAAGTGGTAGTAAGACTTGGTGGTTTTTAAGTTGTGTCTCTTTCTCTAGATAGTAAACGTGTGTGTGTGTGTGTGTGTGTGTGTGTGTGTGTGTTGGGGGATAAGACCCTTTAGTCTTGCTTACCTAAAGGGTCGTATCCCCAGAACGGTGGACAGAGGCCTCTAACACCCACTTGTATGGTGAACGTCTTGTTGCAGGAATTTAGCAGAATGTTGCCCAGGGAAATGGTTAAGGATTGGGGAGCAAAGACTCCTGGCCTGCAGGAGTCTTTGTTTCTCCGAAGACACAAACACTACCGCAAAGTGTAGAAAACCTTAGCTCTTACTTAATAAGCTTCACCTAGGGCAGGGCCTAGAGAGGCCGGGCCTAGTGCCGCCCGGCCCCGCCCCTAGGTCTCCCCCGCTTCCAGCACTTCCCTCCGCCTTCCCCGCGGTGACTCAGACCTCTGTAGTGACGGCATCCGAGTGGAGGCGATGACCGGCGCGCGGCCGCCCGCCGCCGAGAAGCGCAGGGCGGAGGAGGTCTC
>NW_026000226.1:204714-245672 GCF_001458135.2 Marmota marmota marmota | reverse complement strand
CCGTGACTGGAAGGCGGCGGTGGAGGGGCGTTGCCTGAAGTCTAATGTCCGGTGAACTTTCCGGTGAGCCTCCCTTAGGCGACTTTTACTCCTAAAGCAGTGGAGCAGCAGCTGAGGCTGTGATTTGCTGGCGCCCAGCGTTTTGCAGGGAATCCACAGTTGGGTCCGACCCATGGGAGGGGCTTTGCAGCGGGCAGGGATTGGTATTTTTGGCCTGGGAGAGGCGATAGATTCACCTAGTGGTTCCCTAATTTGCCGGCTCCCGGAACTAACTAGTGGAGAAAATAATGACAAATAAGAATTCCAGTGCTTCTAAACTCTTGGCTGAGGATCCCCAGAAGTCTAGTTTATTCACAAGCCTCTCCCCAGAGGATGATTTGATCTGGATCCAGGGATCTGTCTAGTCCACAAACTCCCTTAAGTCAGTGTTTAGGGCCAGGGGCCTAGGTAGTCCTATCACTCGGGAGGGTGAGTCACTTGCCTCTCTTCTCCCTCCTTCCATCCCCTTTTCCGTATCAGAACACAGGAGTTTGGGTGTCTTGTGTATGTGGAGTTAAGATTGCCCCCTTTCCCCAATCAGAATCTTGTAGGAGGAAGACATAATGAATTTCTAAAAAACATCTCAGCTGAGGACATTTTATATACTGACTCCCTCCGTCCGACCTCAGTCTTATTTTCCTGTACGCCCCTCCTTTTATAATTGAAAGGACGCCAAGCTATTATGTACTCTGCCCATTCACAATTTGTCAGGGACAGATCCCATCCTACGCTGTTTCTCTATATTTTAGCAACAGTTAGTAACAATAATTATTTTAGGGAAAAAGTGATTTTTTAATTTTATGATACTGGGGATTGTACACCCAGGACAAATGCTTGACCGTTCAGCTACAGCCCGTGGCCTTCATGCTCATATTCTTAGGTGTTCCATTCCCATAATGTTCCTGTGAAGAAGATGACCAGGCTTTTTGTGCCAATTAAAGCCCATATTTAGGCTGGACAACATTATTCGAAGAAATGACCTGGGGACTTAATATTACTTTAAAAAAATAAGGAAAAAATATATATAAAAACATGCTCAGCAAAGGATTGGTGGTGTATCTACATGGAAGAGCACTTACCTAGCACGGGGGAGGCCTTGGGTTTGAGCCCCAGAAGGAGGGGTAATGGTGAGAGGAAACTTCATTTAAAAATATGCTCACTGTTTTAGCTTTTTCATCACTGTGACCAAAAGACTTGATGAGAATAGTATTGAGGAGGAAAAGTTTATTTTGGCTCATGGTTTCAGGGGTTCAGTTCCTGGTCTGCTGACTCCATGGTTCTGGGCCCAAGGTGAAGCAGAATATCATGAAGGAAGGGGATGGCAGAGGAACGCAGCTCTGGACAGGGAACAGGAAGCAGAGAGAGAACTCCACTCACCAAGGACAAAGTATAAATCCCCAAAGCATATGCCCAGTGACCTGCTCCCTCCTGCCACACCTTACCTGCCTTCAGTTATTCCCCAGTTAATCCATATTAGTGGATTAATCCACTGATTGTGTTTCAGCTCTCATAAAGTAATCATTTTGCCTCTGAAAATTCTTGCATTGTCTCACACATGAACTTTTGGGGGACACCTTATGTCTGAACCATAACGCTCAGCAAAGCAGAGAGCTACAACCAAAAATTAAATATTTGGAAATATAATAAAGATCTGATTTACAATAGTACATTTATCCCTGCGTTATTCAAAGATGTCTTTATTTGGCTTATTTTCCAACCAAGGCAATGTAAGAAGTGTGTGTGTCTATGAAACAAACTCTTTTATTTATTTATTTTTTTTGGCTTTTAAATACAGTCAACCAGGCATGGTGGCACAGACTTGTAATCTCAGTCACTTGGGAGGCTGAGGCAGAATTGCAAGATCTAGGACAGCCTTGAGTAATTTAGCAAGACCCTGTAGCTCAATGGTAGAGAGCCCCTAGGTTCAATCCCCAGTATGAAGGACAAATAAACACTGCAAAAACAGACTACAAAAAACCCATTCGAATAATGCAAAAAAGTACAAAGAAATATGTCAAAAATCTCTGGTCTCATAGTCTCTATGACCTTCAACCTCAGCTGCACATAAGAATCACTTTAGGGCTGGGGCTATTGCTCAATGGTAGAGTACTCTCCTAGCATGTGCGAGGCACTGGGTTCAATCCTCAGCACCACATAAAAATAAATAAATAAATAAAATAAAGGTATTGTGTCTATCTATAAGTCAAAAATATACTTAAAAGAAAAAAAAATCACTTTGAAAGGGTTGTTTTTGTTTCTGATTGGGCAAAGATTCTGACTTAACTGGTCTGGAGTAGGGCCAGCACATTGGAATTTTGTTGTTTTTTCTTAGAGCTTTCCTGGTAATTCTGATGTTCAGTTGGGACTGAGCCCCTCTGCATATTCCCAAGTGACATAATTAGTAATGACGACAATTAAGAGCTTTCAGAGTCTAAAATTCATATGGAAAATCTAAGCATAAAACAATATTCATAGAAATTTGAGTAAAAAACAAAGTCATTCCACTATGAAGGTGGACTATGATGGTGTTTAGAAAAATTACAGAGGAAAAGGTGAACATGAAGTTAATTCTAAATTTGAAAAGGAAAATCATCAAAACTGAATAAGACAAATGAAAAAATGTTTTAAGACAATTATGACAAAGATGAAAAAGGATTTAATATTGTTGTTATGTACAGAAATTCTACAAATACTTAAGGAGACCCCGGGGGCAAAGTGGTTAAATATATAATCCAATAACTCACATGAAAATATTGATGTTAACATCTTTTTAAAAATATTTATTTTTTTAGTTGTAGTTTATTTTACTTATTTTTATGTGGTGTTGAGGATAGAACCCAGGGCCTTGCACGGGCTAGGCGAGTGCTCTACCACTGAGCCACAATCCCAGCCCTGATATTAAACATTTGGAATACATACTTAAATTTGCTTGTCATTAATCAAAGTGCTATATCCTATTCATGAGTCTGAAATGTGAAGTAAAAAAATTAAAAGGCTAATCATGACCAGCTGCTAAGGAATGGTGTGCTTCCTCTCAGGAGGCTGCTAGGTACCTGGTTAGATTGACTTCACCTGAAATCTTGGCTGCTAGTAGGTGGTGACCTCAGCAAATTGGTTGATCTGTCTAGGCCTCAGACTCCTCATCCCAAAATGGAGACCTGTTGGGTCTCTTAGTGTGTCCCTATAGCCTAGCTATTCAGGAACAGACTAAGAACTATTTCAGTGGACTATTAGGGCCTGGCATACATTAAAAGCATAGTTATTGTGTTGTCTGGGAGTTTATAATCATTGCAGTTGTCATCGTAAATCACTAAAATTGAGAGGAATTTCAAAATATATATCATAAGCTATTCAAAAGGGGCTGTTTTTTATTTGTTTTTAGATATACATGACAGTAGGGTTAGGGTTAGGGTTTGACATACATACATGTGGTGCAACCCATTACAATTTTGATCCTATTCTTGTGGGTGAACATAATGAGGAGTTATACTGGTTGTGTATTCATGGGCATAGAAAAGTTATGTCTGATTCATTCTATTGTCTTCCCTGTTCTTATCTCCCCTCCCCTCCCTTTGTTCTCATTTATCTAATTTAATGAATTTCTATACTTCCCCTCCCCCCTCTCTTGTTATGGGTTAGCATCCACATATCGAGAGAACATGTGACCTTTGGTTTTTTGAAATTGGCTTAGTTCACTTAGCATGACCAGTTGTATCCATTTACTAGCAAATGCGATGATTTCATTCTTTATAGCTGAGTAATATTCCACTATGTATGTATACCACATTTTCTTTATTCATTCATTGGTTGAGAGGCACCTAGGTTGGTTCCAAAGCTTGGCTATTGTGAATTAAGCTCTATAAACAATGATGTGGCTGTGTCACTGTAGTATGCTGATTTTAAGTCCTTTGGGTATAAGCCAAGGAGTAGGATAGCTGGGTCAAATGGTGGTTCCATTTCAGATTTTCTAAGGAATCTCCATACTGCTTTCCAGAGTGGTTGATCCAGTTTGCAGGGAGGTGAAATCTCAGTGTAGGTTTTGCTTTTTTTTTTTTTTTGGTGCTGGAGATCAAACCCAGGACCTTGTGCATGCAAAGCAAGCACTTGGGGATATACCAACTGAGCTATCTCCCCTGCCCTCTCTCAGTGTGTTTTAATTTATATTTCTCTAATTGCTAGAGATGTTGAAAATTTTTTCCTTTATTTTTTGACCATGTATATTTGTTCTGTGAAGTGTCTGTTCAGTTGTTTTGCTCATTTGTTGACTGGGTTATTTGGTTATTTGGGTTTGTTTTTTTTTTTGGTGTTAAGTTTTTTGAGTTCTTTGTATATCTTGGAGATTAATATCAAAGGCTACTTTTGATTAAAAATTAAAAAAGTGAATAGGACTAGGGATATAGTTGTAAAGTGCCCCAAGTTCAATTCCCAGTAATGAGAAAACACAAAACAAAAAATCAAACACGTATCCTAAGAACATATTAATTTCAGATGTATCTAGCATCATTTCTTAAACTATAAAGAAATAGGGAACAGGTGTTAGAAATTAAGTTAAATGAAAAAAGAAGAAACAACCTATAAAAAAATTTTAAACAGATGTTCCCAATCCTAAAGAAGCTCCAACTGTAACTTGGATCATTCTACTGATCATTTATTGAGCACTTGTTTCATGCACTGTGCCAAACATTACATATATCATCATGTTTAGCTTCTCCAACAATCCTACGAATAAGGACTCTTATGATCCCTAATTTATTGATGAGGAACTGAGGTAGGGTGGGATTCAGGTTCAAGTTGATCTAACTTGGAGTTGTACACATTTAACGTACTGTGTTGTATCCCTGGACCCAAACACTGTGTGTGTCAAAAGTTTTCCAGAAGGATACTGAAGATCAAAAAAAAATGGTGGATATGGGCTGGGACTGGGGCTGTGGCTCAGCGGTAGATTGTTCGCCTAGCACATGCGAGGCCCTGGGTTCGATCCTCAGTACCACATAAAAATAAATAAATAAAGGTATTGTGTTCAACTACAACTAAAAAATAAATATTAAAAAAATGATGGGTAGTCTTTTATTTATCTTAGAGAAGAAAAAGTATCATTGGATAATTAAGAGTTTTATCTGTGTGTTTTGTCTTCACTGAGCAAAGAAAGGGTAAATTAAGATAAAAATGATGAGGGATTTAAGCTGGTAAAGTGAAAATTTCTGAACCATTCAGATGAGTTATTGGGGAAGCCTGAAAAAGGCTTTCAAATTACAAAATAAGAGGCTAAATTGATGCCTTTCTAGTGGGGTGATTACATAGTTAAGCTTATTTTATTTTATTTTTTTGTACTGGGGATTGAACTCAGGGCATTCATCCCCAGCCCTATTTAATATTTATTTAGAGACAGGGTCTCACTGAGATGCTTAGCACCTCACCACTGCAGTGGCTAGCTTTGAACTCAAAATCCTCCTGTCTCAGCCTCCTAACCTGCTGATATTATAGGCGTGCACCACTGCGCCTGGCTGGTTACTCCTTATTTTCCTTTTGCTTAGAAGCTAGAGGGTAGATTGATTTCTCTTCCACACAATATCAGTTGGTTTAAATGAACTACTTTGCTTTAACTTCAGATAATATCAGTTCAGTTTGTTTTCCAAATTAGCAAAACATAGAGTATGCATCCTCCCCTCCATTCCCATCCCTTTCCTTCCCTCCATCCCTTTCCTTCCTCCCTCCCTCCCTCTACAGTGCTGGCCATGGAACCCAAGGCTTCATACATATTAGACTACACCCTACATTCTGAATGTCCGTCACCTTTATGTTATCCTAAGAATGCCATCTAGTAAACGGGGGCCTGTGCATCTGATACAATATCAGAACAGTGGGTCTTCCATTCAGACTGAGGCTTACATTCTAACCCTTCAAGTGTGTAATCCACTCCTGTCCCCTCTCAAATCTGTCATTGAAGTGACAAAGAGATTCAGAACCCCACACCAAAGTGATCAAGAGCTGGACTTCTCAAACTTTTAAGAATGTACAGGTCATCTAGGAATCCTGCTAACCTGCCCGTGGTGAGGTAGAGGGGCTGGAGCTCTGCATTTCTAACAAGCTGCCCAAGCTGAGCTCATAGACTGGTAACATGATAGAGGAAAGTCAGGGTTTTGAAAACATACCACTGGGGTTTAGATCATTGATTTCATTAGAAAACTCTGTGGCGATAGGCTATATCTAACTCTCGTGAGCCTTAATTTATTCTTCTGAAAAATGGAGAAAATACTTAGTTCACAAGGTTGTCATTATATGGAAACTGTTAAATTCAGTGCCTGTCTCATTTTAGCATTTGATGGGTGTAAGTTCATTTCACAGTCTTTTTGCACACTGGATGTGAATGGTGTCAACCAAATCCTTGTTTGTAGTAGAGGCATCTGTGCCAAAGGGTACCTATGTGTGTATGTGAATGCACTTGCATGCACACATACATTCGTGTGTACTGAAAGCAATGTTTTAGAGACTCCTAAAACTCTATAGAGTGCAGGTATTTGAGAAGCACTTACTGATGTACTTTTTTCGTCTCTAGCACATCTTTTGGGTTTATTTTTATTTTTTAACTTTTCTTTCTATTCTTATCAGATTTAGACTTAGATAAAAAAAGGCATGTGGAGCTGAAGATGGATCAGGCTTTGCTACTCATCCATAATGAACGACTGGGAACAAACTTGACTGTTTACTGGAAATCGGAACGCTGTTACTGTGTATGTATCATGTTCAAAGTCATAGTTTTGTTTCCCTTGGGGCTTGTTTGATATGATCCTTAATGCCCTCACATCTAAGGCCCTTTACATGTTACTTTCAATTTTTATAGGTAAGGAAACAGACAGGTTATAATAAGGAGTTAGAAGAAATGTAATCAAGGGAGAGTACCTGGGTCATCTCTGAGGACAAGCATAGTGAGAACGGTAGGAAGGTGCAAGTTGAGGGAAAGACCATTAGAGCAGGAATCTGCCTCTCTGAAAATAAAGATTTATGTATGTAGGTATGTACTTATTTATTTATTTATTTTTTGTGTGTGATACTGGGATTGAACCCAGGGCCTCATATATAGTAGGCAAGAGCTCTACGACTAAGCCACATCCCTAGTTCTTTTTAAATTTTATTTTGAGAGAGGGTTTCCCTAAGTTGTCTAGGCTGGCCTTGAACTTGTGATCCTCCTCAGCTTCCCTGGTAATTGGGATTCAGGTATACACCACCATGCCCGACTATAAACAGCTTTCCAGAACCAAAATTGTCAGTACAGGCATCAACTGAAAAGATGATGGAACATAGTACACAATACCCCTTTATTTGATTAAACCCATCGAAAAATCTATGAAAAAAAGAAGACCTGTAATAGTTAAAAACAAAAGTAGCTGAAGACAAAATTTATTAGCCAGGAGCTGTGTTGTGGTAGAGTACTTGCCTAGCATGGGGAGGGCCCTAGGTCCTATCCCTAGCACTGGGAGAAAAAGGTTTTATCAGCCTATAAAGAGCCTAAAGAAGCCTGAAAAAAAAAAAGTCAATAACAGCTGAAATTAAAGTGACAAGAAACATAATTCAGAGAATGGGCAAATTTTTTCTAACAAGATTTTAAAAGATCTAAAGTTGGGCTGGGTTATAGCTCAGTGGTAGAGCACTTGCCTAGCATGTGTGAGGCACTGGGCTGGATCCTCAGCACCATATAGAAATAAGTAAAATAGAGGCCCATTGACAACTAAAAAAAAGGTGTAAAGTCCACAGAAATCAAGTTGTCCGGTGGGGGTGGGTCAACTGTATTGATAATATATGAGATGAAGGGCAGTAAGAGTATTATTAGAATAAAAAGTAGCCAGGCATGGTGGTGCATGCCTATAATCCCAGTGACTAGGGAGGTTTAGGCAGGAGGATTGCAAGTTCAAAGCCAGCCTCAGCAACTTAGCAAGGCCCTAAACAACTTAGTGAGACTTTGTCTCAAAAGATAAAAAGGGCCGAGGATGTTGCTAAGTGGCTAAATGCCCCTGGGTTCAATTCCTGGAAACAAAACAAAACAAAACAAAACAAAAATATCAGTCTCATTGATACAAATCATGGTCAGGTAACAGACTAAAGAATCCAAAAAACAGAAGGGCTAGGAAGTAGCTCAGTGGTAGAGCAATGTGTCTGGTATGTGTGAGGCCCTGGATTTGATCCCCAGTATTGCACACACACACAAATTAGTAATTTACTAAAAGGGTTTAGAGATCATTGTGTCTAAGGAAAATGTGTAAAGGAGTGGGACAGAGTTAATTATTATAGTAAGAGAATGTCCTGCAATTGAAGAAAAAGAAACTTATGACCCTTTAAAGGTTAAGCAACCAGAGAATGATATCTGTACTTAAACTGTTTTAAATTTGAACTTTAATAATTTGGAAGTCTTTTTAAAAAAAATTAAATTTTTTTTTTTTTTTTTTTTAGATATTGATGGATCTTTTTATTTTATTCATTTATTTATATGTGGTGCCAAGAATCGAACCCAGTGCTTCACACATGCTAGGCAAGTGCTCTACCACTGAGCCACAGCCACAGTCCTATTTTGTATTTTATTTAGAGACAGAGTCTCACTGCGTAGCTTAGTACCTAGCTTTTGCTGAGGCTGGCTTTGAACTCAAGATCCTCCTGCCTCACCTACTCAAGTACTGGGATTACTACAGGTATGTGCCACCATGCCTAGCTAATAATTTGGTAATCTTTAAAAAATAAGGGTCAAAGGAGAGACAAGTATTCAAAAGAATGCAAATTATAATAACTTTATATTTAATACAACATAATAAAAATCTGGGAAAGGTAGACTGATATCTTTAAGATATTTAAAAGTGAAGGCATGCCTTAGAGACCAATTACCTAGTTGAGAATTTCCTATTCCCTTTTCTTTATCTCACTTTCCTAAAATAGAAAGACTTTTATAGATCCATAAACATAGAAAAAACATGTAGATCAGTTTTTATAGCTTGATAGCTTTTTTGTTTTGTTTTGTTTTGGAATAGGGGACTGGACCCAGGGTACTTAGCCTGAGACACATCCTCGGCCATTTTAAAAATTTTCTGTTTTTGAGACAGGATCTTGCTAAGTTGTTTAGGGCCTCACTGAGTTACTGAGACTGGCCTTGAATTTGTAATCCTCCTGCCTCAGCCTCCTGAGTCACTGGGATTACAAGGATGTGCCACCATGTCTGGTGATGGATAGCTTTAACACATCTAAAAACAATTATAATGTATTACCAAGTTCTTTTGAATAGAGAACAAGATTTAGAGAAAGTTTGTTATTGTATTGTTAGCAATGAGCAACTATTATAATGGACATAATTAAGATGTAACTGACAAAAAGACAATGAAAATTGCTCTTAAGGATACTAAATAATATTCCTTCCTTATGGGATCTGGAGGTAGGAGAATGGAAAAGAGGGAGTGGAGGGGCTGGGTTGTGGCTAAGCAGCAGAGTGCTCACCTAGCATGTGCAAGGCCCTGAGTTCGATCCTCAGCACCACATAAAAATAAATAAAATAAAGGTATTGTGTTTAACCAACTACAACTAAAAAATAAATATTAAAAAAAAAATTTAAAAAAAAGAGGGAGTGGAAGAGGAATATAGAAATTCTGTGCTTTTATTGCATTGAGGGAATTCAAAGTGGTTATCTGTTACTTTTGAATGATTATTATTTTCAAGCGTAAACAAGAATAAAAAACATTTTTTGTAAGTAGACATGCTCTAAGTGTGATAAATATAGATAAGGTTGCTGTATCTTTAAAATATTACTAAAGAAGGAAAAATATACAACATAGAAAATATATAAATGGAAAAAGAATTAAAGCAGAGGAGGGAATTCAGGGTAATTAAAACTAGAATGATTATAACAAATGCAAATGTACTAACTTCTATAAAAATAAGACCCTCAAGGGCTGGGGGTGTAGCTCAGTGGTAGAGCCTAACATGCACAAAGCACTGGGTTCAATCTCCAGCACTGGGGGGGAAAAAAAAAGACTCTCAGATTGTATTGAAAATAGTGTGGATGATTCAAAATCACTTTTGGTAAAAGTTAAACAGTTAAATATACATAATATGTTAGGGCTGAGGTTGTGGCTCAGTGGTAGAGCATTTGCCTGGCATATGTGAGGCCCTGGGTTTGATCCTTAGCACTGAATAAAAATAAATAAAGTGAAAAATCCATTGACAACTAAAAAATATACTTAAAAATGATCCTTTCAAAAACACATACAAAATATGTTAAACATACATAAACAAATATTGATAAATAAAGTTTTAAAAACCCAAACATGATATTGTACTTATAAAGAATACGTTGAAAACAGAAAGGAAATCATACTTTTTTGATGAGGTAGATGTTGGAATAAAAGGGTCCAGTCAAAGCTTTAGTATTTACATAAGTGATAAAGGAATATTAATACTAAAAAATGGATAGCCTAGATAAAAAGTCTACCAATTTATGCAAATCAAATAGAAAATAATGGTAGAAACTGCAAAACAAAGTTGTAGAGACAAATGACAATACACATTTATCAGACTGTGATAGAGCAAGCTGACTGGGGTTTAACCAGCTCAACTGAACCAGCGTGGTGGAATGAAGTGGTGAAGAGCATGGATTCCACAGCGAAAGTGCCTGGTTCAAGTCCCACCTCTGTCACGTCGTCATCATTTTCATCATCATCATCATCATTATTATTAGGTACTGTGCTTTGAGCCCAGGGACACTTTGCCACTGGGCTACATCCCTAGCTCTTATTTTGTATTTTGAGACAGGGTCTCATCTGACTAAATTGCTTAGGGCCTTGCTGAATTGCTGTGGCTAGCCTTGAATATAATATCCTCCTGTCTCAGCCTCCCAAGTTGCTGGATTATAGGCATGCACCACCATGCCTGGCCTCTGTCACTTTATATCTGTGTGAATTTGAGTACGGCACTTACTTTTACTCTGTGCCTCACTTTCTTTACTTATGAACCCAGAGGAAAAATGGAACTTTCTCCTTATGAACATTTCATGACTTAGTATACGTAAATTGAAGCAGAATAAGGCCTTTCTAAGTGTCTTTATTGGCAATAAACAAGTGACACTTATCACAGGAATTAAATAGAAAAAAATAGATAGCTCCAACAATATCTATATTTATTTCACAATAACATTGATCATATGTGAGGTCAAATGAGACTAAATAAATAGATAGCAAAAGGAGGGATTATATATCCCACATTCCTTTGCACAACAGAAAACAAACTAATGAAATAGCCATATAATATAAGTATTTCAATGAAAAATCTTTAGGTCAGGCGAAAGAAATTCTTACAAAACATTATTTCAATTTTTTTGGGTGGGAGGTGTTACTGGGAATTGAATACATACTCACAATAGTAGAATAGAGAGGATTTTACAAATGGTGAGACCTAGATTAAGATACATACAGTGACTTTTTGTGGCCAGAGGCTTTATCAGAGTTCTGCTTTATTAACTAGAATGAAAAAGGGAAGTATAAAACTGTTGGTATCAATCTCAAAGTTTTGGCAAGCAAACAATGTAATCATCTAACACAAAAAAAAGGGAAGCAATGAAAGTAATAAGTATTTGGGCTGGGGTGTGGCTCAGTGATAGAGCGCTCCGCTCGCCTAGCATGTGCTGGGCACTGGGTTCGATCCTCAGCACCACATAAAAAATAAATAAATAAAATAAAGGTATAAAAAAAGTAGTAAGTATTTAAATTAGTCATGAGAAGAATTGCGAAAAAGAGTCAAGAAATGTTTAAAACTTAAAAGTCGTAGAATTCATAAATTTAAAGGAATAATGAGAATTAAAAATATTAGAAACTACAATAAATTGGGGCTGGGGTTGTGGCTCAGTGGTAGAGCACTTGCCTCGCACATGTGAGGCACTGAGTTCAATGAGCCACCTAAAATAAATAAATAAAATAAAGGTAATGTGTGCATCTGCAACTAAAAAAAATGTATAAACAACAAAAAACAAACGAAAAAACCATAGGCTCAGGAAAAAAATAAATTACAATAAATATATCAGCTGAAATTTAAAATATTATGGTCTAACAAACATTTTTTTCCAACAAATATTTATAAGATGTTAAATTTAAGATTCAAAACCTGTTTTTCTTAGCCAGGTATAGTGGTACATGCCTGTAATCCCAGCTTCTCAGGAGGCTGAGGCAGGAGGATTGTAAATTCAAGGCCATCCTGTGCAATTTAGTGAGACCTTGTCTCAGAAAAAGAAAAAAAAAAAAAAAAAAAAAGGAAAAGAAAAAGAAAAAGAAAGAGGGGTTGGTGTTGGTGATATAGTTCAGTGGTACAGTGCCATGGGGTTCAATCCCCAGTTTTGGAAATAAAAAATAAAGAATACAAAGTATTATGACTAAAATTATGGGGAAGATAATTCAAATTACTATATTTCATCTATCAAATACTCCAAGGGGATTAAATTTAAAAAGTATACCCCACAAACTAAAAAAAGAAAAGAAAAGCGGAATGTTTTTAAATTAATAAAGCAATAGAAGAAATAAGCCAGATTAGTATGACTATCTAAAAATTTAAAACTTTAATTAAAAATAATAAAATATAACAAGATGAAATGGAAGTAGCAGAATGGAAAAATACTTGAGATGGTTAAAAATTTATTATTACAGTATATGGGGACATTTCTCAGATTAAGTTCAGGAGAACTTGAGGTCTTATGGCTCACAACATGGAAACAAAATAGCAAAAGCACTGACCCATTTCATCTCTAGATAATTTAAAATTCATTCTTAAAGTTGTGAAATAGATACCTAGTAAATGAACAAATATAAGAATTATATAAAAATCCTAGCAAGATGGGCTGGGGTTGTGGCTTAGTGGTAGAGCACTTGCCTAGCAAGTGTGAGGTACTGGGTTTGATCCCCAGCACCACATTAAAAAAATAATAATAATAAACAAATAAAATGTTTGTAATTTTTCTTTTTTTAATATTTATTTTTTAGGTTTAGGTGGACACAATATCTTTATTTTATTTTTATACGGTGCTGAGGATCGAACCCAGTGCCTCACACATGCCAGGCGAGTGCGCTACTGCTTGAGCCATATCCCCAGCCCCTGTAATTTTTCTTATTTGTGTGCTATTTGACCACTTGTAACAGGAATCATTAAAAGGATTACTTTTTATCTAGTAATCTTACTTTTGGAAATTTACCTCAGGGAAAGAATTTAAAGGAAAGAGAATCTCATGTGGAGATCTTTTAAAACAGCATATTTATATAACAAAAAACATCAAAAGGAAAAACAGAAAAGCTTTGAAACCATCCCAAGTATATACAATTATAGTGATGGTTGAAATATGGGGCATCCATTAAGTGTTGTAAAGTGTATGTTATGTACAATCATGGAAGTGTACTTGTTAAATAATAAGTAAAACAATAGGATGCAAGATTTAATGTAGGCTAGACTTGCCAATTTGTGGAGATTGTTAATTCATAGCAACAATCATTGTTTTAGTATAAAATAATTGGTAAATTTTACATTAAGTCATAAGTGTGAAGGAAAATTCATGATAGGATTTTCATTTGTGTAGTCATGTCCCCCATCAACCCAGAGACTCTAAAAATCCCCTAACAGGGCTGTAGGGATAACTCAGCCCTGCTAAAGACCCTGGGTTTTGGGTTTGGTCTGTAACACTGCAGAAAACCCCTCACAGTTTACCTGTTGTGCATTTATCTTACAGTGCTTGTTTCAGTTTCTGGTAAATGTTTCTCAGAGTGGGAAACCTGGGAAGCCCAGCATTGTAGCAGTCTCTGTCAGTACCCAGCACAGATCTGTTCTACAAATTAATGATACCCTGGAAGAGAAAGAAGTTTGTAGGTTCGTTTTTGCTTTGATGTGATCTAATTGAAGTCTTGAGTTTTCTCTCTACTTTTTTTCTTATGTGGTTTTGTTTTTACTCTCTTAAATATATTTTATCTCTACTGATCTATACCCAGGAAGGAATATCATTTTCCCTTGGTGAATTGGGAAAGTCCAACTCTGTCCCTAATCTAGCCATTTGTCATATTTTTATCTCATCCTTTTAGGCTGGAATACAAATTTGGAGAATTTGGAAACTATTCTGTCTTGGTAAAGGACACTTACAATGGAGTCAGTGAAATTGCGTGTGACCTAGTTGTTAATAAGAATCCAGTTGACAGTGACCTTCGTATGTATATGCTCTTCGTTGATTTTTTTTTTAAAATTTGCATTTCCGGAGGTTTTAGTTTTTGAGTACTCTTTGTAAATTGAAGCAGTCTATAGCATATAAATGAAAATCTGGCTTACAGATATCTATACCATTTAGTTTTGGTATGATTATATTTTTGTTTGGTGCTAGAAATAGAACCCTTAGGATTTGTGTTTGGTAGTAAGCACTTGTCATGCCTCCCAGCCCAATTGTAATATTTTTTTATTGTGTCACTGATGTACACTAAGAAAATTAGGTGATATATTAAAAATTGTATAATATATCAACATATCCCCATATCATTATTAAGCTTAATTATGAATCATAAATAAATAAAAAAATTAATTCAATGGAAAGAAGTAAGAAATAGGATAATTGGCTTTCCTTGTTTTAGGATTTAGGGTGTAGTATTTCCTGTATGTGTCTACTGATAATGAGCCCAGAGGTTCCCTTTACATTAAGAAGGGATTATTCATTCTATAATAATTCCATTGAAGAAAATTTGTCATCCTGAGCTCTCCATTAGATAATTGTTCTCTTGCCTTTCAAGACACAGTAATGAATCCCTGTGGCACTAATATACACAGTTCACAGAGAAATATCAGAGTCCAAAGTTATTGCAGAAGAATGTAGAAGACAATATGAAAGGACCAATATGGGACAATTTAAGCATTAAAAATAAAAATAAATGTCATTGATGAAAAATAATGGATACATAAAAACTATGGGATCATTATGAAATTAGAGTGAGGCCCCCTCCCCAATTAAAACAAAAACAAAGTAATACTCTGGTTGTCTTTGGAGGTAACTAGGGCACTTGTGTTGACTAGGGTGATTTAAAAGTATCAGTTGAAAGGAAAGATTTAAACATTATCCTGTTTTAACTATAATTGAAAAAGATAACCAAATTGTACTAATTGATGAGCATGGCTTCTTTTTAGAATCCCAGCTAATGTGGCCGAATGGTAGGTTATTTTGCAAGTCCTAATGAAATAATTTTGCAAAAATCCTCAGATGAAAGGGGAACTTTACACTGGAGGGATCAGGCTTTTACCAGCTTAACACATCTGCCAGTTACATGGTCAATTGCAGAAGTTGCTTCTTCAGTACTAGAAAATTTTTGTTAAATTTTGTAACACCTTGTAGTTATATTAAGGAAATAGTTCATTTTAAAGAAACTTTTGATTTTGAAATAGTTTTAGGTTACAAACATGTTGCAAACAAAACAAAACAACTCCTAAATACCCTTTACCTGGCTGCCCTTATACCCTTAAACTGTATAATCATAGTAAGAGTAGTTCATGTGCAATTATTGAAACCAGGTGCTTAACATTCTTATAATACTGATCTATTTAGGCTTATTTAAATTTTTCAAATTGTCCCTTTTGATGTCCATTTTCTGGTCCAGGACCAATCTAGGATCCATGTACATTTAGGTGTCAGTTCTTCCTTCATCTCATTCAATCTAGGACAGTTTCTCAGCCTTTCCTTTTCTTTCATGATCTTGACAGTTTTGAAGAGTACTGGCTAGTATTTTATAGATTGTCCCTGGATTTGGAGTTACTTGATGTTTTCTCATGAGTAGGTAAAGTAGGTAAAGGTTTTGCATTTTTTGGTAGAATACTACCAGAGCGATGTTGTCACCTTTTAGGTATGTTATGTCAGGAAGTTCATGAGGTTGATGTCTTGTAGAGGTTCATCTGCATTAGAGGTACATACTGAATGCATACTGAATACTGTAGGGGTATAGGGACGTGATGTCTGGGATTGATTTTAAAATACATTACCCCCCCCCCAAAAGGGAGGAGAGTTAGTAATAGATGAAGCGAATGATATCTTTTTCTTTTTATTTTTTCTTTGTTTTCTTTTTGCAGTGCTGGGGATAGAACCCAGGTCTCACTCTTGCTAAGCAAGTGCTCTGCCACTGAGCTAACCCCCAGTCCTGAGAGTGACAATATCTTGACAATGCTAGAATTTGAGTGGTGGATATATATGGGTTTATTTTACAATTCCCTATAATTTTGTGTATGTTTGATATTTTTCATAATAAAAATTAGTACTCCCCTCATGCAGAGTAGTTTCTTGTTTATAGGAAATTTAATATAAAAATGTAGGCTTTTCCTGTATTGTTTTCATTTTTAATTGATAGGTTAGATTTAATGATGTGACAACTTTGGTTCCTATGATGACATTTTTGGTGATAATGTCTTTCTTTTTATAGCTGTGAGTATTGCGTTCCTTATTGGTCTGTCCCTCGTCATTGCAATATCCTTCCTAAGGCTGTTGCTGAGGTAAGTTGTTGGAGAGGAAATGACTGTGGAGGACAAAACACAGAGATAATATATTCAGAAAGGATAGTTTGATCCCTCAAATGACTATTATTTGATCCTAGCAGAGTCTCTAAAAACATACAAACATGAACGTTATTATTTGATTAAGTGAACATTTGTGTGTCTTCCGTGTCTATTCTAGTCCTAGGCATTAAAATCAGTGTAGACTAAGATATGGTCTCTGTAAGGAAATTTTGACAAAAGTTCTCATGAATGTTTGCCTTCCATCCTCCCACGTGGCCAAAAATAAAGAAAACACTTGAGTAATAATTTTTTTCCTAAATAATCTCCCATCCTGCTTTTCAGTGAGTGGAAGTGGCTTGTGATAATTTTAGGAGGAGGCTGCTGTGTTGTGCTCTCTTCCTCCTCTTAGCCTCTGAACCCTGAGGCCACCCTTATGTCCAACTTTCCTTTCCTCTCCCAGGCCAGGAACTGGGGGCAAAGAGGGAGGATGAGGGGCTGTACTTCAGAATCCCACAGACTCCCTTTTGTAGAGTTGCTCACTTGAGGGATTTGTTCTTCTCTGCCTAGTTAACAGCCAGTCTGGTGAATGAATTAGTAGACTAGAGAAGAAAAAATTTGAACATAGAATTGATCCAGATCTGGTTGAAGCAAAGTTTTTTAGTGTTTTAAAAGGAAGAAGATTGATTGGAATAAAAGGAATAAGATCGATCCTGTTAGGATATCAGGAAGGATCAAAAGACTATTGGTGAACTGTATCCAAATTGGAAAAATGAAAACCTCACCTTTGCTGGGCATGAGGACTCACTCCTGTAATCCCATCACTTCAGGTGGCTGAGGCAGGAGTATCACAAGTTTGAGGCCAGCTCAGCAATATAGTGAGGCCTTGAGCAATTTTGTGAGACCGTGTCTCAAAATAAAAATTTAAAAGGGCTGGGGATGGGGTTCCGTAGTAAAATGCCCCTGGGTTCCATCCCCAGTACAAAAAAAAGTTGATTAGCTTGAGGAAATCTTAAAACTTTAGGGGAATTTATGCACCATTTTCCTTCTAGCTTGTGCATCTTAGAAATAGTTTAATTCCTTGTATGCAAAACTTGACTGGTATAAAAAGGTAAAAGAACTTCTTGCTTCATAGAAGCACATGTTTAACCTAATGGCTTTTTAGGGGCAGAATAGAATTCTAGGAAGAGAATAAAATTCAGAGGAGTTCTGGTTTTTCATACATTTGAATCATTGGGGTATAATTTCTCATTTTTCTGATTGTACAGATTGCAGAATCACACTGGTCATAGAGTCACCTATATTCCAGTGTCTGTCTTGTTAATGTGCTTTCACTTGAGGTGCTTATCTGTGAATGGTTCTGTTCCATTTCTTTTTAAAGTAATTGAGAGCTGAGCTCAAGCACTTGCAAAGAGAAGTTCCATCTTGTCCCACTGTGGGGCTGAAACTTCTATTGCATGTGGTTCTGCCTCTCCTGCCTGTGGGCAGAGTGTTACTCTCCACAAAACTACAGTCCCTTACTCTTGCTCCATTGCTTTCCAACATACCCATGGAAGTCTGGGGAAGTTAGTATTAGTAGGAACCAGAAGAGAAGGAGCAAAGTTAGAAAGAACAAAGTCTCTCTGCTTTCACTTGGAGAACAAGCACGTGCAAGAGAATTACCACTTCTCCTTTTTGCCTTTCCTTAAGTATATCTATTTTAAGATTTTTCATGTGATAGTGACACTATTAATGCTGAATAAACTAGAAATGGGAGTTGTGTTGTAGGAGTAAAAGAGAAATTACAAATGTGTGTGTTGTATGGATTATATTTTGATGCTGATTTGAACAATTGAACTGTCAAAAATAATTTACAGGATCAAAACTGAACTGGCTATGTGATGATATTAAGGAATTACTGCTTAACATATTAACATGATAATGTTTAGAAGAAAAAATTGTCCTTATCTTTTAGAGATACACATTGAATTATTTATGGATGAGATGAATGATTTTGGGGATTTTTCTATAAATTAATCATAAATGAGGGTGGTGGGTAGTGTATAGATGAAATAAGATTGACCGTGTGTGGGTATATTTGTTGGAGTTGAATGATGGCAATTCAGTGTGCTAGTTTTTCTCATTCTGTTTGAAACGTTTCATGACAGAACAAAAAGTTTTATGCATTAGGTAATTCAGATGTGGCAAAATTAATGCAACACATATCAGTGGTTTTGTTTTTTGCCAGGCTAAGGTACACTTTTTGAAAGTTTTTTTTCCCCAGGTGAAAATGTTATTTAAAGAACAACCAGCTAATATATTTATATTTTTGTAATCATATAATAACTTAATGTCATCTGGATTTTTTTCCTGGATTAAATCAGCCATGTGGGGAAAAAGAACCCAATATAGTATTTGAATCATTACAAAGTTGCCTTCACACTTTTTCAGTGCACACACATGCATTTTTACCTAGTTGCAATCAACCATCTGTGTTGGGTTTTTGCTTTTCGTATATAATAGCTTATCTTCATTCTTTGTTCAGAGCCTATAGTCTTGTTATTCTCATCACTGTGTCATTGTATCACACAGGTGCTGTATCCTGTGTTGAGTCATTCTTATATTGAGTAAATATCGGTTGTTGCCAAATTTTTTGCTTTTTTAATTTTAATAATATCATTAATACTTTCACAACTCTTCATTAGAGGCTTCATCACTGTTTCTGTTTTACTGATGAGGAAGTTATTCTGTAAGGGGTCAAATACTTATAAGTATGGCTGCTATAAATTTTGATTTCTATTGTTATGTTGTTAAAAAACTTCTTCAGTGTTTAGCTCTTTAACTAATACAAATATGAACCTTCAATTAATTTTATTTCAATATGTTATCCAATTATTTTGAAAATTATACCAAAGAAAATGAATTAACTAAAGCTTTTATTTATTTACAGTTTGGATGACTTCAGTAATTGGATTTCTAAGGCAATAAATTCTCGAGAAACTGATCGCCTCATCAATTCTGTGAGTTATTGGGATACATCATGTATTGTCTGGTTTTCTAAATTTGGAGTTTCTAATTTCCTATTTAGTAAATAGTATTGCCCAGCTCAATAAACTTTGTTTACATTATGGAAAAACCAGGTTGAGGATCCCAAATTTTTACCCCCATGGTGCTAGGGATTGAACCCAGGGCCTTGCACATGCTGACAAGCACTCAACCATTGAGCTACATCCCAGCCTGACCCATATCCTTAATAAAGAGCTGCCTAGTCCTCAGCTTCTGTGAAGGCTCCACCCTTTTCTTTCTTCAATGGGGACATTTTCCAGTCTGGAGGCAGCACTGTTCAAACCATTCAGTTAAGTAAAGATTGTCAAGATCAAAACCAAAGAATATGGGACATTGACATTAACTCTATAATTACCAATGGCCCACTCTAATGATTAAATATTGCATGAAATTTGTGCTAATAAATTATGGGCATGTTTGCTTCTGTCCTTGTACTTACTCAACAAAATGCACCAAAAGCAAATAAAGTGGAAAACCAAAATAAAACTAAACAAAACTAAATGATTATTCAGAAAACTATCTTTAGTTTTCCACTAATATTTTTTTCCTAATATATTGAGTAATGAAATTTACTCCTCCCTTTTATTGATTGTCATCTCTTTCTCTATTTTTTCTAAAGGAGCTGGGGTCCCCAAGCAGGGCAGACCCTCTTAGTGGTGATATCCAACCAGAAATGTGGCGCCAGGTGGGCTCGCCATACCGTCTCCGTTGTGTGGACACATTCAGGGGGTATGTGAGGCTCCCTTGTGACATGGTGGGCACAGGTCCTTGATAGATTATGTAATTACACATAAACACACTTAACTTGAGATATTTTTTACATATCCATTACTTTCTAGGCTAGAAAGTATTGTTTGGATATAAAAATAAAGTCTGCAGTCTTTCCTTACTTGAAAATTGTCACGATAAGTGGTTGAGATATAGCTCAGTGGTGGAATGTGTGCTTAGCATATACAAGGACTTGAGTTTGATCCCCAGCATTGCAAATTTAAAAAATAAAGAAAATTGTTATGATGTCCATTAGAGTACATTGATAAGAGGAGTAGGACAAGGCCAGAGCCAGTTTCCACTACTGTATACAGCCTGCTGAGTTAAGGTCATTTGCATTTGAGCAAATGGCTATACTTGGGACTATAAACTGGGCCACCATGTCCAGTCAGTAGCTTGACAATTTAGAAGACATGCCAGTCCAGAAATGAAACACCAGCCTGTGGAAGAGTAAGTGGTCATCCTTCACTGTTGGTGGAACAATTTGAAAATCAGACTCTTTTGATAGCAAGTCCATAGTTAAACCATTCAGTTTTGTTTCATTTACATCTAAACATAGCCTGAAGGTAATTTCAGACAGTCTTTTTAGTGTGCCTGTTTTGTTTTGTTTGGTGCTGGAAATTTTGAATGTAGGGTTTCATACATGCTAAGCACATGCCCTGCCACTGAGCTACACTGCCAGCCCCATGCCTGCATTTTGACTGTGACTTGTCACATGAGGTCAGGTGTGGAATTTTCCATTCATGGCATCATTTCAGCACTAAAAAAGTTTTGGTTTTTGGAGCATTTTAGATTAGAGATACTCAAGTAAAAACAATATAGCAATAATGACAATAATAAATTTGCTAACAGTTTTAAAGTTCTGTGTGCCAATGTGTTAGTCAGTTTTTCATCACTGTGACCACAATGCCTGACAGGAACAACTTAGAGGAGAAAAAGGTTATCTTGTGGTCATGTTTTCAGAGGTTCAGTCCATGCATGATTAACTGACTCCATTGCTCTGGGCCCAGGTGAGGCATAACATCATGGTGGAAGGGTGTGGTGAAGGAGAGCTGCTCAGCTCATAGCAGCAGAGGACAGGGACAAAATATATTCCCCAACTGATCTATTTACTTCAGCCACGCTCTATCTGCCTTCAGTTACCACCCAATAATCCAGCAAATGGATCAGTCCACTGATTAGGTTATGGCTTTTGTAATCTAATCAGATCTTCGGGCATTGCCACATGAACTTTTTTAGAGATATCTCATATCCAAATAACAGCTATCACTTCCCTAACTTGTCTTAATTTATTTAGTCTCTTAACATTCCTATAGGTATACACTTTTAAATTTATTTATTTATTTATTTTTAGTTGTAGATGGACACAATACCTTTATTTTATTCATTTATTTTTTATGTGGTGCTGAGGATCAAACCCAGTGTCTCACATGGGCTAGGCAAGTGCTCTAGCAATGAGCCACATTCTAGCCCCAGGTACACACTTTTAATATGCCTGTTTCACAGATGAATTGAGCCAGGGGTAAGTAATTTTCCCATGGTCACTCAGGTACTAAAGCCAGAATTTGATTCCAGTTAGTTGAGTTACAGAGGCCCCACAGATTATTCCCTTATATACTAAAGTCTTTATTTTCTGCATTCTGCACAGTTAGCACCAAATGATAGCATATTCAGAATCTACTGTTTTCTTCTTTCTTTCCAATCATCATTGCTAGTTTTGAAGATAAGATATTTACAGGTGAACAGAAGCTAGCATTTATTAAGCGCCCCAAATGTGCCAACCAAAAAGTCATGTGGTAGGGTATTGTACAGAGTTAATTGAATCTTAGTGTAAAGTCTCATGACTAATAAGAGAAAAAGACTCAGGATATGAATCCTTAGCTCTTTGATTCCAGTGACTCTGTAACTTCTATAACAGTTCTTTAACCTGAGACATCAAATTATTGGCACACAATTGAGTTACTGGAAATGTTTTGCTGTGTTCCCAAGTTATATAGCTTAGTAGTAAAGTACAATTTTTTTTTTAAAACATGTTGGAAATATTTGCAACAGAACATTAGTGGATGATCCTAATTGTTGTGAAAATTGTTGCGGACAATAGTGTCTTGCCTTTATATTTCTTCTGGTGATACAAACTGCTGTGTAGAATCACATTATTGCATGACTAACCTTGTGAGTATAAAGGAATGTCTTGGAGTTCAACCATTCTTTGTCACCTTGCACACTGTGAAAGTGTTCTTTTTGTTGACTTTACAGGCTAGCTCTCATACTCATGGTTTTTGTTAATTACGGAGGAGGAAAATATTGGTACTTCAAACATTCGAGTTGGAATGGTAAGTTACCTCAAGGTAACTTTGCTTGCAGTTTCATTCAGAGAACTGGCATCTGAAGAATCATTCAGCATTTCCTCTAAGGGCTTCAGAGATGAGGCCCTACCAACCTCTTCTGAGCTATTGAGCTCTTTCCCCCAGAGAATGACCTTTAGATTTTTCTGTGGGCCCTTTAGTTTAATTCTTGTGTGCTGCGGATCTCTAATGTGTGAATCTGATCTCTAATGTGTGGATGCTTCACTAGAGTAACAGAAATATTTCTGCTGACACTTGGAACTCAGCAGAAGATGTGAAGAATTTGGTTTTAAATGATCATTGTCATAGATATGACAGCTACCATATTCTTGGGGAGTCTATCTTTTAAGACTCATGGTCCTTTTTGGTGCTATCAAACTGGGATTGATCTGAGTGGTGCTGAATCATAGCTGTAATCTGGCTTGGCAGTTGGTTTAAGAATAGATTTTCTAGGAACCAAGAGAATCATTTAGAATACTTACCTGTTATGGACCACTGATTTTTTTTTTGTACTGAGAATTGAACAGAGAGGTGCTTAACCACTAAACCATATCCCCAGTCCTTTTAATTTTTTTCTTTTGAGACAGGATCCCACTAAGTTACCTAGGTCCTTACTAAGTTGCTGAGCTGGCTTTGAACTTGGCGATCCTCCTGCCTCAGCCTCCAAAGTTGCTGGGATTACAGGTGTGCATCACTGCACCTGGCTGGACCAGTGATTTTTGTGAAATTCCAGTAGTCTTTGTCCTGGACAGTTCATATATGTAGAGGGCTGGGGAAAGATTTTATATCTATCTATCTATCTATCTATCTATCTATCTATCTCATTGTGATCATGTTTGACCATTGGTACCCAGGTTCCATGTATTGATTCCTGGGAGGGAATTAATGATGTCATTGCAGGTCCATGGGTAAGGCACCTCTGCATCAGATCTGGAGCCCAAATTCTTGTAGGACCCAAATTGTATTCAAGTATTTATTTTAAAACAAAAGAGTCATGTCTCCCATTTGTGCCTAAATGTTAGCTCCTTTTTATGCAGCTGAATATTTACAGTTACATTGTCCATTAGACATTCTGCTGCAAAACAGAGAACATCTCGGGGGGTGGGGGGAAGCAATAAATTTTGAATAGCATTGTATAAAGCTAGCAAACTTGTCTACATACTTGTAATTTGTTGTCCCATGTTTAGATATGGTCAGGAAATGTTCCAAGCCTGTGGAATGGCTGCAGAGTCTCAAGAGAGTTTGTGTGTGTGTGTGTGTGTGTGTGTGTGTGTCCTCTATGTTAGTTGTACTTTCTGTGTCAATTACAATTATGTTCATTTTGAATTTAAGAAGTATTTATATTCAAGAATCCTCTTTCCATTTGTGCTTGTGTTATTCTGCAGGACTGACAGTGGCTGACCTTGTGTTCCCATGGTGAGTTGGCATTCTAACCATCAGCTCTTCCATGGGGCATCTCTAGTTCTTTCTTTCAAATGATGCTGGAGGCCTTCTCTGAGACCAGCCTTGAGTTCTGCACCATAGGCCTGTGTTGGCTGTTACAGAGTCCTTCCAAAAGTTGCATCAATGGGTTGTTGTTATACTTGGCTTCATGTTTGTGCATGTGTGTAGAAAAGATAAGTGTTTTTTGTTTTTCTTTTGTGGCTCTGGAGATTGAACCCAGGACCTTGTGCACACTAAGCACATGCTCTCCCATAGAGCTACAGCTCTATTCCAAAAGATGAGTGATTTTTTAGGGAACATTATGCTGAACAGATAGGATATACTAGATCCTAAAATCCTATATTATAAATTTTGAATATATAGTTAAGTTCTACTAGTGCAAAAATGCATATAAAATCATATTTTCTGAAAGAAACATAGTATGTCTGTGAATAATGATAAATATGTAGCAAGCAGTGACAGTAATAAATTGAAATTTATTATAATAGTGCTACCCATACTCTGTTCATCCAGGGCTTCTCATTTTTGTTCAGGGACACTTTGTATATGTTGTGCAATTTGTGTCTTTGCTGTGATGCTTTGAGCACCTTAGCTCCATCATTAAGAAACAGTACCAGAAGATTGTTATATATCGTTGGTTCCATTTTTTATCACTGATGAAGTCTTGATTTTTTGAGATGCGTATGGGTAGGGCAGTTTTACATAGGTGAAGACCTGGTAGTTCTCTCTTTTTTTGAATTGATTTTTTTAAAAAAAATAGACAACAGCAGAATGCATTACAATTCTTATGACACATATACAACACAATTTTTCATATCTCTGGTTATATATAAAGTATGTTTACACCAATTCGTGTCTTCATACATGTACTTTGTATAATGATGTCCATCACATGCCACTGCCCTTGCTAATACCCTGTCCCCTCCCTTTCCCTCCCACCCCTCTGCCCTATCTAGAATTCATCTATTCCTCCCATGCTCCCCCTCCCTATCCTGCTATATCAGAGAAAACATTCAGCATTTGTTTTTTTGGATTGGCTAACTTCACTTAGCATTATCTTCTCCAACTGCATCCATTTACCTGCAAATGCCATGATTTTGTTCTCTTTTATTGCTGAGTACAATTCCATTGTGTATATATGCCACATTTTTTTATCCATTCATCTACTGAAGGGCATCTAGGTTGGTTCCACAGTTTAGCTTTTGTGAGTTGTGCTACTCTAAACATTGATGTGAGGTGAACAGAGAGCATACATCTGGGAGCAAGTTTTTACCCCTCACACATCAGATAGAGCACTAATATCTAGGGTATATAAAGAACTCAAAAAGCTAAGCACCAAAGAAACAAATAACACAATCAACAAATGGGCCAAGGATCTAACAGACACTTCTCAGAAGACGATATACAATCAATCAACAAATATATGAAAAATGTTCATCCTCTCTAGCAATTAGAGAAATGCAAATCAAAACTACTCGAAGATATCATCTCACTCCAGTCATAATGGCAGCTGTTATGCATACAAACAACAATAATTGTTGGCGAGGATGTAGGGAAAAAGGTACACTCATATACTGCTGGTGGGACTGCAGATTGGTGCAAGCCAATATGGAAAGCAATATGGAGATTCCTTGGAAATCTGGGAATGGAACCACCATTTGACCCAGCTATTCCTCTCCTTGGTCTATAACCAAAAGATTTAAAAACAGCATACTACAGGGACCTGGTAGTTCTCTAAGTATATTCCCTGTGGGATTCCCTATAGGA
The DNA here is from genome assembly GCF_001458135.2 of Marmota marmota marmota. Lineage (NCBI taxonomy): Eukaryota > Metazoa > Chordata > Mammalia > Rodentia > Sciuridae > Marmota > Marmota marmota. The sequence goes on along the minus strand of NW_026000226.1, from coordinate 219,750 downwards.
AAGTTCCTGTTTGTAGAGGAATTTTCTGATTAGATTGATCCTAGAAAGGAAGCCAAGGCACCTCTGAGAATACAGCAAGAGCAAGTTCTCACTTCCATAACCCTTTGCAAAATAACTAGGAAACTTAATATTAGAATTTTCATTAAAGAGAGAATTTTGCATGATAAAAGAAAGGGGAAATACGTATGACTAAATGGAGAAAAAAGTTAAGCTTTCATTTTTGGAGGGAGCAGGAGTGGATTTAGAAATGATTGAAGTGTTTGGGTTGTTTCTCAAGGTCTGTGAGGGTATGCTAATAAAAAATCAGTTGTTTGGATTGTGGCATCTTTCTTATAATTTCTCTTTGACAACTGTTTGGGAGAGTTGTCCTTGGCAATTCCACTTAATACTAAAGAAGTTTCCTCCTAAAATAGAACTTGGATATATGTTGTCAAAACCTCACAGCCCACCAGGACTATGTTCTGATTCTTTTCTATGTTATTAGCCCAGCTTGATTTCATAATTGGCTACTTTAAACTGAATGTACTGCTTCTATCATGTAGTATATTATAAAATATTAATGATATTTAGATAAAAAATTAGTAATTGACCACCTGTTTTTAACCCACTTTTTATTATTGGTGCACTGTAGTTGTACATAATGATGGGGTTTGTTGTTACATAGTCATACAAAATGACCACCTATTAATAGCATGTTTTGTTTTTTAGGTTTGTATTTATTATGGGATCTTCAATTTTTCTATCAATGACTTCTATACTGCAGCGAGGATGTTCAAAATTCAAATTGCTGGGGAAAATTGCATGGAGGAGTTTCCTGTTAATCTGTATAGGAATTTTCATCGTGAATCCCAATTATTGTCTTGGTCCATGTAAGTGTTTTTTTCCCTTTTGTTGGTATATATTCACTTGAAAGTAGAAAAATCATGTTATTATTTATTTATTTATTTTTGTGGTGCTCGGAATGGAACCCAGGTCCTTGCAGATGCTGGACAAGTGCTGTACCTCTGAGCTACACCCCCCAGGCCTATATGTTGTAATTTGAAAGAAATGTAATTCCTCCATCTCAGGTACCTGCAAAAAGAACAACTTTAGAAAAATACATACAATACTTGTGTAACTTTGGGCATCATCAACATTATTATTATCTTGGAATTTTAGACCTGGCAGCAATCTGTACAACTACTCAAACTCTCCTGTTGTATGAGAGAAATATCCAATGCCAAGAAAGATTGATGTGTTTTCTCTGGATCGTGAGGAGCAGGGCAGAGGGCCAGACCAGGTTACCTTGCTCTCAAGGCCCTGCTCTGCCATTTTGGATTCACCAACTTATAGTTTGGGGTGATAGTTTAAGAATTTACCTTCATCATCCCTTGTATGCTAACTGGCTGTCTGGGAAGGATGATATCTTTGTTATTACTTTGTTGGTTGCAGTGAGTGAGATAGGATAGCTGAAGAAAGGATATCAATTCTGCACTTTATACCAGTATCAGAATCAGGAAAGGCAGTAGTCACTGTCCTCAAGGGGCTTACTCTGTCATTAGCAAAAGAGGACACAAATGTCTGGGTAGTAGCCAATCAAGCCCCCAGGCAATAAGTCATTTTATTGAAAGGCTATAGGCACTAAGAGGAAGTAGAGATCATTTCTGGTTGATGTCACCTAAAAGCAGATTTAATGCATTTCCAAAGAATGAGCCATTGCTCCCAGTAGTATTCATCACAGGGTTTGTTATAGGGTTGTACTCTTCCATTGGTACAGTCCCGGAGCTTGTTGGGCAAGGAGAGTCAGTCACTGTCTTGTGTTGGGTCTGCAGATTCCTGGTGGATTTGAAGGCCAAAGGTTATCTTTGTTTTATCTTTGTCCCCTGAGTAAGACACCTTTGTTCTTGGTCTCCCAGTCGGCCAGCTTCATATTTTGAGGATGAGCCATATTCCTGACCATCCTTCTGATGAACGTATTGGTCTGTTCTTGGAGCTTGGATTTGAGCCTTGTCTTCTGACTATGTATATTTCTGCTTCAAGAACTTAAAAAGACTTATTTAGATGTAATAAGAGTATGTCTTCCCTTCATTAAAAAAGTAAATTGTTTTGGGATGCGATGAGAAATTTTGGGTAATCCCTTACGTAACTTGTATCTTCTGCAGTGTCTTGGGATAAGGTGCGAATTCCTGGTGTCCTGCAGCGGTTGGGAGTAACTTACTTTGTGGTTGCTGTGTTGGAGCTCCTCTTTGCTAAACCCATGCTTGAAAATTGTGTTTTGGTGAGAAATCACGGTTTTGTTGTTGTTTTGTTTTTTTTAAAAGAGACATGAAAAAGTTCACTTTTTAGTTTTTAGTATTTTTTTTTAAGTTCTGATTATAATAGTGTTTGTACTAATCAAATGTATTCCTTCCCTCCTTTATTAAGCTATTTTTATTTAATCTCTATCATTGTTATTATTATTATTTTTTTTGCATGCTTGGGATTGAACCCAGGGCCTGATGCATGCTAAGTAAGTGCTCTACCATTGAGCCACATCCTTAGCCCCCTGATTTCTTTTTAACTAATATTTTTACTGTTATATTTCAGAGTCAGAGAGAAAGAGAGAGATAGACAAACTTTATATTATTAGATAAAAATTTGAATTACTGCTATAGAGATCAAAAGAATAATCACTTGGAATTTCCCAAATACGTGTGCTATTCTGTTTGCATTTGGTTTATATGTGTTTTTTTCTTCTGCCCTCAGGAGAGAAGCTGCCCTTTTCTTCGAGACATCACTGCCAGCTGGCCCCAGTGGCTCTTCATTCTGATTCTGGAAAGCATTTGGCTGGGCTTAACGTTCTTATTACCAGTTCCTGGGTGCCCTACGTAAGTGAACCCTTGCCCTACATAAGTAAGCCCTTTTCATATGTCACTTTCTGCCAAGTGAGAGGTTCTGGGCTTTCAACTTTCAAATTTCTCAAGTCAGAGGAATTCTATTTCACTCTTCTCCTTTGGGGCATACTTGGCATTGGGAGGGAAGTTTGGTGTTTGGTCAGCTTGTGTAGAAATTATGTTTACTACCTTATCCATGCGGGGAGCCATTAAGTCAAAAGAGCATTAATGAGAGTGCTTGGAGCCAGAGGGATGCTTATACATGTTTGAGGATCTTTGAATTGGGCTGCATATAGTCACTATATACCACTCTGTCTTCTGAAGTCTTATAATTTTTTTTTAGTTGAACATGGACTCAATACCTTTGTTTTACTTATTTATTTTATGTGATGCTGAGGATTGAACCCAGTGCCTCACATGTGCAAGGCAAGCGCTTTACCACTGAGCCACAACCCTAGCCCCTGAAGTCTCATAATTTAAGTATGTTTTTCACTTTCCTAGTGGATATCTTGGCCCTGGTGGTATTGGAGATTTTGGGAAATATCCAAATTGTACAGGAGGAGCTGCTGGCTACATTGATCGCCTGCTTCTGGGAGATGATCATCTTTACCAGCACCCTTCTTCCGCAGTACGTGAGACTGGCAAGTCCTTGGACCTGGGAAACTTAGGGTCTCCAAAGTGAGGGAAAATAAAAAGAACCATCAGTTTTAGACCATGCAAAATGTTCAGCTATGTAAAATGGGATGGAAACTAAAAGTTGTCTACCTTAATGACTTCAGCATTCATTATGTGGCAGTAGATGAACATTATTTTTAAGGATAAAGTGATAATGCATTGTATTAAATGAGTAGCACTTTAGTGCTTTTCTATATATCTCAGGTTAGATTTCTAGGCAGTGGAGTTTGAGAAAGAGCTTCATGTGCTAGAAGTGTAGTGGGAAGTCCTTGGTGGATCAATCCCTGTTGAAGAATGAAGGAAGCGGGACTTGGTTGAGGGAGAAGCTGAACTGCACTGTGGTTCTGACAAAAGCCCCAGTTAATCTCATTTGGAGCTGGGGGCACGTCAGAACTGCTCTGTGTGTGCTGAGAAATTAGGCCCTTTATATTCCTTGTCAGATATGAACTGCTTCCAACAAAGGGGTGATTCCTAGATAGGTAGACTTCTCCCCCCACCCTCACCTTGCTGGGAATTGAACCCAGGGTCTCGTGCATGTTAAGCAAGTGCTCCACCACTGAGCCATGTACCTGGCCTAGCAGCTGACTTTAGTCACAGACAATCCGGAAGAGAAACTTGGATGAGAACTTTTGGCAATTAATATTTCTAGCAGCTGGGGTAATGAATGCTTTAGTCCTGAAAGGGTTGGAGGGATCTTGATGGTGCGCTACAGCATTTACTACCCTGAGTACTTCCAAATTTCTACATTTTCAGCATTTATTTTATAATAAAAAATACAAGTATATTTTATTTTATATTTATTTTATTTTATTTTGGGAGGTGCTGGAGATGAACTCTAGGCCTTGTACATGCTAAGCATGCACTCTACCACTGAGCTACACCCCCCCACCCAAATGTATTTTTAGGGGTTATTTGCCTTAAAAGAAGATAGAAGAAGATAGGAAGCTATTGATGCTACAATAGGTTTGGTAAAAAAGAAAATAAGTATGCATATTACAAAGACTAATATGTTGCACCTGAAACTTGTCAGGCTTGTGGCACCAGGCTTATTCCAAGCCAGATGGAGTTGAAGTAGCTGCTGTTGAACTATGGCTTATCCCTGGTGCTGTGCATTCCCTATATATACCTTTCATAACCTGGAGTATTTTGCCTAGAATCTCCATAAGTTAGGGTAATGGATTTCTGTAGCAAAATCCAAAAGAAAAAAAAAAGGAACCCAGAAACATTGGAAACACTAGAATTCTTTCAAGTTTGCATTTAATCTAAGAATTTCTTACATTAATTTTTGTGGTCAGTGAGTAAGTGCTACTTTCTTGTTCTACTTTGTTAAGGTCCTTTATCACACTAAGGTGGCCTACGATCCAGAAGGAATCTTAGGAACCATCAATTCCATTGTGATGGCATTTTTAGGAGTTCAGGTATTTATTTATTTTATTAGGATATGTTTTTCTAACAGCTTATGATTATTGATTCATCACTAATTTGAAAGCATTTCAATAAAACAAAGCAATTACAAGCATTTCCTCTGTGTTACTGGTCTAATAAATTTTATTTGGGTTTGTCAGATTGTGCAAAACTAGGATTTGTTAAAATTGAGCACAAATAGTTAGATATAATTATTATATTCTAAAAATATTATTTATGTGGCTTATCTTAGTCCCATAATTTCTGGATAAAAGATTTCCCTGTGGGATATGCAGAGTGGATATTGGTAACCTTAGGAAGTCACCATGTCACTTATCACATTTCTTTCTGTCTTGGAATGTTTGTGCTTCTGTGATAAAACTGAGACTGGATAATTTATAAAGAACAGAAATTTCTTTCTCATAGTTCTGGAGGATGGGATGTCTACAATCAAGGCGCTGGTACTGACAGTTTCTTTGCCTGGTGAAAGTCCGGTCTCTGCTTTTGAGAAGGCACCTCAAACAGTGTGTTCTCCAGAGGGACAAGCACTATGTCCTGTGTGGTAGAAAGTGGAAGGGCAAAGACAAGGAACATTTTATCTTGAGACTTTTTATAAGGACATAAAATCTCTCATACATAATCACCTCCCAGAGGCTCTGCACTCTTTTCAACTTAGTGTTTAGCTATACACACGTGCATTTGGTACTGGGGATTGAACCCAGGGCTTCACCCATGCTAGGCAAGTTCTCTACCCCTGAGCTATATTCCCAACTCTTTTAAATATTTTATTTTGAGACAGGTCTCGCTAAGTTGCCCAGGATGGCCTTGAACTTATCATCTTCCTTTGTTAGCCTCCTCAGTGTGTGTACCACAGCTAGACATAGTATGCATGTATATTATTATAAATTATAATTGACAAGGTCAATACAGGTTATTCTTAATCTATCTCACATGAAATTTTGTTAAAATTCTGAGTAGTCTCTATTTTTCTTCCAAAAGTTCTTACTGGTGATATTCATTTTTCAGGGAATGAACTGAGAGTGTTAAAACGTATAAATCAGTGCTAATAGAACTTTTTGCAGTGATGGGAATTTTTATCTGTGCCATCCATTAGGGCAGCCTCTTGCCTGGATAGCTCTTGAGTAATTGAAATGTGACTAGTATGACTAAGGAACTGAATTTTAAATTTTACTTCTTTTTAATTAATTTAATTCAAAATATAAATAGTCATATGTGGCTGGTGGCTCCTATATTGATCCAAACCATGTATATTTTGGTGATTAAATAATTTTATAGTTATAAATCCTGCCTTTATCTCTATAGCACTTTCTATTATGATTTTACATATATTCCTTGAACCTCACTGTGTGCTCTCTAGGTCAATCTGTGCCTGTTGGAGCAGTCAGTCTAATGTAGAGGTTAAGAGTGCAGACCTAGAGCTGCACTGCCCAGCTTTGAATCCAGCTCTGCCACTTGATAACTGGGTAACCTCAGGCATATTACTTGACCTCTCTGGCTTTAGTAGCATAGTGAATAGAGATGTTGAGAAGATTAAATAATTTGTATATAATTCTTTGAACTGGCACATAAAAAGTCTGCATAACTTGTAGCTATTATAAATTATTATTAACACTTTCTCATCCTCTGATATTTCCAAAAACTAATTTTCAATTTAATGCAAAGACCTATTTTAGTGTTTTTAGTTTACCTGCCCACACTTCCATTCTGTCTCTATCCCTCTTTTGTAATGCTGCCAGATGGGATGAGCTAGCAGACTAGTCTGAGCTGGATCCTGTCATTTGGGGGAAAACTTTCCTTGGCTACCTATCACCTATGAAAGAAAGAGCCTGCTTGAAGCAAGACCTACAAAGCCTACCACCTTTTTGCAAGACGTACATAGCCTCCCTCTATCTTTATGCAGCCCTTTAGAGATGCTGTGGTGCTTTTCCACTCTTTTTGACATGCTTCTGTGCATGCTGTTCCATTATGCTCAGAGTGTCCCTCCTGCTTCACCATCTCATGATTGTAGCCTCAGCTCAAGGGTACCACGTCTCAGATGTCTCCCTCCTTCCCTGAAGAGGTACCTCATCTTTTTTTGGTCTCTTGTTTCTCTCAGTCTCCACTAGTTGAGGGCAGAGGTAAAATTTCATTCTTCCTGTGATCCCAGTGTCTGAAAGTGTGCTTTGTTGAGTGATTGAAAATACGGGTGAATATGAAATAAGAATATGTATCTTAAGTGATTCTCTTGGTCATATTATTTTCTTTTCTAGGCAGGAAAAATACTATTGTATTACAAAGATCAGACCAAAGACATCCTCATCCGATTCACTGTCTGGTGTTTTATTTTAGTAAGTAACGGACATTCCTTATTAAGGAATGGGATTGGGCTGGGATTGTGGCTCAGAGGTAGAACACTAGCCTAGCACATGTGAGGCACTGGGTTCGATCATCAGCACCACATTAAAAATAAATAGATTAATTAAATAAAGGCATTGTGTTCATCTACAACTAAAACTTTTTTTAAAAAAAGATTGATTTTCTTCACACACATGTATATTTAAAAAGAAATAAAATGTTTAGCAACACTGGCACAGCAGCTGTTACCACATTGTGATAGGGAATATGCTTCATTTGAATAACAGAGGAACAAATTTTTATATATATATATATATATATATATATAAATAAAAATAAATTTTTGGTGCTAGAGGTCAAACCTGGAGCCTCCTGCATTGTAAGATCATATTCTACCACTGAGCCCCACCCCCATTCTCAAGAAGGAACAAATCCTTACATCTAAATTTTCAGATTTATCTTCTTAGAAGGATATGTTTTTAAATAAGACAATGTTTCCATCAAACACTGGAATGAGAAATGCCTGAAGAAATGTATGAGGTATGGCTTCTGCATGTTTATCAGAAAGACTAGGTAAATAACAACAATTTTGTAAATCCCAACTTCCAGATTTATATGTAGAAAAATAACTGAAAGTTTGATTTGTTTCCTTTAATCTTGCAATCATGTTTCCTCTTAGGATTCACTATAATTTATCAGTTAGCTTCCCTTCTTCAACTCAGAGGAATACTGAAGATTTTTAGTAATCTCCATACTGAATAACATATTTTTAAAGAATATGTTGTTCAGTATGGAGATTACTAAAAAAACTAGGGATAGAACCACCATATGACCCAGCTATCCCACTCCTGAGTATTTTCCCAAAAGATCTGAAATCAACATAATATAGCAAAACAACCACCTCAATGTTTATAGCAGCATAATTCATAATAGCTAAATTATGGAATTGACCTAGGTGCCCATCAATAGATGAATGGAGAAAGAAATTGTGGTATATATACACAATGGAGTTCTACTCAGCCATAAAAAATAATGAAATTACGGCATGCTGATAAATAGATGGAAATGGAGAATATCACACTAGCTGAAATAAGTCAAGCTCAGAAACTCAAAGGTCGAATGTTTTCTCTCATGTGGAAGCTGGAGTAAAATGAAGGAAAGGGGGAGAGGAGGATAGGATAACATAAAGGGAGGCTCAGTAAGGTAGAAGAAGGAGCTTGAGAGGCAGAGTGGGATGGTAGGGGGAGGCAACGCAGAATGACTTCTTAAACAATCATGTTATGTGAATATGCCACATATATTCACCTTTATACATAAATATATGTGTACATATTCACCTTTATACAAACATAAATATACATCAAATATAAATAGACAAGTGAGGTGAAGTCTAGAGTAGAGGAGGGAGGATGGGAGGGAAAGGGGGGCTCATGAACTGAAATAGAATTTCCTGCGTGTATGAGTTTGTCGGGATGAACCCACCTACTATGTATAACTATAAAGCTCTAATAAAAAAGAATAAATTGTGGTTATACATCTTAAAATATGTTCCCAGTCAAAAGAGTAAAATATAAGGCAATTCAATAACTAATTATTTTAGTTATTTTTTGAAACACAATTGTTGAGATTTTAACACACTTCCTTTCCCCTTCATAGGGGCTTATTTCTGTTGCTTTGACAAAAGTTTCTGAAAACGAAGCCTTCATTCCAATCAACAAAAATCTCTGGTAAGTATAGAAAAAAAGTGTCCTTTTAATGTTTGATAATTTCTCGTGTTAAAATTGGCTGTTTCTCATGAGCACTAAATTACCTCACCCATTCAACTCCTTAAAGGTCGATTTCATATGTCACCACACTGAGCTCTTTTGCCTTCTTCATCCTGCTGGTCCTATACCCAGTTGTTGATGTGAGAGGACTGTGGACAGGAGCCCCCTTCTTTTATCCAGGTAAGTCAACTCTAAATGCAAACAGAGTTGCTGATGGTGGCCCAGAGATCTACTGAGCTCCACTGGTGCTAGGGACTGGAGCCACTATGTTTCCAAGGAACACACTGAGGGAGACAGCTGGCCTGTTCTGAAGAGGCCCTCCCCATTTAGGTTCTGAGTCATTGTATGACAATTAATAAGCTCTACTTCCAGAGAGTGGCAAATCGTGGAGCATCAGAAACAATCCAGCGCATTTTACTTGGTTTTTTTTTTTTTTTAATTTTTTATTGTTGGCTGTTCAAAACATTACATAGTTCTTGATATATCATATTTCACACTTTGATTCAAGTGGGTTATGAGCTCCCATTTTTACCCCATATACAGATTGCAGAATCACATCAGTTACACATCCATTGATTTACATATTGGGGACAAATGAATGTCAGTAGAGGGGGCAGAGAGAGAAGAGGGGAGGGGAGGGGAGGGGAGGGGGGATAGTAGAGGATAGGAAAGGCAGCAGAACACAACAGACACGAGTATGGCAATATGTTTACTTGGTTTTTAATACTTAGAAATGAGACTTTCTTAACACACATGTACTACCTCTAAGATTAGACATTTTAAGAAATATCAAGAGAGGGATGAAATAGTTTAGGTGCAGTTCTAAGATTCCTTCAATGACTCATTTTAGCTGTTTTGATTTTAGTAATAGTTACATTGTTTGTACCTCAAGTTTTATGTCTAAAAAAAGTTAATGTTGTAATTTTCCTTTCATATTTAATATTCAAGAATTCATTGTTGGGCTGAAGGGTATCGCTTAATGGTAGAACGTGTGCTTAGCACATGCAGTGCCCTGGATTCAATCCCCCCTCACACACACAAAAAAAAAAAAAAAAAAAAAGAAAAAAGAATTTATCATAAAATGAATATTTTCTAGTAAATTAAAGATACAGTTCACATCTAATATCTCAAATATGTATCACTTATTCTCAGCGGCAGTCAGTAATACAAGTGCATGATTTTTGTTTTTACTGAACTCATTTCAGAAATTAAATAGATGATCCAATGTGATTCAGGAAGAAACTTATTTTCTGTGTCTCTCCTTAAGGAATGAATTCTATTCTGGTATATGTTGGCCACGAGGTATTTGAGGACTACTTCCCCTTTCAGTGGAAGCTGAAAGATAATCAGTCACACAAAGAACATCTAACTCAGAACATAGTCGCCACTGCTCTCTGGGTGCTCATTGCCTACATTCTCTATAAAAAGAAGATTTTTTGGAAAATCTGATAGCTCCCACTCAAGTGTTGTTGGAAGACTCTAGTGGGCCTAGGTAAAGTATTGAAAGAACCTATATTGAGGGGAATCATCACTTATAAAAACAGTGGGATGTATTTCCAGATTTTGGGAGAAGGTGCTCAAGTTGGTTTACTCTGACATGAGTCATCAGAACTCTGTATATTTGTGACATATATTTGAAATGGTATGGTCTATCTTTTCTCCATCTTCTACATAAATGAATGCATTTGGAACTTCATTGTAAGGAAATCTCACTTAACTTTCCAAAAGGGATTTACTATGGGCATTTTGCGTCTATGATGCATAAAACAGTCTAAGGTTTGAGGACTGGGGATGTGGTTCAGTGGTGCTTGTCTAGCATTTGTTAGGTGAGGTCCTGGGTTTGATCCCCATCACTGCAAAACAAACAAACAAAAGTAACAATCTAAGGTTTGATTCCTACTGACTTTTTTTTCCCCCTGGAAATTGCTTCTGCATGTGTACATGCATGCCAACAACAACAAAAATCATGATTTCCTACATGATAGAGTATAAACTTTATTGAATGGATGTGTCATAATGTTTTCTCAATTTTTTGATTTGGTTCAATTTAATGTTTTAGGAAAGCCAAAGTAAGGTTTTTTTTCAGATTATCAAGGCTTTGATGAGTCAAAAAATACGTATCAGAAGCCATTTTCTCTTTTTCCCCCATTTAAAAAATAAAATTAAAATATAGATGTATTATTCCCAACCATCTTGATTATCTACCTGTTTACTTTCCTATTTACCTATGTACTTAGCATCTATCCTTCTATCTCCCTACCTATCATCTCCTGGTACCTACATGAGTATCTTTTTTTTTTACTGGTTGCTCAAAACATTACAATGCTCTTGACATATCATATTTCATACATTTGATTCAAGTGGGTTATGAACTCCCATTTTTACCACGTGTACCTAAGTACCAGGAATGTACCTGTGGAAGAAAGAAATGCACACTGACTTCACTGTGAGTCCAACTGTCCATGCCTGCTGTATAAGATACTGGGCAAGTCCCTTGGGCTATTAGGACTTTGTGATGAGGTAGGGTACATCAGTAGCTTTTCTGAAATCTTCAGAACAACAATTTTGTTACAGAAAATGCCTCAAAAGAAATAAGAATAAAAATATTTTAAAAAACTATCATTAGAGTATGTCTTTTTAAAATGATCTTCCACTATGAAGACAGCTTTCCTGCTCAAAATCACAGAACTGAAGAAACAATTTCTTAGGAATGAAGGTAGGAGAACACATGGAGAAAGAGCATTTATCACACGATACATCATTATACTTAGAATTTTCTGAAGAATTATATACTTAAGGGAAACATTAGGGATGGAATTTTCCTTTAGACCACATCTGTGGTGAGAGGAGTCCATCTCCACTTACTCCATTTTTTCAACTATTGCCATTTCACAAACAGCTTTCTAGTCTATGTTCCCAGCTCTGCCTTCTGGCCTGGACTCCCACACCCTCTCCTAACTGTCTGCTGGCCCCCTCCTGCTAGAGGTATGCAAGCATCTCAGTCTCGCCTCTCCCCTCCTCCCTCTCCACAAATATAAGCTATTTCCTCTTCATATTTTCCTAGTTCTGTGAATGGATAAGTCTATCTCTAGTTATAAAACTGCTCCACCTTGTCACCCACCTTACCTCCGCTCTCCTGACTTCTTTCATATTTATACATTGCCAGTCCTCTTCATTTTCTCCCAGTAACTGCTTCTTTCTCATGGTCACTACCTCCACTCCACTCCAGATTCATCATAATTTTTCGGCTGGCTTTCTGTTCTCAGTCTCTTCTTCTCCCAAGTCACCTATCTGTTGCTACCAGACTCAATTTTGTAAAACAGAAGGGGTCAAATCAACCTCTTTAAACAACTTCTATAAAAATGGAAATATCTTTCCCTGGCATGCATGACCTATGATCAGCTGATCTCAGCATGCCTTTCCAGTTCATTTGGGATGTGGTTTCCCCCATCTCCTTTTACCCACTCCACTTATTCCAGCTCTGCTAGAAACCGCCCCATCTCCTGATTATATCTTCCTGGACCTTTTCCCCCTTAATTTCTTCCTCTCTACATTTAAGCTATCACTTTATTTATTTACTTTTTTTTTAACATTTAAAGTTAAAAAAATTAGAAAGTTCATAGCTTAATGTTCAATTAACTAAAAGAATATAAGGAATGAACTAAGAGAGAAAGTGTGGGAATCATTCAATAAAGAGATCATGAAAAGAACAAAACGAATACTGGAAGTGAAAGACTCAATAAATCAAATTCAAAACAGTTGAAAGCCTCACCAATAGATTAAATTACATAGAAGACAGATTTTCAAGTCTTGAAGACAAAGCATATATTTTTATTTTTGGTACTAGGAATTCAATTAAGGGGCACTTAACCAATACCCACATCCCCAGGCCTTTTTGTATTTTATGTAGAGACAGGGTCTCATTGAGTTGCTTAAGGCCTTGCTAAATTGCTGAGGCTGCTTTTAAACCCACGATCTTCTTGCCTCGGCTTCCCAAGCTGCTGGGATTACAGGCGTATGCCACCATGCCCAGTCATAACACAGTACATAATCTTAAAAATAAATTCAACAATAAAGAAATTAAAAGACCATGACTGAATATTCAAGTAAGCTGGAACAACATTAAGACACTAAGCCTAAGAATCATGGTATAGAAGTCACCCAAAATGCAAACTAAAGAAATGTTAAGCATTTTCAATGAAATAATAATCAGAAAAAAATCAAAACCTTAGGAATTAGATGCAAATCCAAATACAAGAGGTATTTAGAATCCCAAATAAACAAGATCAAAAAAGATTCTAAGACACATTATAATTAAAATGCCTAATGTACATAATAAGAGTAGAATTTTAAAGCCACACACACACACACAAAAACAACAACAACAACAACAACAACAACAACAAAAATAAACAGGTGGTCACACTTAGAGGTAAGTCAATTAAAAGTTTTATTGATTTGTCAACCCAGACCCTAAAAGATAGGAGAACTTAAAATAATATGTTCCAAGCCCTGAAAGAAAATGGGTGCCAACCAGGATTACTATATCCATGAAATTTATTCTTCAGTGTTGAAGTGAAATAGAAAATATTCCATGACATGCAGACACTAAAATCATTCATAATCACTAAGCCAGCACTATAAAACATACTCAAGTATTTCATACAGAATAAATGAAATACAAATATCAGAGCCAATGTATGGATAAATCTCACAGAATAGTGAATTAAAGGAGAATTGAGTCTGAATTAAGCATTAGAAATAAATCAAAATAAAGCATTAGAATTAAAGTAAGCATTAGAAATAAAATCACCTCTCTGTAATAACACCGAATATGAATGGTCTAAACTCTCCAATAAAAAGACATAAAATAATTCTCAACTATATGTCATTTACAAGAGTCAAAGACATTCACAGGCTGAAGGTGAAAGGATGGAAAAAGATACTATGCATATGGAGACAGAAAGCAAGCAGGAGTGGGTACTCTCATATCTGACAAAGTAGACTTCAAGCCCAAATTAATCAGAAGAGATGAAGAAGTTCACTTCATACTGGTTAAGAGAATAATCCAACAAGATATAATGATTGTAAATATTTATTCTCCAAACACATGCATACATAAACAAACCCTACTCAATATAAAAAATATAACAGATACCAATAAAACAATGCTGGATCATTTCAACACTGTTGTCCACCAATAGATAGGGAATCAATTAAAAATAAACAACTAAGGACTCTTCAGAACTAAAAAAATTACTGTTAATCAAATGGACATAGCACACACACATACACACAACACACTCTATGAAGTTACTTGAACGCAGGTGCACTGTATCACTGAGCTGCATCCCCCAACTCTTAATTTTTTATTTTGAGACAGGGTCTTGCTAAGTTGTTTATGGCCTCCTAAGTTGCTGAGGCTGTCCTTACACTTGCAAATCTTGACCTCCTGACTTGTTGGGATTACAGGCGTGTGCCATTGTGCCCAACTAACAGACATCTATAGAAACAACTAAATTCACTTTCTTCTCAGCTGCACATAGAACCTTTTCTAAAATAGACCATATTTTAGTACAATAGTACAAAACAAGTCTTAGTCTGATCATAATTATTTCCTGTCTTCTACTGATTTTAGTATTTGTTCTTCTTTTTCTAGGGCCTTGAGGTATAACATTAAGTTATTTGGGAATTTTTGTGTGTGTGTGTGTATGTGTGTGTGTTTTTTTAATGTAGGCATTCAATGCTTTTTTCTCAGAATTGTCTTAACACTGTTCCAAAGATTTTGATACATTGTTTTTCTGTTCAGTTGTTTCTAAGAATTTTTCTTTTCTTTTTAATTTCACTTGTTTTATTTTTATGTGGTGCTGAGGATCTAACCCAGGTCTCACTTGTGCGAGGTGAGGGATCTACCACTGAGCCACAACCCCAGCCACCTAAGAATTTTTCTTATTTCTAAAAAAAAAAAAAAAAAAAAAAAAAAA
>NW_026000226.1:136353-204690 GCF_001458135.2 Marmota marmota marmota | reverse complement strand
TTTTTTTTTTTTAAAAAAAAAAAAAAAAAAAAAAAAGAATACATAGAGATAATTCCTCGAAACTTTGTTAGATCATAATGGAACAAAATTAGAAACCATTAACAAGATAAAAAACAAACTATCTTTTTTGCAGGGTGGGTACTGAGGATTGAATTCAGGGGTACTGAGTCACATCTCTAGCTCTATTCTGTATTTTATTTAGAGACAGAGTCTCACTGAGTTACTTAGCACCTCGTTTTTGCCGAGGCTGGCTTTGAATAGGAGATCCTCCTGTCTTAGCCTCCATAGCTGCTGGGAATGCAGACATGCCCCACCGAGCCTGGCAGAAACCATTTTGATGCCTGGAGATTAAATAAAACACTCCAATGAGGAATGGATCATAGAAGTAATCAGGGGAGAAATAAAAAAAATTCTTAGAAACAATTGAGAACAGAAAAACAATGTATCAAAATCTCCGAGACAGTATTTAGACAATTCTGAGAAAAAAGCTTATAGCATTGAATGCCTACATTAAAACACACACACACACACACACAAAGAATCCCAAATAATTTAATGTTATACCTCAGGGCCCTAGAAAAGGAAGAACAAATACCAAAATCGGTAGAAGATAGGAAATAATTATGATCAGATCTGAAATTAATGCAATTGAGAATAAAAAGATACAAAGGATCAGTGTAACAAAGTGTGAGCTCTTTGAAAGATAAACATGATTGACAAACCCTTAGCCAACTAATCAAAAGAAAGAGAAGGCCCAAATGGATGGAATTAGAGATGAAAAGGAGCTACCATCATAGACGTTACTGAAATTAAAAGGAACATTAGAAACTATTTTGAAATGTATAATCCAATAAATTGGAAAATCTCAGTTATTGACAAATCTCTAGACACATACAACCTACCCAATTTGACTATGAAGGTAAAGAAAATTTAAATAGACCAATATCAAGCAATGAGATTGACGCAGCAATTCAAAGCCTACCAACAAAGAAAAGCCCAGGACCAAACAAATTCTCAGCTGAATTCTACCAGACCTGTAAAGAAGAGCGAACACCAATCCTCTTCAAATTATTCTATTAAATAGAAAGGGAAGGAACACTCCCAATTTAATTTTATGAAGTTGATAGCACCCTGATATGAAAAGCAGGAAAAGACACATCAAGAAAACTACAGACCAATATCCATGATGAACAGACACAAAAATTCTTAATAAAATAATAGCAAACTGCATTAAAAAACACAGTAAGAAGATAGTACACCATTATCAGGTTTCATCCTAGGGATACAAGATTGGCTCAACATATGCAAATCAATAAATGTAAATTAAGACAGGGATCATGTGATAATCTTAACAGATGCAGAAAACGCCTTTAATGAGATTCAGCACCAGTTTATGTTAAAAACACTGGGTAAACGCAAATCAAAACTACTCTAAGATTTCATCTTATACCAGTCAGAATGGCAGTTATCAAGAATACAGACAACAATAAATATTGGTGAGGATCTGGGGGAAAAGGCACACTCATTCATTGCTGGTGGGACTGCAAGTTGGCACAACCAATCTGGAAAGAAGTATGGAGATTCCTTAGAAAACTTGGAATGAAACCACTAGTTGACTCAGCTATCCCATTCCTTGGTCTACATCCAAAGGACTTAAAATCAGCATACTATAGTAAAGCAACAGCCACATCAATAGTTTATAGCTGCTCAATTCACAATAGCTAAACTGTGGAAACAACCTAGATGCCTTTCATTAGATGAATTGATAAAGAAACTGTGATATATATATACATATATATATATATGTATGTGTGTGTGTATACATATACACACACACACAATGGAATATTACTCAGCATTAAAAGAGAATAAAATCATGGCATTTGTAGGTAAATGGACGGAGTTGGAGAATATCATGCTAAGTGAAGTAAGCCAATCCCCTAAAAAGCCAAAAGCCAAATGTTTTCTCTGATAAGCACATGCTGATCCATAGTCGGGAGTGGGTGGGGAGGAATGAAGAATGAAGAAATTTGGGATTATGCAGAGGGAGTTAGGGGTGTGTGTGGTTGTGGGGATGGGAAGGATGGTAGGATGAGACAGACATTATTACCCTATATACATGTATGATTACACTACTGGAGTGACTCTGCATCATGTACAACCAGAAGGATGAGAAGTTGTGCTTCATTTGTGTACAATGTATCAAAATGCATTCTACTGTCATGTAAAACTAACTAGAACAAATAAAAAAAATAGACGGGAGACCATTAAAATAGAAGAGGGTCAGGGGGAGGGAGGGAAAGAAGAAAATTAGGGCTGAGGTTGTGGCTCAGTGGTGGAGTGCTTGCCTAGCATATGTGAGGCACTGGGTTTGATTCTCAGCACTGCATATAAATGAATAAAATAAAGATCCATTGACAACTAAAAAATTTTTTTAAAAAGGGAAGAAAAGTAAAGGAATAAAAAATTTAAAAAGAGGTCAAATTATCTGTTTGCTGATGACATAATCCTATATCTGGAAGATCCACCCCCAAAACAACTCCACCCAAAGACTTCAAACAAATTATTAAAGTAGCAGGATACAAGATCAACATACAAAAATCCATCATTTTCTATACTCCAACAATTAATATGCTAATCTAGAAATCAGGGACATGATCTCATTCAAAATAATCTAAAAACAACAACAACAACAAAAACAGAATCCTTCAGAAAAAAATCTAACCAAAGTGGTGAAAGTCCTCTATAATGTAAACTATAGATCACCAAATGATTTGAAGAAGGATTTACAAGGGAAAGACCTCCCATGTTCATGTTCTTGGATAGGCAGAATTAATATTATCAAAATGGCCATACTGCCGATAGCATTATACAGATTCAATGCAATTCCCATTAAAATATCAATGACATTCTTCCCAGAACCAGAACGGTCTTAATATTTGTTTGGAGAAATAAATGACCCAGAACAGTCAAATCAATACAGAGTAAAAAGAGCATTACTCAATAAACTTATGCACATGGATTGAAGCAATCAAGAGCATGAAGAGAAAGTCTACAGAATGGGAGAAAATATTTGCCAGCTACTCCTGTGACAGGGGTTGATATTCAGAAAATATAAAGAACTCAAAAAGCTTAATGCTAAAAAATGCCAAATAACCCAGTCAATAAATGGGCAAAAGAACTAAACAGATATTTCTCAAAAAAAAACAACCCACAAATGGCCAACAAATACATGAAAAAATATTCAACATCCCTAGCAAAAAGGGAAATGCAAATCAAAACTACTCTGAGATTTTATCTCACTCCAGTTAGAATGGCAATCATCAAGAATTCCAATAATAATAAATGCTGGTGAGGATGTGGGGGAAAAGGTACATTCATACATTGTTGGTAGAGCTGCCAATTAGTACAACCATTTAGAAAGCAGTATAAATAGCATGGAGATTCATTAAAAGAGGAAGGGAACCACCATGTGAACTAGCTATCCCACTCCTTGGCATTTATCCCAAAGAACTAAAATCATCATATTGTAGTGATACAGCCAGACCAATGTTTATAGCAGCACAATTCACAATAGTCAAGTTATGGAACCAGCACAGATGCCTGTGTTGTGATGTATATCCACAATGGAGTTTTTCTCAGTCATAGAGAAGAATGAAATTACGGCATTAGCCAGTAAGTGGATGAAACTGGAGAATATCATGCTAAGTGAAACAAACCAGACTCAGAAAATCAAGTGTTGAATGCTTTCTCACATATGTGTAAAGTAAAGCGAGATAAGGAGAAAATGGGGGCATTTCATGAAAATATATGGGAAATCAGTGAAGTAGAAGAAGGGGATAAATGGGAAGGGAGGAGGGAGGTGAAAAGGGAGGAACTGCAGAATGAAATTGACCCCGTTATGCCATGGGCATGTATGAATATACCACAGTGAATTTCATCTTTACGTATATCCATAAAGTGCCAATTAAAAAAGCAATAAATAAATAGAAGGAAGGCCAGTAGAGGAAGGGGAACAGGTGGAGCAGGGAGGGGAGGAAGAGAGGATGTACTGGGGACTGAATGGAGCAAATCATATTCCATGCATGTATGATTATGTCAAAATAAACCCCAGTGTTGTATATAACAGTAAAGCACTAATAAAAATTTTAAAAAGTATTCAAAATTCTTCTAGCATTTAAACACTAATGAAAACATCCAAAAGTTTATTATTCTATGTTTTAAGGTGGTTAGAAATGGAGAAAATAAAGATATTAGAAATAATACTAATCCTGAAAGAAAAAAAACAGGCACGCTGATATATTAAATAGATCTACATTTACTGCCAAAATAAATAATTCTTTTTTAAATGAAAACTGTTCTACAACATTTAGATGAAGCAACCTAGACTTTTAACAGCACAAGATCCATTTAACAGCTTTGAAGGACATTTTTAAAAGGTGGTGAAACATCTTGCTGATTAGAATACCATATGACCTCATTTTTAACTCTAGGTTGGCAAAGGATCTGATGTCAGATTACAGACAATTGAAAAAAGCCTGTTTTTAACTGAAGGCTAATTAACATCAATTTTATTTTTAAAAATGAAAAATTTAGGGTCTATATATCAGCATGAATGCTTTATAACAAGGGGCTGTGAAAATAGACTTAATGAGGCAAACTAGTTTTAAAAGCTGATGTCTAAAAACTTCTTAAACATCAACTATGTCAAAATAGACTTTACTATTACATATAACTAAAAAGAACAAATAAAAAAATTCCTCTTGGACCCAGTTTGAAGAATGTGAAAATTAAAATTCTGGAAATGCACATAACATTTAGGTTGCTGAATGAAGGTATAGATGGACTATTAGTTAATTTCCAAAACTACTGCTAGGATGTATGATCAATTTACAACAACAATACCCACCCCCAATTCTTAGCTCATTATACTATGATGCCATTCCAAAAATAAGCAACAGAAATAATACATAGGTTATTAGCATTTAAAATCATCTTATATTTACTTTGACTTGTTTCAGTCCTGGAATGAAGAATGGCGTGCCTGGTGAGAGTGCAGGTTTCAAACGGGAGTTTTTAAAACAGCGTTGCTTAGGCTCAGGCCTACGGCCATCCTCACAACATCGCTATTACAAAAAAGTTCAAATTAACTTATTTTCACAAATTTTACTAAAGTCATGTAAATCAAAAGTCATTTGGGATAATTTCACAGATTATGTGCTTACTTATCTATACAGTGTGTTACCATGTTACCATGCAAAGAACTTATAGGCATATAATCAGAGTACACATAAGAAAATCCCAAAGCTTAGATTTATCATTTGCCAGTTTTAAAAGCCAGACTGTCAGAGAAATGCAAATCAAAACCACCCTAAGATACCATCTCACTCCAGTAAGATTGGCAGCCATTATGAAGTCAAACAACAACAAGTGCTGGCGAGGATGTGGGGAAAAGGGTACACTTGTACATTGCTGGTGGGACTGCAGATTGGTGCAGCCAATTTGGAAAGCAGTATGGAGATTTCTTGGAAAGCTGGGAATGGAGCCACCATTTGACCCAGCTATTCCCCTTCTCGGTCTATTCCCTAAAGACCTAAAAAGAGCATGCTACAGGGACACTGCTACATCGATGTTCATAGCAGCACAATTCACAATAGCAAGACTGTGGAACCAACCTAGATGCCCTTCAATAGACGAATGGATAAAAAAATTGTGGCATTTATACACAATGGAGTATTACTCTGCATTAAAAAATGACAAAATCATAGAATTTGCAGGGAAATGGATGGCATTAGAGCAGATTATGCTACGTGAAGCTAGCCAATCCCTAAAAATCAAATGCCAAATGTCTTCTATGATATAAGGAGAGTAACTAAGAACAGAGTAGGGTCGAAGAGCATGAGAAGAAGATTAACATTAAACAGGGATGAGAGGTGGGAGGGAAAGGGAGAGAGAAGGGAAATTGCATGGAAATGGAAGGAGACCCTCAGGGTTATACAAAAGTAGATACAAGAGGAAGTGAGGGGAAAGGGAAAAATAATACAAGGGGGAGAAATGAATGACAGTAGAGGGGGCAGAGAGAGAAGAGGGGAGGGGAGGGGAGGGGGGATAGTAGAGGATAGGAAAGGCAGCAGAACACAACAGACACTAGTATGGCAATATGTAAATCAATGGATGTGTAACTGATGTGATTCTGCAATCTGTATATGGGGTAAAAATGGGAGCTCATAACCCACTTGAATCAAAGTGTGAAATATGATATATCAAGAACTATGTAATGTTTTGAACAACCAACAATAAAAAATTAAAAAAAAAGCCAGACTGTTATCTAATATAGCCTTAACCAGTCTGTAATCTTAAATTTGCATTTATAATTGAGGTTAAGTAGAAAATTTACATCTCAAAGCCTGAGACAAGCAAACAAACCTTGATTAACCATTTTTTTAAAAAGAGAAAGATAAAATATTTTTAATCAAAATAAAAATACATAATTTAAGCATGCTGAATTAACACAACCTGGTATGGTATGCCTTCCTATAATCCCAACTGACACAGGAGGATTGCAAGTTTGAAGCCAGCCTCAGCAATTTAGTGAGACCCTGTCTGAAATAAAAACCAAAAATGGCTGGGGGTGTAGCTCAGTGGTAAAGCACGGTTGGTTTAATCCTTAGTACTGCCATCAAACAAATACCCGCCTGCCCCATTTGATAACTGAAAAATAAATACTCCTCAGGAAAATAGAATTTCCTATGTTATGCAGATAAATGTGTTGCTGTAGCCATCCAAGTTTAGCTTATTAAGCCAATTGTCATATAAAACAGTTGCTTTAAATTAGAATCACTTTTAGATATGAAGATCATGCTGCCATTTTTTCCACGAACCCCATATGAGCTCTCCAAACAAATCAAAATAATTGATGAAAAATTTTGTCCTCTAAATTTTGTCTCATATCATCAGTAGCCAAGGACTGAATGGATTATTCAAGCCCCAAATGGCATTGTGAACCCTGATATGATGACCTAGTGGGACCCATGGATTCCCATACAAATAATTTTTTCCTCCCTTATCATCAAAGCATTTGTAGGTAGTGAAGTTTATAGTAGAAAGGAAGAGAAAAATCCCAGGATTTAAAATGTCTCTGGGTACCGTCTGGGATTTTCCTAAAAATTTAAATGGCAGACTTGGCTATCCATGAGCGGTTGAGCCCCCTTCACATTAGAGATTGTTGCCAGTTTGGGTCATGTTGCTCAAGGACAAAATATTTGCTCCTGAAATTACTCATAAAACTGAAATCATGGGGCTGGAGATGTAGTCGATAGAGTGCTTGTTTTGCATGCATAAAGCCCTGGGTTCAAAAAAAAAAAAAGCCTAAAATCATGGGGGGTAACAGGATAGAATTTACCACTTGTCATGTTTCACCAAAATTTTGGGGACAGGTTGGTGAGGAAAATATTGAGGAAGATAGAGATGTTCATTTCAAATATCCATCCCTGGGGACCCAGGGATCTGGAGAGCTTTTTTTTTTTTTTTTAATATAAGAAAATATTTTAAAAAAAGGCACAGTGAGACAAAGGAGAGGAATGTACATATGTAGATTTAGCTACCCAGAGAACAATTCAGTCTTAGTTTCTTTGGTGTCTGTCCTGAGCATAAAGAACTTTAAAATTCTCAATGTGAGTAAGCTTAGGAGCTCTCTGCTTGAAAGCACCTATGAAAATATTCTCACCAAACCACGGAGCCCAGAAATAGAAGGAGCAGACATGGACATACTGTAATGCCAGATTCGTGGGACCACAATAGACCTCCAGGAGCCGAATCCGATGCAAGCACACAAGAGCCTTTAGTGCAAGCTCGAACCTGGACTCACAACCGTTCCCGACACAGCGGTCCAAGGGAGTGAGTCTTGGTCCTTTGTTCAGTGAGATTTTATAGGTTTTGGGGGGATACTCTATGTGTCACAACATCACACAGCAAATCATTCCATACCGCGGGAAAGTCAAACAACAACTCTTAACATTCACTGGTGGGAACAAGTTGGGTAGGGGTGATTGGTTAGTACAAGAGGGGGATTTGTTTAAACTGATTGGTTTAGGCCACGAGGGGTGTACATGCTAAACTACATGGTTTCCCAACATGTTGTCAACCACCATAAACTACTGGGGGGTCATCTGGCATCCTAGGTATTTTCCCTGTCTCATGTTGATTGGTGGTTGCTAGGGAGTTGCTATGGGTCCTCCCTAGCCTAACTGAGTCAGGGACACCTGGCGCCACAGATCTCTCCTGTCATTTGCAGACAAAAAACTCAGCAGGGTGGGTATGTGCCTAGAAAGGCTCTGTGGGTTTTTCCAAGGACAGGATCACTCCCCCTTCCTTAGGACAGGCCTTGAGGTAGAAGCTCCTATTCTTTATTTATTTTTTTTAAATGGAGTCACATCAGTTTCTCACATATAATTAGCTATCTGATTGAAAATGTTTTTCATCCTCCTATATTTTCATTTTTCGGTGACTATTCTCATCACATTTCCATAAAAATGTTGCAAAAAGCTTGATTCAATAGAAAACATCTGGCTTTTGAATGAAATTATATTGCTTATATACTTAGTTTAAAAGTAATTGATATTTTAATCAAATGGTTGAAGGATAGGGTGTATTTTGAAACATTTTTATTTATTTGCAACTGAATACATGGTTTGTTAACATGTTTTTTTTCCTAAAGAGGCAGGTCAGAAATGTTTTGAGCTTTGCACACCATCGTGTCCCTGTTGCTACAGCTCATCTCTGCTGTTATAGCACAAAAGCAGCCATAGGCCGTAGGTCAATTAATGGCCATGTCTGTATTTCAATTAAACTTTTTTGTGGTGCTGGGGACACTCAAAGGCCTGACACATGGTAAGCATGTACTCTACACCTGAGCTACCTCCCTAGGCCTCTTAATTATATTTTATTTATAGACATAGGCAGGTATTTGCCTGCTTGTTCTAGGGTTTAATTTATTTCCATATACTCATGCAAAGATACAATACTCTGAAATACTTTAGAGAAAGTCTCCCTCACGTTTCTTTCCATTAGATACCATTCCTTCTCATACAGTCAACAAGGGCTGGCTTCTGTCTCAGAGATAATCTTGGCACATACAAGAGTGTATATATTGTAGGATGGGTCCCAAATCCTTCTTTTCTTTATTTTCTTTCCTTAATTTTTAAATGTAATTAATTGATTAATTTTTTAATTGTGTTAGGGCTAGAACTCAGGGCCTCATGCATGCTAACCAGGAACTCTACCACTGAGTTACATCTCCAGTCATCTCTTTTTTGTTTTATACACTTATTAATGATGCAAATCCTTTATAAGAAACAGAAGTATTTTGTTAGCTTATTCATGCCTGAAGATCTCTTTATTCTGTGATTAAAACTGTTGGGTGTGTGGGAGACTCCCCGCTGAAGTTAAGTTTCAGTCTAGCGAGAACATTACAGAATCCCTTACCCCTCCCCCTCTTCTCCGAAGGGCGCCAAGCAGAAGAGTGCCAAATTCAAAAGTTCTCTCCACTAATCCCTGCTGGACACAGTGTCCACTTGCTGTTCCTGAGTCACCTGCCAATCAGCACCTGCCATGTCACCTATACAACCCTTTTAAGCCGAAGCTTGCAAGCTCATGCTCTTTGCCCTCTTCCTCTCTGCTCTCCGCCCTCTTTCTCTTCTTTCTCTCCTCTCTTTCTCTCTGCTCTCTACCTCTGCTCTCTGCTCTATTTCTCTCTGCCCTCCTCCTCTCCTCTTTCTGCTCTCTGCCTCTTCTTTTCTTCCCCTTCAGGCAGCCCCCCAATAAATCTCTTGGTTGAAGCTCCATCTCCGGTGAGTCACTTGCCTTTCAAAAATCAAATGGTCTCTACTGTGAAAATAAAAGTTACTGTTACAGAAATGGGGTCTTCTGGGAAACTGAGGCAGTGTGAAGACACTCCCCCCTTTTAAACCTCAATTCTTGTTATCAAGTTGGGAAGATTTCAGACATGTCTCTCAGAGTAACAGACATGAGTTTATTGAAGGGACAGGAAAAGGAAAAGGGGACACTCTCATGGGAGAGTGTGAGTCCTCTCATAGAGGAGAGGGACAATGTGCCTCTCCTAAATTCCAGAGAAGTTTACGGAGAGTCCTATGCAGGTCCACCTCTTGACTTTTGACTGACAGCAGGATGACATCAAACTTTCAAGTCCCCACTGCCATGACAACTCTAGGTCACTTTGGCCCATGCTGGCCAGTTCTAACTGGATTCTTCACTATAAATTCATGCACATTTTGTGGTTAGGAGCAATGTCAAGTTTTCTTTTTTGATATATTCTTAGTTTTGATATAGTCTTAATTTTGCTTGGGTATTTGCCATCTCATGAGTTCAAGTGAGATGAACTCTTCTTTTATACGTGAAAACAATGAGAAAGGATTGAATTCAATTAGAAAAATTTTAAGATATTGCCCAAAGGTGGCTTAGGCATAGGCTCTGAACCATTGACCAAGAAAGTCTGTTTGGGATTTCTTGGAAGGTTTTCCTTTTACATTACCAAAACAAACAAACAAACAAACACCCTGAAAAATTGATGTACATTGATTTAGTACCTTGATAGTGCTGATAGTTGCAAAGATATATGAATATGTCCAAACTCATGAAAAGATATACATTAAAATGTGCAATTTCTGTATATCAATTATACCTCATTGAAGCCTAAAAAAGATGTGAGATATTTCTTTCTCTGCCTTTGTACTTTTTTTTTTTTTAGTAAGAATGTGAGTGTTTTGTGACATTTCAAAGGAGTAATCTATGACTAAACATAAAAACAAAAAACTCCTAAATCTAATGAATGCTAACCCTTGAACTTTGGGACTAATGACACTCTGTGGTGGAAAATAATTAACTACTATTTTTTTTTTTTCGTTGGATGGAGCATGTGTGTTGTGGACATGTCCTGTGAGGTACACAGCAGTGAGCAGTCAGCAGTCAATATTCCCAGAAGCTAGAAAACAGATACAAAGTAATCTGGGTTTGATACCAAAAGTTTTGGGGCTCATGGTTTCAGAGGTCTCAGTCCATAGATGATGAAGCAGAATGTCATAGAAAAAGGGTTTGGTGGAGAAAAGCAGCTCAGGACATTGCAATCAGGAGGCAGAGAGAGCTCTGTTCAGCAGGGATAAAACATAAATCCCAACAGCATGCCCCCACTGACCTATCTTCTCCAGCCATACCCCACCTGCCTACAGTTACTTCCAGTTAATCCATATCAGTAGATTAAGACACTGATTAGGTTGAGGCTCTCATAACCCAATCATTTTGTCTTTCAACCTCCTTGCATTATGTCACACATCAGCTTTTGGGGGACACCTCATATCTAAACCACAACACTTTTATATGTGGAAACTAGAGAAAAAAGGAAAAAAGGGAATGGTAATGTCATGAATATAGGAAGGCCAGTAGTATAGAAAAGTTGACCAGGGAAAGGGAGGAGGTGGACAAAGTACTGCGAAAGGATAGTGATCAAATTATGTTGCATGTACAAATGTGGGTTTATTAACTAATCCCACTATAACATATAATTTAAAAAAATTTTAGTTGTTGATGGAACTTTATTTTATTTATTTATATGCAGTGCTGAGAATTGAATCTAGTGCTCACACATGCGAGGTAAACGCTCTGCCACTGAACCACAACCTCAGCCCTATAATGTATAATTATAATGCACCAATAATTTTAAAAAAAGCATTTTCCCTTCATTGGCTTTGTGACTTGCAGGTTATATAATCAAAACTGTTCAGTTATTCAAACTTTTGTGGCATTATCACTTTTTTCCTCTGCTCTATCAGCTTTTGAGGGGTGATTTCAAAACAAAATAAAGCAATATTTCAAGGATAGAAAAAGAAATGAGCACTCTTTGCTATTGCTCCTTTGACTTTTTTTTTTTTTTGCATGAGTCTACGTGTGACAATAGTTAAACTGTGGAGCCAACCTAGATGCCCTTCAGTGGATGAATGGATTAAAAAAATGTGGCATATATACACAATGGAATTTTACTTAGTATTAAAAGAGAATAAAATCATGTCATTTTCAGGTAAATGGATGGTGTTGGAGAAGATAATGCTAAGAGAAGTTAGCCAATCCCGAAAAACAAATGCCAAAATGATATAAGGAGGCTGACTCAGTGGGGTAGGGAAGGGGAACATGGGAGGATTAGATGAATTCTAGATAGGGCAGAGGGGTGGGAGGGAAAGGGAGGGAGCAGGGAGTTAGCAAGGATGGTGGAATGTAATAGACATCATTATCCAAAGTACATGTATGAAGACATGAATTGGTGTAAACATAATTTATATACAAACAGAGTTCTATATGTGTAATAAGAATTATGATGCATTCCACTGTCATGTATTTAAAAAATAAAACCAATAAAATAAGTGTTCATGTCAAGTCTGTATTCTTTTCTATTTACTGATGCACTAGCATTTCCTTATGCTCACTCTCTGAATTCCTAGGGTTTTATAATAAGTACTGGAATGAGAAGGTATTATTTCTTCAAATATGTTATTCAGGATTGTATAGGCTAGTCTAGGTTATGAATAGTTGGTGAAAATCTATAAAAGAGGCTAACGAAAGTCTGACTTGAAAAGTTGTGTTGACCAAGTTGAGATGAATTGGCATCTTAAAAATATTCAATTTATTTTTTATGTTTTTTAATTAAAATACCATAGGATTAATTTTTCCCAGCTTTTTTTAGTTTTATTGATTTTATTTTTTTAATATATGACAACAGAATGCATTACAATTCTTATTACACATACAGAGTACAATTTTTTATATCTTTGTATATAGAGTATGTTCATGCCAATTCATACCTTTATACATGTAGTTTTTTTGCATTACAATTCTTATTAAACATATATACCACAATTTTTCATATCTCTGTTTGTACAAAAAGTGTGTTGACACCCAATTTGAGCCTTCATACATGTACTTTGGATAATAATGTCCATCACATTTCATTGTCCTTGCTAATCCCCTGCCCCCTCCCATTCCCTCCCACCCCTCTGCCCTATCTAGAATTCATCTGTTCCTCCCATGCTCCCCCTCCATACTCCACTATGAGTCAGCCTCCTTATATCAGAGAAAATATTTTGGCATTTGTTTTTTGGGAATTGGCTAACTTCACCTAGCATTATCTTCTCCAAGGCCATCCATTTACCTGCAAATGCCATGATTTTATTCTCTTTTATTGCTGAGTAAAATTCCATGTGTATATATGCCACAATTTTTTTATCCACTCATCCACTGAAGGGCATCTAGGTTGGCTCCACAGTTTAGCTATTGTGAATTGTGCTGCTATAAACATTGATGTGGCTGTGTCCCTGTAGTATGCTGTTTTTAAGTCCTTTGGGTAGAGTTATGAAAACTTACTTTACAGAAATATTAATCATTTCAGGGGTTAAAAGGCAGAAATCATAACATGTCTGAGGAGAGGGATAGCTGGGTGAAATGGTGGCTCCATTCCCAGATTTCCAAGGAATCTCCATCCTGCTTTGCATATTGGCTACATCAACGTGCAGTCCCACCAGTACAGTATGAGTCCCACATCCTCACAAACACTTGTTGTTTGTCTTCATAATAGCTGCCATTCTGACTGGAATGAGATGATATCTTAGAGTAGTTTTGATTTGCATTTCTCTGATTGCTAGAGATGATGAGCATTTTTCATATATTTGTTGGTTGATTGTATATCCTTTTCTGAGAACTGTCTGTTCAGGTCCTTGGCCCATTTGTTGATTGGGTATTTGTTTCTTCAGTGCTTAGCTTTTTGAGTTCTTTATATACCCTAGAGATTAGTGCTCTATCTGATGTGTGAGGGTGAAAAATTTGCTCCCAAGATGTAGGCTCTCTATTCACCTCACAGATTGTTTATTTTGCTAAGAAGAAATTTTTAGTTTAATTCCATCCCATTTATTGATTCTTTGTTTTAATTCTTGCGCTATAGGAGTCTTATAAGGAAGATGGGGCCTAATCCCACATGATAAAGATTAGGGCCTACTTTTTCTTCTATTAGACACAGAATCTCTGGTTTAATTCCTAAGTCCTTGATCCATTTTGAGTTAAGTTTTGTGCATGATGAGAGATAGGATTTAATTTCATTTTGTTGCATATGGATTTCCAGTTTTCCAAGCACCATTTGTTGAAGATGCTATCTCTTCTCCAGTGCATGTTTTTGGGTTATTCTCTGTGCCCTCTATTCTGTACCATTGGTCTACCAGTCTATTTTGGTACCAATGCCATGATGTTTTTGTTACTGTTGCTCTGTAGTATAGTTTAAGGTTTGGTGTATGATGCCACCTGCTTCACTCTTCCTGCTAAGGATTGCTTTAGCTATTCTGAGTCTCTTATTTTTCCAGATGAATTTCATGATTGCTTTTTCTATTTGTAAATTAAACAAATATATATACCACAATTTCAGGATTGTATAGGCTAGTCTAGGTTATGAATAGTTGGTGAAAATCTATAAAAGAGGCTAACGAAAGTCTGACTTGAAAAGTTGTGTTGACCAAGTTGAGATGAATTGGCATCTTAAAAATATTCAAAATATTAGAAAAGATTTAAAGTCCAGTTGTTCATTGCAGGTATAAGGAAACTCAGTGACCTTTATGTCTTGTCATGGTAGGTTGTTTCCTGTTAGCTCCATCTAACATCACTAAAACATGGGATACTTGCTTTGATGCATTTCCAAAATTGTGACATTACATACCTGTGTATCAATGTCCAACCATTCAGCTGGAGATCCAACAGGGGGCAGCTGGGAACCACTCAATCTTGAACTCTGAGCATCCTGTGCTGTGCCCTGGCTGCCAGCAGGGGGAACATGAACACACCTTGGCAGTCTCAAGGGCAGAGGAGCTGTTTCCCTCAGGAAAGGTGCCATTGATTGCAGCTGGGGAAGGAATTGCAGGGAGCTCACTGGAGCAGAAAGCTCCTATATGCAGCATCAATGGTAGAGAAAGGAAGTTGGCGGAGGAGGGGGGTTTGCTTGGCTTTTTCCTGGTATTTGTAACACAGTCTGCAGAGAAGATCTCATTTCTGGAATGTTCCACGTGAGTTATCCTTTTCTTCCTGACATAAAATTTTATGAAAACTTACTTTACAGAAATATTAATCAAAGCAGGGGTTAAAAGGCAGAAATCATAACATGCTGTAATTTATTTATTTTTACAAATTCAAGATGGTCTTTCAGGAGAACTTTGACACATATTCAGAAAGGGACCGACATATACAGTGTGAAAGAAAATACAAAATATCAGGAATTATGGTCAAAGAGTTGGGATGATATCAAAAGCTTGGTCTTTGTCTCCATTGCCAAGGTTTAAAAAAAAAGAAAAGTTTTTCTTGACTTGCTAGCAAAGGAGGAACTTTGGATTCCCACCCCAGAGGCTGTGATTTTCTCTGCCTGGAATAACATAGGGCTTTTAAAAGAGGAACATAAGGGTGGGGAATCCAGATATTATCAGTAGATATAATTCTTTAGTGCCCATTAGGTGTCTTTGAGTGACCCATTACTCTGACCTCAGGTACAGAGTCCCTCCCTCCTTCCTTTCTTCCTTCCTTCATTTCTTCTTTCCTTCCTAGGATTAACACTTCTGGACAGTGAAGGACATCATAGCTTAGTCCAGACAGGAACAATTTTGGTCTGTTTATCCTGCTGATATGGAGTGTGAGAGGCAGAACAAAAAGAAAAGGAAAAAGAAAAAGTTTTACAATAAGCTGCTTGTGACGGAGCAGCAAAGTTTATACTCAAAGCATGAGGGGGACCCCTGTTACAGTAACAGGCCAGAACCAGCAGAATCTTGTCGGAGCCCAAATTAAAAGGGAAAATATAAGTTAATGACATGTGTCCACCTGTCATTAACTTATATCATTTATTTTTCCTACAGTGTTAAAGTAGTTGCAAATATCTTTAAAGACAAGTGCATTTAAACTCCTGTTATTTCAAGCTTAAGTATGTTATTTATTAAAAAACCAGTTTACTTTTACTTTCCTGGATTTATTGGAAGCAACATCTCAATAATGTGTTTAAGATAACTTCTTTGTGTAGCTGACTTTAATATGAGAGCCATGTTTAGTCCATCTTTTTGGTCAAAGAGGAGTCAGTCTTGTGTGGGAAAATGAAATTGGAAAAGTCAAGCTGATTCCGAAGTATCTCAAAATAATTCACAACACCAAAGACCCATAGCTGTTAACATATTATTCATACAGAGTCTTCTCTGTGGGAGCATTTAGACACAGGTTGATTAGTTTCATACCTCTGTCTGAATGGGATTTGAGTAGAACTTTGTAACAATATTGGGTGATGTTCTTACTTTACTATGTTACATATTGATATGATCTTTTGTCTATTGTGTCCTTTTTAAATTGCAATACTTTATCTAAAATTATACAAAATTAATCAATTGCTTTTCCTATGTGACTTTGAAAAATTAACTTGACTGGTTCAGTAAAGAATCAATTTTTAACATGATTAAAGTCATTTGTAAAGACTTATATAAAATATCAGTTGAGACTTTTTGCATTTAAGTCTAATCCGTTATAAACTAATGAGAATATTAAAAAAAAAACTGTTCCAGAATAAGTTTGATTATAGCAGGTACAAATATGTAAGTACAAGGAGCTCACTAACTATGCTATTCCAAATAGAAGAAAAGCAAAATTGATTTTAAACTGTAGTTCTATAGAAATAAATTAAAACCTATTCTTTCTCCCTATATGTATGCTTGGATTCATAGGCAGATAACAAAATTATCCATTTCATTCACTACTTGAATAAATAGCTGGTTATAACTTCTCAAAATCCCACTCCTCCATAGTATTGTCTCTCCTCTTTTCACCTTTTTTATTTTTTAACAGAGGTTTCAAATCGTTCACTGATGCCCTCCCCTGGGTTTTATTTGAGAACTTTTCTCTATGAGATTCTTTTTCAGTCTTCAATTTATCCTCTCTGAAACATTTATTTCCTTTTGAATATTGCTGTCTTCTGTTCTGAATGAATTTCATGTTATTCTTGAAATTTATTCCACATATTTAAGGGAATTCCAGAAAGACACTCTGTACACGCATTTACATTTGTCTCTGTTTCAATTTTTTTTTTGTCCATTTCTTGATAAATCTGAGAGTTTACAAGAAATAGCCAAAGGGAAACTGGCCTTGTGGTTATGAAATTGACTTGTCTGCAGTTAGTCTAATTTCCATCACAGGAAATAAATAAATATATAGTGAGAAATTAAAAGAGTGGAATGAAGGATCCAATAAAGACAAGGAATTCAAAGAAACTACCACAGAGGAATTAATATTTAATCTGAAGCTCAAATGTAGTGAATTTGGGTTGAGAGGATGTACATAGACATCAGGGTGGAAATGAATTATTACATTAGTGATGTTAATGCTCAAAATGGAGACAGCAATTATTTTTTAATTAGTTCTTTTTAGTTATACATAACAGTAGGATTCATTTTGACATAATTATAAAAGCATGGAATATAATTTGTTTTATTCAATCCCTAGTAGGTCCTCTTTCCCTTCCTTCCTCTTCCCTCCTGTTCCTTTCCTTCTACTGATCTGTCTGCTCTTTACTTAATATTTTTTTTTATTTGTGTCTTGTGGATGTACATAATGGTGAGATTCACTTTGGTATACTGATATATGTACATAGAAATATTATGTTGGATTCATTCCACTGTCTTTCCCTTTCTCATCTCTCCTCCCTACCCTTCACTCCCCTTTGTAATTCCACTGATCTTTCTTCTATTCTTTTTTTTAAAAATCCCTCTTATTTTGGATTAGCTTTGGCATATCAGAGAAAACATTTGACCTTTGACTTTTTTGGCCTGGCTTATTTCACTTAGCATGATAGTCTCTAGTTCCATCCATTCACCAGCAAATTCCCTAATGTCATTCTTTTTTATGACTGAATAAAACTCCATGTGTATATATAAAATATTTTAGTTAGCCATTAATTTGTTGAAAGACATCTAGGTTGGTTTCATAGCTTGGCTATTGTGAATTGTGCTGCTATAAACATTGATGTGGCTATGTCACTGTGGTATGTGAATTTTAAATCTTTTGGATATATACAGAGGAGTGAGGTAACTTGGTCTTATAGTGGTTTAATCACAGTTTTTTGAGGAATCACCATTCTGCTTTCCAGAGTGACTGCACTAATTTACAGTCCCACCAGCAATTTAATATCCATTCTTTTTAAAAAATTTATATATGACAGTGGAATGCATTACAATTCATATTACACATATAGAGCACAATTTTTCATATCTCTGATTGTATACAAAGTATATTCACACCAATTCGTGTCTTCATACATGTCCTTTGGATAATGATGACCATCACATTTCACCATCATTAAAAACCCCATTTCCCATCCCTTCTCCTCCCACCTCTCTGCTCTACCTAGAGTTCATCTATTCCTCCCATGTTCCCTCTCCCTACCTAACTATGAATCAGCCTCCTTATATCAGAGAAAACATTCGGCATTTGGTTCTTTGGAATTGGCTAACTTCACTTAGCATTATCTCCTCCAACTCCATCCATTTACCTGTAAATGCCATGATTTTATTCTCTTTTATTGCTGAGTAAAATTCCATTGTGTATAAATGCCATTCTTGATTATATTTCTGTTTCTGAAAGGTCATCTCACAGATTAATCTCTGGATGTCCAGTGGAGTCACTATCTAAGATTGGAGACTAGCAAGAAGGAATTTTCATTTTGGAGAGAATTTGATGTCTTGGGTTTGAGACATTCTTTCCCTGTGGCTTTTAATACATTCAAGTAAAGATTAAACCTGATAAAGGAAATCATAGACGTTATCATCATAGAGGAAAAAAAGTGGAAGAAATTCAAGTAATTGAATGAGACATCAGCATTGTCTCAAAACAAAACAAAAGACCAGGATTCAATTAGAGCTATTCCAGAACTATTAATTGAGGAGGGCTTTGTAAGACACTGGAAGGAGTGGATAGATTAATTTAAAGACAGTCAGGAATCTCATACATCAAAGAAGCTTTGAAAAAGTAATGACTCCAAAAGGAAATCATGTTTTATTTTTTTTCTTTTGCTTCAAGTAAAATAAAGATAGAAACACTTAATGGATTTATTTATAGGGATGTAATGGATTTACTGTGTATACATATGGATATAGACATATTTTTGGGAAATTACTGGTGATCCTTTGTAAGTCAAAACTTGAGGGGGATGTAAAGAAATGGTGGCTGTTCTTTCAGTTTCATTATAAGGGAGAGAAAGAGATACGACTGGGGCTTTTAAAATTAAGCACAGAGGGGGCTGGGGATGTGGCTCAAGCGGTAGCGTGTTCCCCTGGCTTGCAGGCGGCGCTGGGTTCCATCCTCAGCACCACATACAAATAAAGATGTTGTGTCCGCCGAAAACTAAAAAAAATAAATATTAAAATTCTCTCTCTCTCTCTCTTTAAAAAAAATTAAGTGCAGAGGAGTCTCCTTCCAAGATGAAAGAGTTTAGGTGATGAGAGAATGCTTGCAGAAGTGATGGAGAATTAATGTCATGGAGAGATAATTTGTAATCAATGTTGCAAAGTCCTGTGAAAAAGAAAAAGGGATATGACTTGTAATACAAATAAACAACAACAAGGAGATATCTAGGGGTGAATCTGATTAGACCAAGATGGATATCCTAGTCATATGTTCTGTCAGAGGTACCAAATGGGGTAGGCACACATTTGGAGCCAGTAAGCATGACTTTTATTTATTTATTCAGTTCATAATAATTATCCATAACATTGGGATTTTGATATAGTTATAAATGGAGTATAGTTTGGTTCAATTAAGGAGATTACCCTTAACCTCCCCCTTCTCCCTCTTGCTGTTCCCTTTCTTCTACTTCACTAAATCTATTTAATCTTTTTTTAAATATTAGCATCTTGTGGATATACATAATGATGAGATTCATTGCAGTATATTCATATATGTACATTGGAAAGTTAGATCAGATTCATTCCACTCTTTTTCCCTTATTTTGTCCGTCCTCTCTCTCCTTCAATCTCCTTCTTCTATTCCCCTGATTTTTATTTTATTTTGATGGAATCCTCCCATTTCTTTTCTCTCTCTCTGTTACCAATTTTAGACTAGCTTCTGCATATCAGAGAAAACATTCGACCTTTGACTC
The DNA here is from genome assembly GCF_001458135.2 of Marmota marmota marmota. Classification (NCBI taxonomy): domain Eukaryota; kingdom Metazoa; phylum Chordata; class Mammalia; order Rodentia; family Sciuridae; genus Marmota; species Marmota marmota. Next base: position 184,475 of record NW_026000226.1, on the reverse strand, counting down.
TCTGAGTCTGACTTACTTCACTTAGCATGATAGTCTCCAGTTCCATCCATTTGCTAGCAAATAACATAATTTCATTCATTTTCATGGCTGAGTCCATGAGTATTTGTGTGGTATATATACTCAGTTGTGTATATATACCATATTTTCTTTATCAATTCATCTGTTGAAGGGCACCTTAGTTGGCTCAATAGTAAGGATATTGTGAATTGTGCTGCTATAAATTGATGTGGCTGTCTCCCTAAAATATGCTGATTTTAGATCGTTTGGATACATACTGAGTAGTGGGATAGCTGGGTCATATGGTAGTTCCATTCCTAGTTTTTTGAGGAGTCTTCGTACTGCTTTCCAGAGTGATTGCACTAATTTGCACTCCTACTAACAATGTATAAGTGTACATTTTCCCCCACATTCTCACCAACATTTATTATTGTTTGTATTCTTGATAATTGCCTTTCTGACAATAGGGTTTTGATTTGCATTTCTCTAATTGCTAGAGATGTTGAACATTTTTTCATATGTTGTTGAATATTTGTATTTCTTCTTTTGAGAAGTGTCTGTTTAGTTCTTTTGCCTATTTATTTATTGGGTTATTTGCTTTTTTGGTGTTAAGTTTTTTTTGTGTTCTTTATATATTCTGGATATCAATGCCCTATCTGAGAAATAAGTGGCAAAGATCTTCTCCTATTCTGTAAGCTCTCTCTTCACATTCTTGTTTCCTTTGTTGTGCAGAAGTTTTTTAGTTTGATGGCATCCCACCTATTGATTTCTATTTTTATTTCTTGTGCTTTAGAGATCTTGTTAAGGAAGTTGGTTCCTGTGCTGATATGACGAAGTGTTGGGCCCATGTCTTCTTCTGTAGTTGCAGAGTTTCTGATCTAATTCATGGGTCCTTAATTTGCTTTGAATTGACTTTTGCGCAGGGTGAGAGATAGGAGTCCAATTTCATTGTTCTACGTATGGATATTTAGTTTTCCCAGTACATTTTTTTTTAAAAAAGATTATCTTTTCTCCAGAGTATGTTTTGGCTCTCTTCTCTACTATGAGATAACTGTATTTACGTGGGTTTGTCTTTAGGTCTTTCATTCTATTCCATTAGTATTTGTGTCTGTCTTGGTGCCAGTACCATGATGTTTTTGTTGCTATTAACTCTGCAGTATAATTTCCAATCTTGTAGTGTGGTGCCCCCAGCATTGCTCTTTTTTGGTCAGGATTGCTTTGGTTATTCTGGCTCTCTAATTTTTCCATATAAATTTTAGAATTGACTTTTGTAGTTCATGAAGAATGTCAGTGGTATTTTGATGGGGATTGCACTGAGTCTGTATGACACTTTTGGTAGTATGGCCATTTTGGTGATATTAATTAAGCCTATCTAAGAACATGGGAGGTCTTTCCATCTTCTGAGGTCTTTCAATTTCTTTCTTCAGTGTTCTGTAGTTTTCACTGTAGAGCTTTTTTACCTCCTTGGTTAGATTAATTCCTAGATTTTTTTTTTTTGAGATTATTGTGAAAGGGATGATTTTCCTGATTTTATTTCTTATCTGAATTGCTGTTGGGGTATAAGAAAGCAATTGATTTATACATATTGATCTTCTATCCTGCTACTTTACTAAATTTATTTATCAGCTCTAGAAGTCTTCTGGTGGAGTTTTTTGGGGTCTTCTAAATATAGTATCATGTCATCAGTGAACAGGGATAATTTGACCTCTTATTTTCCTACTTGTATTCCTTTAATTTCCTTCTTTTGCCTGATAGCTCTGGCTAAAATTTCAAGGACTATGTTAAATAGGAGTGGTGAGAATGGGTATCCTTGTCTTGTTCCTGTTTTGGGGGGGAATTTTTTTAAATTTTTTCTCCATTTTGTATGATTGTTGGCCTTGGGTTTGACACATATAACTTTTACAATGTTGAGGTAAGTTCCTCCGATCCCTAGTTTCTCTAGTGTTTTAAAAATAAATGGGGGCTGTACTTTGTCAAATACTTTTTCTGCATCTATTGATATAATCATATGATTCTTGTCCTTAACTCTATTTATGTGATGAATTACACTTATTGATTTGTGTATGTTGAACCAACCTCGCATCTATGGGATGAAACCCACTTGATCATGGGTCTTTTTAACACTAAGCATGTCTCTTAATAGGCAGACGAAGTAATAGATCAGAGGGACATGGGAACATGCAGGCTTGGTAAAAAATTACAAAATGAGTAACTGGATTAAACTAGTCAGTAAAAAAGAGGTGAGGTTGGGGCCAACAGATCAGAAGTGGATCCCAAACAGGGGAGTTCCCTTGTGATAAGACAAATGAGTTGTGGAATAATTTGTGAATAAGTTAGAAGATGACAATCCAGGTGAAAGCTAGGTCTGATGTGTACATATATAGGAATCCGAGTTTCAGAAGGAGGCAGACTGAAGTTCAAATTCTATACATATCACATTTTAGCCATGAAGTTTTGCTATATTTCTAAAAGCTATGTGAACTGCAATTCTCCTCACTTGGAATTAGGTAATCAATCTTAACATATTAGATTTACTTGGAGGAATAATAAGCAAATATATGCACAACCTCATGCATATATTAATTGATATGGTTTTTAGGTTATTTTTTCATTTCAGTTATCTTAGAACTAAAGTTTTAATATTATTCCTTACTATGACATATGATCATTATTTTTCATGCAGCATATTTAATTATTAACAGTGCATTACACAGATCTGTAGTTTACAAATGTATCACAGTCAGGAATATAAAATGCAGCATATTGCTGTTTCATAATGATTATTAAGACAGGATTTTATGTACTATTTCACTAGAATATTAGGTAGAGCCAATTAAATTTCCTCAGACACCTTCACTCTATATTTTATGATCTTTGCTGCCATTCAGGGATAATGTGACACAACACTAGCATTGTGACGTGGGTACACCTGCAAATTTCCTGTGCAAGGTATTTTTGTGATAAACTTGTTTCAAGGATGTCTTTGAATTCTCCATCATGCTACACCTAACCATGAAATTAGTTCCATAGTTGCCTGGGAAGAAATTCCAATAATGTCAAGGAAGGGAAGTGGGAAGTGGTCAGAATTGAGAAACCATCATTTCTGAATCTCTAATGTGGAGGGGCTGAAATGACGGAGGTCAGTTGTCCTTAGAGGATTAGGAAGCAACATGGGGTAGGGAGTTTGTGAAACTCTAGGATTCTAGGACAGATGAGGGAGAACAAAATGCTAGTGCACCAAAACAAGGAGGACTAAATCTGAAAAAATAATTGAGAGTGACTTGTTGGATTTGGAAACAAGTGTCCATGTGATATGTGTCAACTAGGATTTGGGGTCAGAGGGAAGTACTGAATACTTTTGAATACTAAGGATAATTAACATATGAAGCACAGTTTTGATTTATTTATATACAAAATGGGGATATGAATATTTCCTTTATGAGCAGTAGTAGGCAAAGCCTTTCAAATTTTGTCTTTGGAAGGGAAGAGGGCTCCCCTGGTATTTCTTAGAGCACTCCCCATGTGCATGTTGGTTGAGTGAGCAAAGTGTCACTCTCAGGAAAAGGTTTGAGATTTATGACTGGTATATTTGGGTACTGTGAACATGACTGGATCTCAGGGCTTCTTTCCCCTTGCTTAGGTCTGCCTGCTTGGTGCTCACACTAAGGAATGAAAGAAGACATGTGGTAGCTGAGTTCTTGGCAGTGAATCCCTAGATGAGTAGAGACTGTTCTTTCTCCTAAAATGGCATCTGTTGCCAGCAGATAGACAAGTTTCTTCTGTTTTCCTGAATCTTCTCGTGCACTCCAAAGCTGTTCAATGATCTGAGCTGCTTTTAAGTTTCCCCAGAACTCTCTGTTACTTAGTGGGTTACATATTGATGCAGAAACAGTCAACTTCCTAACATTGTTGATTAGGTATAAGCTCTATTAAAGCTGTCTTGAACAGGAGGATTGAAAGCATTTGTCTTTTTCTCCCCTAGACAAAAATGTTTGGTATAAGAAAACTTAAATAATTAAGTTAATGACTGCAATAGATTTAAGATATGACAAACACAGATAATAGCATTGAGAAAGAGAGGAGATTCACTGGGTGCCATGGTGCATGCTTTTAATTCTAATAACTTGGGAGGTTGAAACAGGAGGATTGCAAGTTTCAGGCCAGCCTCAGCAGCTTAGTGAGACCCTGTCTGGGGAGCGGGGAGACTGAGAGGATGCTCAAGATCTAGTTGAGGAGGATTTCAGCAGATGAATCAGTCTTAGCTAGGTGCAGGAGCGAGGGTTCTATAGTGGGGTGAGGGGAGCACAAAGAGAGCAGCTGTACTTGCATACTTTTGAGCCACACAGACAATGATATTTTTTTCTAGTTTTAAATTTATTGAATTTTTGATAGAACATACTTGAAACTTTTGGGGAAAAAACCCCAAAACAAAAAGATAAAATTCTTTTTTGCATCCAGGCCACAAACCACTGAGTTTGGTATATAAATTGGTATATGAATATTCAAATTTTAAAAAATTTGTGTATTTAGTAAGGAGAAATATGATAGATGGAGCAAATTTTAGGGTACCGTTACCATTTTTGAAGGACTGGAGGGACCTTAACCTAACAACAACCTTCTTTTTCTCACATTATTTTTGGTGCATTATAATTGTACGTAATGTTGGGATTTGTTGTTCCATAGTCATACAGGTCCACAATATAACAATATAATTTAGCCAGTATCACTCCCAGCACTTCTCTCCTCCCTCCCCGCTTTCCAATCCTTGGTCTCTTCCCTCTACTGATCTCCCTTTGATTTTTAGGAGGTGCACCCCCAACAAGAACCTTCTGTGCTGTGTGACCATAGAGACAGGATGAAGATCTGGGAGAAATGATGAAAATTGATATTGTGAGGTCTCACAGATTACAAGAGGGAAAGGCAACCCAAATATCTCAAGAATAATCAGACTAGAATGTATAGCATTCCTAGTGCTGCTGGCTTGTGCCAAGAACCCATTGGTCCTCATACAGCAAGAACAAATACAAAGCTAAAACCAAAAAGACACCTGAATTGTGTAGAGACAAGAAGCCTCACTTGCCATCCTGATTATGTATGAAGCCGTTAGGCATGTTTGGAATTGGACATTGCTACAAGGTTATTTCACATTTTATGAATAGATCTATCACTTGTATTTATTTGCTACAACAATATTGCACAAAATTATAAAAATCATTCCTTATAGGTAGAGGAACCTAAAAACCAAAGCAGGTGAATATTTTACTTACTATCACACTTAAAAAGTTGTAGATCAATGGATATTGCTGGCCTGTGATGAGCCTGTAAATTTATTAGAAATCAGTGTTATTAAATAATCCCAAGTACAAATTTTAAAATCATTACTCAGGAAGTAAGAAATAGTGATTTTAAAAATTATTTGTAATTGACACATACAACTTTTACATGTTTATGGGATACCTACCATTTGATGTTTTGAGACACCATTATATAATGTTCAAACAAGAGTAAACATACCGTGTCCTCATTTATCAATTCTGTGTGGGGAAAATATTTAAAAATTCTTTCTTCTAAATTTTTTTGTTTAGTTTGTTTTTGAGACAGGGTCTTATTATGTTGCCCAGACTGATCTCAGATCTCTCTAGTTTCTGCATATGAGAGAGAACATTTGATACTAGACTTCATTGGTCTGGCTTATTTCATTTAGTATGATGTTCTCCAGTTCCATCCATTTACCAGAAAATGACATAATTTCATTCTTCTTTATGGCTGTGTAGAATTCCATTGAGTATATATACCATTTTCTTTATCCATTCATTTGGTGATGATGGTGATTATGACCTGGGATGCTCTAAGCATGCTGGGTTCTAAGTATCATTATAGTATGCTGACTTTAGCTCTTTCAGAACTGGGTAACATAGTAGCTTCATTCCTAAACTTTGGAGGAATCTCCATTCAGTTTTCCAAAGTAGTTGTGCTGATTTGAAGGTCCACCAACAATAGATGTGTTTCTTTCTCCTCAAGTACTTGCCAGCACTTATTATTATTCATATTCTTGATCTTGCCATTCTAGCCAGGGTGAGAAGCAATCTCGGTGTAGTTTTGATTTGCATTGCCCTGATTGCTAAGGATGGTGGGTAATTTTTCATGTTTGTGGGTTACTTGCATTTCTTCTTTTGAGAAATGTGTTTAATTCATTGGCCTATTCATTGATTGGGTTATTTGTTCTTTTGTAGTCAGATTTTTGAGTTCTTAATGTATTCTACATATTCATCCTCTTTCTGAAGAGTAGCTGAGAAGATTTTCTCCCATTGTGAAGGTTCTTTTTTCATGTTCTCATTTTTTTTTTTTTGGGGAGAAACGCTTTACTAAGAAGCCATTCCACTATTGATTCTTGGTTTTATTTATTGTACTTTAGTTTTATTAAGGAAGTCACTGCCTGCACTTATATGTTGTAGTGTTGACCCTGCATTTTCTTCTATAAGTTGAAGTTTTTCTGGTATAACTCTTAGCTCTTTAATCCATTCTGAGTTGACTTTTGTTTAGGGATCTAGTTTCCTTCTTCTGCATATGGCTATCCTGTTTTCCCAGCACCATTTGTTAAAAAGACTGTTTCTTCTTCAATGTATGTTTTTGGTACCTTTGTCAAGGATCAGGTAATTGTATCCGTGTGAGTTTGTCTTTATGCTCTTCATGCATGCTTTTATCCAATATTGTGCTGTTTTTATTACTATAGCATTGTTGTATAATCTGAGGTTGGGTATTATAATACCCCCAGTCTTGTTCTTACTCTTCAGCTTTGTCTAGTTGGGGTTCTTTATTCTTTTATATAAATCTTAGGACTGTTTTTCTACTTCTGTGAAGAATGTTATTGGTATTTTGATGGGGGATTGCATTGAATCTCATAGATCACTTTTTGGCAATGTGGGCATTTTGACGACAATTTTGACAATTCTGCCTATTCAAGAACAAAGGAGGTCTTTCCATCTTTTAATGTCCTCTTCAATTTCTTTCTTCAGTGAATCCCATATTTTTATCATTTCATTTATCACTCAACTTTAACAGTGCAATGAATTTCACATGAAAAGAAAATGCATGAAAATATCCAGTTTTTCATTCCTTTTTTATATATAGCATATTTTTCTTTTTTAATTAATATTTTTATTTGTTCTTTTTAGATAGACATAGAGTGTCCTGAAGCACCAACATTCATGGGATAATCAATCAACTTATTTTTTGGTAAAATAATAATAATAATGATAGTGGTGATAGAAGCAGCAGTAGTAATTGTAATAATGGGAATGACACTATGGTAATGTATTGTTTTCAAAGAAATATAACATGATATTTTACATAGTCCTTTAGGAAATGTTTGACTTCAATTCATACAATTATGTATATTCAGAGAAACAAACAAAACTTGGTTTCTTTTTTTTTAAACTTGAGAGAGAGAGAGAGAGAGAGAGAGAGAATTTTGATATTTATTTTTTACTTTTTTCGGCAGACACAACATCTTTGTTGGTATGTGGTGCTGAGGATCGAACCTGGGCTGCACGCACGCCAGGTAAGCGCGCTACTGCTCGAGCCACATCCCCAGCCCCAAAACTTGGTTTCTTTTCTAAAAAGCTTTTTGAATTATATCAGGGAACTATGGTTTAAAGGTCATAAATGTAGATCATCTTTGCTCCTGGAGAGGTTACAAAGAGCTTATGATGAGCTTCTTCTAACAGAGTTTGGGTCTGAGCAAAACCTCTTGCGTCCTCGAAGTTTTAAAGTTGATAGGGGACCAAGTCTAAACTTTCTCTGACATAGTACCCAAGGGATCTTATGAGCAGAAGCTGCAAATTTTGCTATGAATACAGTACGCAGTATCACTGTTAAAAGAGTTTAAAACTGAAACATACGTGAGAAATATTTTTACTGATCTCTATGATTCCTGGTTCTGAAAGTTCTGCATGTAATGTGCATAATACAAGTCACCAACACAAGAGAGAAAAACCCTGTGATGAAGGAAGCCAGAGAAACAAGATCAGTCTCCATCAAGTCAAGTGGTTTTCCAAATCTTTCTCATCAAGTTGAAGCTCCCAGATCCTAAGACAATTATCTGTTTCCCTTGTTCTGACACCCCAAGAGGATGTCTCCTCTCTTGGATACCAAAAATGTTATTATGGATTCAGTAATATACCGTGAAGAGTGGGCCCAGCAGGCATGCTCAAAAGAACACATTTTGTGGATCTCACTTGAATCCAACACATTGCCTCCCTATCAGCTTGAGAATCAATGACATGTTTGCTTCCTAAACTTATTCTAGGGAGGCCATACCAACTGGCTTCTTATTTATATGGAATAAACATGGCTGAGTTTCCTTCAGCCTGAACCCAAATAGATCTAGAATACTACCTTTCCATATTTGGATCCTTCCAACTCAGCCAGGAAGAAATCTGGGCTACAGGGCTCAACTGGAAGAGGGGTGGAGAGAAGATGTTCTGTTGACAACTGGCACCCTACATCTTCTGAGACTGGAGCCTCCTGTGGGTCTTGGTTAGCTCATGAGTTGTCCTCCTCCTTGGGAGGGAGGCATGTGCTCCTTGTTCACCAGACATGGTACTGGAGACTCAAAGACTACAGAAAAGAAAAGGGTATTACATGTTAAATATATCATCTATGGAGGCACCACAGAGCAAGATGTCGGACTCAAGGCCTGGCTGGGCCACTACCAGGTGCCTGAAGAAGGGTGGGAAGAGGGTGGGGCTTCACTGTGCTCTTGCTGGATGCCTTCAAAGATGTGAAGAGATTCTGATTAGTGGGAATGGATAGGGCAGGTGGTAGTTCAAGTCACTGCCCTGCACCTCAGAAGCCCAGGCACAGCAGATAAGGCACTGACCTTTAGAGAACATGCCTTGAGGACCAAGGTAGAAGCCAGCAACTGGCTATGTCTCTCGAGGGGTCTAGCAGAATCTGAGTTGCCCTGGGGCTGGACTTTCAGCACTACCTGCACTGGTCTTCAACATTCCAGCATCCCTCCTACCCCACCCTGTCCCCCTTGATGGCCCTTAAGAGAGGGCTGGCAACATACACGGAGTGGGTGCCAAAGCTAGTGCCCTGGGCCAGGCACCATGGAGCCTTGGAACCCAGGAGTAATATGGGATCTGGCCGCAGTCCCAAGAGTCTGAACATAGTGGTCCCTGCGGTGCCACAGACCTTAGAGGAAAGCGATTCCCCTGGAGCTACAAAGTGCAGCCCAGAAGCAGATGGTGGGCCCGGGCCCCGCCCTTTGCCCTGTGGCGCCTTCTCGTGACCTACAGTTCTTGTCCATGAGCTCCCGGCGCGCCCTTTCCCTGTCACCTGTTCCAGCAAGAACCGGACTCAACAGTGCACGGTTGGGAAACGCGGTGTCCAAGCCCAGCTCCCTTGGTCTCTTCTCTTCTCTCCGGATTAGACCTGCATCTTGTGCTCCGAATGGGCAGTCTCCTGAGCAAGCGCGGTCACGGACCAACCGGCCCTGTGGGACAATCGCCTGTCCATTGGCCTGACCTGCCAGGCCCCAGATCCTGGGCGGGATCACCCTGCTGCCCCAGCATCTGCCATCAGCCCTGTCTGAAGACTCTTCCGCCAAGAAGAGCTGGTACATAGGCCCTCTCCTAAGGGAGGCGCACTCCTCTCTGGGGATCTTCTCGCTGGCCCCAGGGAGGTCCCAGGAAAAAGCCTGTGCTGTCACTAGCAACTCGGGGATGTTTTAACCTTCCAGAACCTAAGGAATCCTCCTCCCGGGCCCAGACTGATCGTAATGCTTTACCACCTAAGCAAGTCAACCACACTGGGATGCCCGTGGCACCTGGTCACACACTTCCCTTTTCCTTGGAAAATCAGAGGCGAGGGCCCAAGAGCAGCCCCTGGAACTTGTTGCAGCAGCAGTGGCAGCTGCTGGTGGGGCCCAGGAGGGGGATGTGGAGGAGAAGGAGGAGGAAGAGGAGGAAGAGGAAAAGGAGGAGGAGGAGGAGGGAAGCAGAGAGAAATGCAGGACAATCGGAAACCGGAGCCCCTACCAATGGGGAAGTAGCGCCCTCCAAGCCTCTGGAGACACAGGAAGAACTCACCGCCCTGGAGCCAGCTCCTTGGCCTCAGGAGGGACACACCAAGCAAGAGTGGGAACAGGTGTCTCTAGTGACTATCTGCTCTGCCAGCCATGCTGCCCCAGGTGGCTCAGCACTGTTGCAGGTGTGCTGACTTTGGTGCAGCCTGATGCAGAGGCAGCAGTGCTCCCTGCGCAAACACCAGGATGCTGCCTGCTTCCAGTGGGTAAAGAAAGGGTTGGATGAAGACTTTCTGCCCAGCTCACCAGGCTCCCAGGAGTCAGGAGAGCCGGTGCAGGGGGAAATCTTCCGCCAACCCATCAGGGAGCCATCCTCCACCCATGGCTGCTAGCCAGAGGCCCCCCAACAGAAAGACACCCATGCCAATGGCCCTGTAGCTGCCTCTGCCACAACCAGTGGCATTGAGATGAGCTGCCACACCTTCTAAGTGTCCTCTTGGCTCTATGGAGGAAGATTTAGGCACTCTGTGAGGTTCTGGCTCTGAAGAAGAGCAGTATCATGGAGGGTGACATGGAGGCCTTGGAGGGTAAAACAAGAGAATGCAGCAGCCTGCACCAGCACTCTGCCTGCCCCTTGTTTCTCTCCACCTATGGCCCTTGAAGTCTTCCCGCTGTGGTTCCTCAACACCCCTGTGCTCATCAGATTCCCAGTTGTCCATCATGCACTTGCCTTTTCCCTCTATACCATCATCCTTCACGCCTGCCATAAATGATGCTATGGATACTACCCCTCAGTCCAAGGCTGTCATCTTCCAGTCCCCTCCTGTCTCCCAGAGCGATGTCAGCCCATACTGAACCTCCTACCCTGTGGCAGCATTGCCTCCCTCCCTTTACCCACATGTTGGTGTGTACAGCTGGTGCAGGGACCCAGCTCTACTCTCCAACATCCTAGTAGCCCAAGAGCCCACTCCTTGGCCCACAGGCTGGTGGGCAGTGACTGACTGTACAACTCTTTCTTTTTGGGCAATCTGGGAAGCTCAGTCCCAGTGATGGGATTAAACTCTCCCTCAACTCAACCACTGAGTGGCAACACAACGCAGACAGGACTTGTAGGTATCACCCGAACCCAGACCCCATTCTGCACCCCACCCCACACCCTGCCAGTCAAGATCCCAGGTGCTGTGCACATCTTTCCACCAGGATCACGAGCTCCAGGGACAGTACTTTACTCTTTGCTAGCACAACTCCTGGCCCAGTTGTGTTCGTGGGACCTGGGGCTCCTAGGTATGGAGAGAACTTTGGGTTTAGCATATCCACACTAGAATCCAGGTTCCAGAGCCCACTCTCAACAAGGATGGATCTAAGACAAACCAATATGGAGGGCAGAGGAGAACTTTGTGGACACTCAGCTTGACCCTCCTGGCTTGTCAGCTACCCTGGCTGATGAAGGCTCTGGGTCATTTTCCCTGGCCTTGGACCTGGCTAGGATGTATTCTGCTAGCTACAGGGGCTCCCTGTACCCTCACATCTTTTCTTAAAGACCTTCCTTTTTTCCTAGTGTTGTACATAAACTGCTGATTTTTCTGGTTCATGTCTGTTCCCGTGTCTTTTTAGTTCTTCGATACACCCTGGAGAAAGAAGTGGAATGCGTGAAGCCTGACACTGCACAAGAATCTGGGTCCTAGGGAAAAGTATGTGTAGCAGCCACCTTTATCACAGCCTCTGGAAAGAAGCTGGAGGGATGTCTACTAACAGACACTACTATCCTTTAAAACTTTTAAATTAGTTCCTTTTAGATATACATGAGAGTAAAGTGCATTTTGACATATATTGCACATATATGGAATATAACTTTTTCTAATTAGGATCCCATTTTTTTTGGTTGTACGTGATGTAGAGTTTCACTGGTGGTATATTCACTAAAAAAATTTTTTTTAGTTGTAGGTGGACACAATACCTTTATTTTTATGTGGTGCTGAGAATTGAATCCAGTGCCTCACACATGCTAAGCAAGTGCTCTACCACTGAGCCACAACTCCAGCCTCTGGTGGTGTATTCATACATGAACATAGGAAAGTTATGTCTCATTCATTCTACTGTCTTTCCTATTCCTGTCCCTTCTCCCATCCTTTCATTCCCCTTTGTCTAATTCAATGAACTTCTATTTCTCTCTCTCCTATTTATTGTGTGTTAGCATCTGCTTATCAGGGAGAATATTTGGCCTTTGATTTTGGGGGATTGGCTTATTTCACTTAGCATGAGAGTCTCTAGTTTCACCCATTTACTGGCAAAAGTCATAAAGCCATTCTTTTTTATGGCTGAGTAATATTACATATATATATATGTGTGTGTGTGTGTGTGTGTGTGTGTGTGTGTGTGTGTGACATTTTCTTAATTCATTCCTTTGTTGAAGAGCACCTAGGTTGGTTTCATAGCTATTGTAAATAGAGCTGCAATAAACATCGACGTGGCTGCATCACACTGTATGCTGATTTTAATTTCTTTGTGTATATACTGAAGAGTGGCATAACCAAGTCAAATGGAAGTTTCATTCCAAGTTTTCTGTGGAATCTCCATACTGCTTTCCAGAGTGGTTGTACCAATTTGCATTCCCACCAGAATTGTATGAGTGGACCTTTTCCCCTACATCCTTGGCAACATTTATTGTTACTCGTATTCTTGACAATTGCCATTCTGAGTGGAGTGGGATGGAATCTCAGTTTAGTTTTAATTTGCATTTCTCTCATTGTTAGAGATGTTGAACATTTTTTTCATATATTTGTTGACCATTCATGTTTCTTCTTCTGTGAAGTGCCTATTCAGTTCCTTTCCCCTTTATTGATTGGGTTATTTGGTTTTTGTATACCTCTATTCTTAATTGACGTACTTTTGTCCAAACATACAACTGTGCCTGACTTTTAAAAAATAGAATAAAATTGGCATACCACGAGATTTGTACACTTAAAAAACACGATTTTACCTACTGGGGATCCATATTGCATGATCTCTCTTATGAAAATTGACCTGTCTGTTACATTAGCTTTCTTAATCCAGTTATGGAAAACAAGTGCTCACACACGTTGTTGGTGGGACTGCAAATTAGTGCAACCACCTTGGAAAGCAGTATAGAGGTTCCTCTAAAAACTAGGAAGGGGGAATCACCATATCACTCAGCTGTCTCACTCTTTGGCTTATATCCAAAAGATTAAAATTATTATACTATAGTGATGCAGCTACAACAATGTTTCCATCAGTGCATCTCACATTAGTCAGCTAAGAAACCAACCTAGGTACCCGTGAACAGATGAATGGATAAGGAAAATGTGATACATATATCACATTTGTGTGTATATGTATGTATAAAATGTATATGTATGCATACATATATATGTATATATATATATTATACATACAATTATTACTCAGTCATAAAGAAGAATGAAACATGAAGCTATGACATTTGCCAGTAATTGGTTGGAACTGGAGACCATCATGGTAAGTGAAAGGTAAGTGAAAGCCAGACCCGCAAAGGCAAAGGTTGAATGTTTTCTCTGATATGCAGAAGATAGACCAAAGTAAGGGAAACAAGGAAATAAAAAAGGCGGGGAGGTTTCCATGAAAATAGAAGATACATCAGTGGAGCAGAGGAGGGGGATGGATGGGAGGGAAGATAAATGAGAAAAGTGAAGAACAGTGGAATGACTCTGACTGAACTTCCTATGTGCATATATGAATACACCACAGTGAATTTCCTTTTTATTTATATCCACAAGGTACTAAAAGAAAGCATAAATAGACAAAAGAAACACCAGTAGAGAATAGGCAAGGATCATGGGAGAGAAGTATAGGGAAAGGAGAAATACTATGGGTGGAATTTAAGCAAATGACATTCCATGATTGCATAGTTATATCAAGTGAATCTTAAAAAATGTGTTCTCATAACTCTTCCTGGGTCCTGCCTTTCACCTTTGTCCATGCTACACCTACACGTCACCAGAAAGGTGTTGATCTGATCTCTATCACTATGGATGTGTCAATATTTTTTATAAATGTACGTAAATGAATTTATGCAAGGTGGATTGTTGGGCTCCTTTCAACAGCCATAATATTTGTGAGAGGAAGACATATTTTGTATAAATCACCCATTCCTGTGTTTTGCTCTATTATTAAAGTTAAAACTAGTGTGGATGTCTTATGAAAGATCTTGTAATAATTCACAAAGAAATAGAAGGGCTGTGCCATATATTAGGAATAGGTTTAATTTTTAAGCAGCTGGACTTCCTGCTTTCTGAAAGGATGGTACCACTAACAGTGCAGAAGAGTTCTACTCCCCACACTTTCTCACCAACATTTGTATAGCCAGACTTTAGCTCTTCAACTGGTGTGCAATTATATCATCTCATGATCTCAATTTTTATGAAGCTTTTGGTTTATTTTGACAAGTAACTTTTCATGTGATTATATGATGTGTATATGTCTTCTCAATGAAATCTCTTCCAAAGCATATGCCTGTGCTTTCAATTTTATTTTAATTTTCTAATAGTTGGGCTTAGATTTTTTTCATATAGAAAGAAGTCCTTTTTGAATATGACTTACAAACATTTTCTACCATTCTTTGTTCTGCTTTTTCATTCTTATAGCAATACCTTCCAAATATCTCTTCTTCATCTCAGTTGTCATTTTTGCTCCTTTCTTGTTCTTGTGATGATATTGTCTGTAGGTAATCTTCATCTCTTTAAAGACTTTGTCCAATAGAAATTTCATAAATGTACTTTTGCATTTTAGTCCTTGATCTATTTTCATTTAATCTTCATATACTATGTAGTAGGAGACTCCATAACTTAATGAGGTTTTGATTTAATTAAGTGATGGAGATACCAGCCTTGATTATAAAATGCAATTATAGGAAAATTGTGCTGAAGAATCAACCCCTGGGGAAGGGGGTTAATTTTCATATACTTTGTAACTACCTGAGCTATATCACATAATTTCTAGTATAAATTGTAGGTTGCTATGCTAATTAACTGCTGTCTAAACTATAACCTAATTGGCTTAGTTCTTAGAAATATAGCTCTTAGTGAGATAAACTCAAGTCATCTTGAGTTACTGCTGCTGTGGTGAAGGCCACTTCACGACAACACTCACAGGTATTTTACTGCCTTTGTTCTACACCTACTTATTCTCTGTGCATGGTCTTTGGTCATGTAGGCCAAGAATTCAAACCCGTCAATGTTGTAATGGTTAAGAAATGATGTTAAATTTCCTACTAAAGCCCCATGTAACTCCAGCTTGGGGCCCAGAACTTTAGAACACGAGCTCTTCTGGGTCTGACTCTGTAAATAAATCTGAGTTCTCCAACCCTCCAGTAGTGCTTGGTCTCTTACTGAGCATGATTTCCATAACAATTATAGCAGGGGGGGAATCTTCCCTCTGCTCCTAGCAATTGCAGAACACTATAGGCAGTGGAGCTAGCAATTTGTGAAGCATTGTTCTGGATCTGGCCCACCTGTGAGCAAGTCCAAGCCAGTCCTGGGGGCTACGACCCTCTGTACTGCCCCTTGGGAAAGGCTGACCAGCTGTTGAGTAGGGTGCCAAGGGGATCTGGGATGATGTCTTACGCCCCAATCCAGGTTGCCCTGTGTAGCCACTCTGTGGTTAAGGTATTGTAGAGCTTAAACCCGCAGCCTGGGCTGGGATTCCTGGGTTACCCAAAAAGAATGTGCTGTGCTGTCGCTGCCCACCAGGGCCTCTAGCTGTTAGCTTGGTGGTTGCTCCAGTACTGCTGGTTACTTGGTCCCTGAGCCTGTTATATACCCCATCAGGTTGAGACTGGATCCAAGGCAATGCTGCCAATCCAATGGAGGTTCCCAGAACAAAGAAGCACACCATACTTATGGTCCAAAGTAGTTCTGGGAGGCAGGAGGAGACTATAAGAGGACAGCCTTGGAAGGAGGGGTGGTATCCATAGTCTCCTCTGCTGCAGGCTTTGATGATGATGATAATGATGGCTCTGCATGCCAGGTGGGAGGCAGTGCATGGTACATAACTGGGATCACTATAAGTAGGGCAGCATTCCAAGGACAGGTTCTCCATTGGTCCCCAGGAGGACTCTCAGATGAGGGCTGAGGAGTGGTTAGTGGGACAAAAGGCTGGCTCAAATGGGAGTTGGGACATGAGACCTGAGATGTTGGGGAGCCTTTGGAGTCTTATGCCATTGCTGGCTGCCTGTGCTGCCTAGGGCCATGGACCTGGGGGCATGGACAGGAGCTGTCCTTGGAGACAGGTGGAGATGGAAATATCACTGTCATAGAAGGGGGAGTAGTGTCAATGGATAAGTTGGCCTGCACAGTTGGATATGCCAAGTCAGGTGAGCAGAGGACTTGGCTTTGGTGCCTGCAGAGACACTTGCAGCAGTTAAGTTCTGGCCATAGCTCCTGGGGTTGTAGTTGAAAGGGACTAAAGTGGGGCTTAGGAAGGAATGAGGAGGAGGAACAGGAGGAGGAGCAGGAAAGGAGGAAGATGAGGAGCAGGAAAGGAGGAAGATGAGAAGCAGGAGGAGGAGCAGAAGAACGAGGAGCAGGAGGAGGCCCCAGAGAAGGAGGAAGAGGAGCAGGAGGAAGAGGAAGAGGAGAAGCGGAATAAGGGACAAAATGAGGAGGAGGAAGAAGAGGATAAGGATGAGGAGGAAGAGGAGGAAGAGAATCAATGCACACAGGGGTTGGGGATTCCATTCTGCAGGCGATAGGCTTGGAGGGGAAATGGATCTGAATATGAGGTGTGGGGAGGTGAAAAATCGGAGGTGCCCCAGCTCTGTCAAATGAATAGGGGGTAAAACAAAGTAGAATTAACTCCTACTGTGGACCTGGTCCTCAAGGGACACAGAGGGTTAGTGGGAGGAGGTAGAGGAAAGGAATTGGGGATTCCCCCTTCATCATTATTTGGCAAGGGGGAAGGTAGAGGTACAGATAGGTTTAGGGACGAAGCAGGCTAGAATTCCCACTGATTGCTGCCAAGAATAGCTGGGATCTGGGAGTATCCATGGTTGGGGTCAGTGAGTCTATAGTCCCACTATAGGCCCTGGGTGGGACGTAAGATTGGACAGGCAGAGGGATGGTGCAAGCCTGTGCAGCTTCTCTTCTCGCCTCCGAGGCCTCCATTTGATTCTCCGAGTTTTTCCTCTTTCCACCTGGAACTTCCCTCAACAGAGTGCCTGTGTCTTCCTCTAGACACAGAAGAGGCCTTTTAGCAGGTGGGGGCAGCCAACTTTGATGCCACGGCAGAGACAATGACTTGGGCTTCATTTTCTTTTTGAGCCTTCAGGTATCAGCTCTGGCTGGAAGACAGCTCTCTGATGGACCACAGGAATGCTTTTGCCCACACACCCCTTTGCTTGAGCCCTGGGAGCCTGGAGAGCTGGGCAGATGGTGTTTCTCCAGCCTTTCTTTGGCCCACTTGTCTGGAAGTGAGGAGCAGCTGGGGTCTGGCTCTGGCAGCCCTGCTGCCTGCCTCTGCATCAGCCTGAGCCATGGATAGCCCTCCTGCAGCAGGTATGTGGGAGCTGCAGATGTCAAGTCTACCACCAGAAAAGTTCTTGGAAACTCCTGGGCTCCCTCTTGAAATGTATTTCCCTCCCAAGATCCAGGACTGGGCTCCAGGGAACTCAGAGCTCCCTGGATCTCCAGAAGCTTTACTGGTGCACTTCCCCTATGCTCAAGGTAGCCATTTCCAAGTCCTCCTGCATGTCTTTCCCTTGGGGACCCTCCTTCTCCTCTACTTGATGGACCACTGATTCTTCAGGCTGCTCTTGGGCTGTAAGCTCTGTTTCCTCGGAAGGAGGAATTAGGGAGTTGGGCCCGTGTCCTGGTCTGCACAGCCCGATGGGCCTGCTCAAGTATTGGATTCAGGAAGATTAATCTGTGCAGAAGAGGAGGGATTCTTTCTGTTCTGGATGGTTCAAACATCCACCAGGTGGAGTACAACACTGGCTTTTTCAGGGAAGTACCTCAGGAGACTGGAGGCAGGATCCCCAGAGAGGAGGGCGCCACCTGCAGGAGAGGGCCTCTGAGGCAGCCAGCTAGCTGATTTATGCAGGTGAGGACAGGGATATTGGTGGGAGTGCTTGGAGGCAGGGCTGATGGCAGCTGCTGAGCAGCAGGGTAATCCTGTCAAAAAGCAGGAGCATTTTTGGATGGGTGGATTGGGGGCTGATGGCCCAAAAGTGCCAGGCAATGTGGCACGTGACCATGCATGCTCAGAAAACTGTCCATTCAGATCACCTGGTGCTGTCTGACTGGACACCAACTCCTCTGGAGCCCAAAGGCACAGTGTTGAGCTCATCTCTTGTGAAGTCGGCCTGGAACGTGTGACATAGAAAGGTATTGGGGCCAAGCCTGGGAGTCAAAGGAAGGCCCCCAGTGTAGGAAGCAAGGACCACTGTCCATTGTTCATTCTGGGGTTGCTTTCCTATTAGTTATTTAGACATTCATACCACATGACTCCAAATAATATCTGTATGGATTCTGCTTAACATAACTGTAGTCATCTAGAGTCATCAATTATGTCATCAAAATGACCATAAATTGCCCCAGAAGAGCTCTAGTTGGTTTTTCCTCCATGATTTCCTAGCATACTACAAATTTAGTTCCTGGAACTATCCATCAGGATTGTGGAGCCAGTAATGGTGCCTGACTCTTTGATATTAGCTTCAGATAAAACACATACATTTCGTTTGGGATGAAGTCCCTTTTATTCTAATTAAAACATATACATATCCTCCTTTCTGAACCTTATGGAATAGATCTAGTATTCTTGCTCTTGCCTAGTACCACATTTCTCAGAGGACTCAGTCCATGTTTGACTGAGTGCATTGCTCTGGGCCCAAAGGGATGAGAACATTTCATGTTTCAGAAGTGTCAGTCCATGGGCAGCCAGCTCCATTGCTCTGGGCCTGAGGTGAGGGAGGACATCATGGCAGAAGGGCATTTTGAAGGGAATTCCCTCACCTCATGGTAGCCACGGAGCAGAGAGAAAGGAGGACCAGGTGACAAAATAGAATCTCCAAGGGCATGCCCCCAGTGACCTACTTCTTCCAACCAGCCATGCCCCACCTTCCCACAGTTACCACCCAATACATTATTAATTCACCCTATGAATTTATTTATCGATCTGGTCACCATTCTTGTAGTCTAATAATTTATCCTTTGAACATTTCTGCATTAGTTCATATAAGCTTTTGAGATACACCTAATCTCCACACCATCACATGCCACCTCTGGTCCCCAAAAGTCTATGTACATCTCACCATGCAAAATACATTTCAGTGCATTCCAAGAGCCCCCCTAATATTAATAGTTCCATCGTTGCCCAAAACTTCAAGTTGAAAGACTCCTTTGAGTCTCAAGTCAAACACTTGGTTGTGAGCCCTTGTAAGAATCAAAATCAACTTATGATTATCCAATATAAAGTGGCACAGAGTAAATATTCCCATTCCAAAAGGGAGAACTAGGCACATAGCAAGAATAGGTGGGACCAAATCAAGACAAAATCCCAGCTGGGCTAACAAGTCCTGTATCACTATGTCCAGTATCTGGGGCCCATGACTGTACAGAATGGGCTCCAAAGGCTCAGGCAGCCCTGTCCCTTGGCCTCTCACATAGGCTGGCTCTATCCTTAGGTAGCAAAATATCTTGGCAGGTGTTGCTTAGTACTGGCAACACTTCATCCCACAGTTCTCTTGCAGCTTCAGCTTCCTTTTCACAGATGCACACATGACCCTCTCAGGACCTACGTACAGGGATTCTCACTTCTTCACACTTTGAATTGCCAGGCTTTCTTTTGAAATCTTGGCAGAAGCCAATATGTCCACCTAACTCCAGCATCCTGCTTTCCTGCAGTACCAGCATCCCCGTGGTTGAAGCCAAGGTCTGCCACCATCTCAAGAAGTAGCCAAGCACCTGGGGACCATGGTTGCTGTAACCTTTGAATGTCTGATTGACTGAGCATGGCAAAAACATGGACCCCTGTGCCATCAGGGTGCCCCCATGGTCTCTTTTCAAAGAAATTTTCACTTCTATATCCTTTGAGCCTGAGTTGGGTATGGTGTTGCCAATTCCTGGGATGCCCTCAAGACATCTCTCCTATTGTCCCTGAGTAAATCATTGACCATGTCTTTAGTGATTGTAATGCTTTAACAGCCACAACTTCCTGAGTCCTAGTTTTACTCAGACTTTTCTGGCCAAAATGCAAGTTTACCATCTGTGTTTGCTCCTCATTATTTCGGTTAATCTGGATAAAAGATGCTAGCAATATCCATACCACTGCCTGAATACTGTACTGCCTTGAAATTTTTTCCAATAGAAAAATTAGTACATCACCCTAAATTCAACCACAGACAGTGTCAGGACATGGGTAATATAATAGACAGTATCTTTGCCAGAATGTAACATGAATGACCTCTATTCCCATTTCCAACAGAGTTCCCCTCCTCTGCAACCTCATGAGCACAATCTTTACTAATTACAGTCTTATCAATCAACATTATGATCATCAGAACTTCACCAGAATCACACATTAAGATCTGCTTACAGATCCATCTTGCATCTCTAAATTTTTCTAAAATTCCTACCCCAAATTCTAAAAGCTTTAGAAGTTCCTGAACCACAGGATCAGATTAGTCACAGCAAGGATCTCATCTCTTGGTACCAATTTCTGTTCTAGTCATCTTTTTCGTCACTGTGACCAAAAGAACTGACAAGAACAATTAGAGGAGGAAAAGTTTATTTGGTCAAGGTTTCACAAGTTAGCCCATGGTTGGTGGAATCCATAACTCCAGGCCCTGGAGAAAGCAAAACATTATGGTAGAAGTATGTGGTGGAAAAAAGCAGTTCAGAACATGGCCACCAGGAATCAGAGAAGGGGAGAGAGCACCCTCCAGCACCCCCAAGGCATGCTATCATTGACCTACTTCATCTGGTCAACCTCTACCTGCCTACAGTTACTACACAGTTAATCCCTATCATTGGATTAAGGAACTGATTAGGTTAAGGTTCTCATAACCCAATCATTTTACCTCTAAACTTTCTTGCATTGTCTCACACATGAGGTTCTTGGGGACACATCATATCTAAAGTGTATCACCTGATGTTGGCCCTATTCAAATATGCTTTGTCCTGGGATGTGAAGACTCCATGGCACCCAGCCTGAGAACAATGAGAATGGTCTCTAGAGTGGAACTACAGGAGACCAGGCTAATGGAAAGTGTGTGGATAAACTGTGCTTTATTTTGCAATGGATGGTTTGGTGTATTCTTTTTGCTGGATTTCCTGGTCACTCCATATTCAAATGGAAAGAGAGTCCAGTCTCCATGTGTTTCATAACCAAGAAAAACTGGAAGAGATACAGTTCTGACTTTGGCCCTCATATTGGCTAGTTCCACTGTGGAGCAGTGAAGGGACATGCTCTTTAGGAACCACACAGGCATGGTATCCTGGTATCCCTGCTGCCTGCTGTGTCACTGCTACCACCGCCCATCTATAGCCTCTGCTGGACCCTGCATTGCAGCGACCTATATAGCTTCCCTCTTGGGATCAGCAAAGGGAGAAGACCAGCTAAGGATGAGAGGTGAGGCCACACCACCTGCAATATAGGGAACAAGCCCTAGTGCCTCTGGAAAGATGGGGAAGAAAGGGATGGGTGTCTGTTTGCTACTGCCACAACATGCTCCCAATTATTCAGTTGTCATTTTACATTGGTCCACATCCTGGACCGATAGTTGCCAACCACTCTGTGTACAGCCAGGTAGCCAAGTCAGCTGCTGTCATCCCTGTAGAGACCTGGCATGGCTGGGATGTGGTAGTTGCTGCCACTCCTGCATCCATGCTGGGACACTTGCCCACAACCTTGAGACTGTTGGATCTGATATATCTATAGAAGTCATGTCCCACCATACCACCAACTGCTACTTCTACTAGACCATGATTTGGTCCCTGAAAGTGTCTTCATTGCCCAGTAGATCCTGTTCAACCTCTACAACAGTCATGGGCTCTGAGGATGTTTGCTAGGTCACAAGTATTCCAGATGTCTTCACCCACACTGGAAGTACTTCTGATGTCCCCACTCTTTTCTTTGAAGACCACCTCTCCCATACATGACAGCCAGGACAGGCAAGTCCAGTAAGCCAGTGCAGACTGGCAGGATGGAATGGTTCAAAATGGGGTCCAGCAGGCAGGTGACTGACTTATGTGTATAGGCCACCCTTCTGTTTATATGAGCACAATTCCTCTCATGCTCATAGGGCCAGTCTGACACCTCCTCCCTGGTACTTCCCATCTTGTGCTGAAGCATAGGCCCCAGTAAAATCTCCTGCAGATGATTTTATTACCTAGTCATCATTTCTGTCTTGGATAGAATGAGCTGAGCTGGTTGCATCAAGAGTTGGTGACACCAAGGGACACTAGCCTAGGGAACATCTCTTTGTCAACTCCAGACCTCCTATTGGAGCTCCTGCCCCCAAAGGAATACTCTTGAGAGCTCACACAGTTCCATTGGAGGTTTTCAGCTACTGCAGAGGAGGAGACCAGACTCTTTCCACTGCAGGCTAATCTTCAAGTCCTCAAAGAGAGTGAGAGTGCTTACCTTGGCTCCATTCTCATTGTTAGGCTGAGACAAAGCTGACCTGCCCTAGGGCACTAAACCCATGTGACACTGCTCCCTCTCAGCTCCTGGGAAGGACTGCATCAAGAGAAGAGCTCCTGTCTTACCTGCACCTGTGGCTTGGGCCCTTCATGCTTCATAACAGAGCCCATGGGGACCCAGAAGGGGAAGATGAAGGCCTTTCATCTCATAGCCTCAGGCAGAGCAGCACAAATTGGCAGTTACCTGTGATCAGCAGATATCCAAAGATATTACTTATCTTGCTCTCAGAGACAAAGACTACATTCATATGAATTTTATTACAGTGCATTGTGATAACTCTTCCTCACCATCCCCAGCACCTGCACAATGGAGTCCCCAACTCCTAAGTGTGTGTACCTTGCTTTCACCTCGTCTCAGAGGTCCCTCTCACCATGGATCCTGTGGCCCCTGCTTTTTCACATCCTGCAAATCAGTGCATCTACCATCTCTTCCAGCCCAACAGCCAACACATCTGCAGGCTTCATTCCTTAGCCAGTATCATCCCCCATGGAATCTGCACTGTCTTAACAGTCTCTATTTTTGGGGCTTCCTCCTCTTCTGCCCAGGGCCTTCAGATCCTGCCAGAGTCAGCATAGTGTCAGCAAAGACATCTTCGGCAAGCCTGTGACTTCCTGTTGGTCCAGACACTTCTCTGTCCCTGTTTGAGGCTCCAGTAGGCAGCAGCATGAACTCCCCCCTTTTACAGCTCATTCCTGTTTGGGGATCTGGCAGCTCCAACTCTAGCCCTGACTTCAAATTCTGCTCCAGGGCAGCCAGGCATGCACAGCAAATCACACTCAGCTTGGGGACTCCTTACACACAAATTCCACCTTGGGTACCACCCATGCCAGCACTCAGCCACCCTTCACTGCCACACCAACTGTATCCCCCTGGTACTTCTGCTGCTGCTGGCATTACAGCTCCCACATACACTACGATCCAAGCGCTGACCAATATTTGGACATATTAGCCCAGTCCTCCTGTGGTTCCATAGCACCCCTGAGTTTCCAGTTTGTTTCATCAGGACTCAGGGGCTTCATGTAGAGAGAGGCTGACCCTGATCTAGCTTTACCTTTGGATCCCTGAGCATCACAGCAGACAGGAGAGCAGCCCTGGACACCATACAATGCTCTGAGGGAATCTTAGGCCTCAACCCTTGGAGGCCCCATAGCCTGAGATCTTCCATGGTGCCCAGGGGGCCCAACACTCTGAATAACCCTGTTTTCAGCTATGATTGCTCCTACTTTTACCCCATCTCGGGGGTCAAAACAGGCAGAAAACCCAAGTTTCAGCACCCAGTTTCACTGCAGCAAGGGTGCCTCCAGGGCACATCTGCTGAATCAATAGGAGATTCCATGGGATGAATGAGCTGGTCTATTTCATATTTACTTGCACAGGAGTATTACATATGTTCTTTGTGCCACTCTGAGTACAAGGCAATAAGGAGGAAAAATACAGCAGTTCCTCCCTTTACCACAGCTTTGCTTTCATTGGCTTCAGTTACCTGTGATCAGCAGATATCCAAAGATATTACTTATCTTGCTCTCAGAGACAAAGACTACATTCATATGAATTTTATTACAGTGCATTGTGATAACTCTTTAATTTCACTATTAGTTATTGTTGTTAATCTCTTCCTGTGCCTGATTTAGAAATTGAGCTTTATCATAAGTGTGCATTGTGTAGGATAAAGCCATGTATCTAGGACCCAGTACTATTCATGATTTCAGTTGTCCACTGGGGGGTCTGTGAACATGTTCATGCAGAGAAGGGAGTCTTCTGCATGAACACGTGGGGCCCATATATTCTGTATTTGAAATGTTGCTGTGCATGTTTTATCTTGGAGTGGAGTTGATGGGGAAAACAAAACAAAATAAAATAAAAACAGAACCAAGCTGTCCAAAATGTAGTGGCACCTCTTCCTCCACAGGAAATCTTATTTAAGCTTCTTCAGAAACCTTCACCATAATTGGTTTTAGGATTATCAGCAAAAGAATCTCTACAATAAGGTTCAATATAGTTAAATTTCCTATTTCCTGTTGCTCTGTCTTACTCAGCCACTGGCCTGAAAGAGATCAGCACTCCAAGTGTGGAATGCCCCTTTACCAGTTTTTCACGAACATTTATCCCGGATAGTACTTTCTAGAAGTGTATTTGCAAATGCAAAGTGTGATTAAAAAAAAAAAAAAAGATCCTTTAACAAGGCCTCTGGCCTTGAGCCAGAGCTTCACAGAGATGTTTACATTTCAAAGAGAAGAGAAGATGTTACTAATGGGACTCCAAGGTAATAACAGGCAGAAGAAAGGGGAGGAGAAGTTCTCCCCTTCTCAGGAGCTCTCCTTGAAGGGTTAATTTGCCCAGTGAAAGAAAAAGCTGCTTTTGTGTGAACTTCTGCAAGCTCTGAACTTCTGAGCCCCTCCCCTTACATGCTGGGTATAAAGTTCTGCAACTGTCTGAACTCGGGGTTCAGGGGGATTAATTGATTATAGTGAAAGCTGTGTCCTCTGAACCTGTCTGCAGCCAAATAAAACTGTTTCCTGCTGTCTTCAGTGTCCTGCCTCATCTGTCCCTTACAACAAAAATAGCATCCCTCAGCCTCAAGTGGATTTTGTCACCGGCAGTGAGGCTTATCTGTACTTTGAGTTTAAAATACATATTGGATGTAGAAGACATAGTTAGAAAAAAATATCTAATTAATAGCCTGAAAATTGATGTGCATGTTAAGATAATTATTCTCTGGATATTAGGATTAATTTGCTTTGTTTATTTTACATTCTTCATTGTGGCTAATATAATATATATGTACATATGTGAGTCATTTTTCTTTTAATATAGAAAAAAACTGGTGAATGCTCAGGGACTCCTTGGCTCCACAGTGGGTCCAACCTGACTGTGACACAGACTCAGAGCAGCAGCTGCCAGGTGGAATGAATCAGCAATGTTCCACAGTTGCTCAGGCTGGGACCTGACGGAGAGGAGAGAGACCACCATTTTTCCATCTGGCTATTGAGAATGTCCTGTTCACAGCTCCTAGAGAAGGGGACCCAGTGTCCCTCTGTGCACATGCTCTGCCTGATAGGAAGGTGGCCCCAGACACCACTTGCTGTTTTCATCAGTTCTGTTCAATACAATTCAATTCCTGGGGCCAGACTCTCTCCTAATTTCTAGAAAACACAAGAGCAAGACACAAATAATACTGTAAACTTGGAAACACATCCACAAGAGTCTTGTCTTACCTCCACCTGATTCTGAAGTTGGTCAGATGTGGAGTGAGATCTTCCTACAGGATTTTTTTTTTTTTGCATAGAAGTTCTTTCTTCTTCCCTCATTCACATCCTGCCCCTTCACTTTCATTCATTTTGTGATAGATTTATTACTGGAATAAAGGAGCTGTTTAGTGTTTCTGAAAATATATAAAAGTACATCATGCAAAGAAAAGCAATCTATCCTGAAGGTGTGTATTTTCTTTAAATTCAGACAACACTCCTTCCTCTGAATTAACTCCTAAGTATTATGTCTGTGTATGATAAAACTTGGAATTTGAAGAGAAACTTTTAAAGCAAATCATTAGATTTCTATTTCTATTCTTTCATTTTTAATAGATTCAATCCTCAGCACCACATAAAATTAAATAAATACCTTTATTTAATTTTATGTGGTGCTGAGGGTTGAATCCAGAGCCTCACATATTCTAGGCAAGAGCACTACCACTGAGGTATAACCCCAGCCTTCTCTTGTTATTCTTTTTTTTTAAATATTTTTTTTAGTTGTCAATGGACCTTTAATTAATTAATTAATATGCAGTGCTGAGGATCGAACCCAGGGCCTCACACACGCCAGGCAAGTGCTCTACCACTGATCCACAGCCCCAGACCCCCTCTTATTATTCTTGATGAAAACTGTTAAACCATGATGCAAAGAAAAGACCACCAACTCCAATTGAAATCAAATTAGACGGCCGGGGCTGTCTCTTCCGAAAACTACAGGAATAGAAGACAGCCCTGCAGTGCTCTAGAAGCACAGCTTTATAGCACCGAAGTTACAAAAAAAGGGGGTGTCTTGATGACAGATAACAGAATTTTGACAAGTATAACACAAAAGCGGATAGTAAGTTAATGGCCCAGCACTTAGGGAGTAAATAAGATCTCAACATGGAATTTATGAGGTGCCACTAGAGTTTCAAAGTGGGTCATTATCTGGCCAGGGAAAGCCAGAATTTATGAGGCGCCACTAACATTTCAGAGAGGGTTGTTATCTGGTCAGGTAAAGCCAGGCACGAGTTTGTTATGCCAGATTCGTGGGACCCCAATAGAATCTTGTGTGATTGCATCGGATTCGTGGGAGCCGAATCCGATGCAATCACACAAGAGTCTTTATTGCAAGCTCCGGCCTGGACTCACAACCGATCCCGAGGCAGCGGTCCTAGGGAGTGAGTCCTGGTCCTTTGTTCAGTGAGAGTTTATAGGTTTTGGGGGGATACTCTATGCGTCACAACATCACACAGCAAATCATTCCATACCGAGGGAAAGTCAAACAACAACTCTTAACATCGATTAGCACATTCAATGGTGGGAACAAGTTGGGTAGGGGTGATTGGTTAGTACAAGAGGGGGATTCCTTTGAATTGATTGGTTTAGGCCATGAGGGGTCTAAACTACATGGTTTCCCAACATGTTGTCAACCACCATAAACTACTTGGGGGTCATCTGGCATTCCAGGTATTTTCCCTGTCTCAGTAGCTAGGGGGGTTGCTATGGGTCCTCACCTAGCCTAACTGAGTCAGAGACACCTGGCACCATAGACCTCTCCTGCTATTTGCAGACAAACAACTCAGTAGGGTGGGTATGTGCTTAGGAGTGCTCTGTGGGTTTTTCCCAGGACAAGGGTCATGCCCCCTTCCTTAGGACAGGCCTTGAGGTAGAAGCTGCTGTTATTTATTTATTTTTAAAGATGGAGTCACATCAGTTTCTCAAGTTCAAGGCACAGGAAGGCATTCCAAGCAACTTTAGAAATCGAAGTAATTTATAGTAAAGCCATAATTAACTTTTCATGCCTTTGTGGCGAGATGGCTCCCAATCTTAAGAGGTAATTAGGCTGGGTTTATCAAAAACAATGAAGTTATTTTTCAAAAAATGTTTTGCCCCTAGCCCCAGGTGAAACCACCTTGAATTTGAGTCAAGGAAGTTAATTAATCCTTATCAGATCCTTCATGAATTTACAGTCTCCAGAGCACAACGATTGTTTTGAAAGTTCTTTTTCTCTGTCATTGGGAAGATCTTGGTTGAAAAGTTTGGAAAACAAATCTGAAATATATTCCAACAATCAGCAATTCAAAGTCATGTGTTTATTTGTTTTTTTTTTTTCCTTTGTTAGTCACCATGGCCAAAGGAATAGATATTTTTACAATGTTATTATTCCTTTTATTAAACAACTTACATAAAATTAGATCCACTTTTTAAAAGTCTTGAAACTAGTTTACTCATTTCTATACAGAACTCACAGGTGATCAGAATTTGAAGATTTTTTTTAAAAGAAATTCCTTTATTTTTTTTTAAATGGGCCTCTATTTTGTTCATTTATTTATATGTGGTGCTGAGAATCAAACCCAGTGCCTCACACATGCCAGGCAAGTGCTCTACCACAGAGCCACAACCCCAGCTCCGCAGAATTTGAAGATTGAAAGTGAAAAACTTATCAGGAGCTGGGCTTGTCTGGGCAGGATTGGATTAGATATTTAAGTTATTAGATATTTAAGTTTTCCTTTGCAAGTCTTTTCCAGTGACATTGGTCATTTCAAATCAAAGCAAAGACACAACCCCAGTTCTCAAATCCTGCTATCTCTTTAGACAAACCCAAAAGTACACACATCCACCTGAACATGGTGAAAAAATACTGGGTTAGCAGTCCTTTCACATTGAGTTTACCTGGAGTTTTAGACCCATGCCCCCAGGGGATTGGGAGACAGTCTGAAGGACAGATCAGGGTATTTCTGCAGGAATATGGGTCTCACTGGGTGTGGTGTGAACCCCACCTTCTTCCAGATTTCACCAAAATAGCTCAGTAGTCATTTACTGAAGTCACCATTCTCATAACTGATTTAATCACATGTGGATATCACCTCTCTGAGCACTCACCTATCCCTTTCCAGAGAAGAGGAAGAAGGCAAAATTGAAAGTTCTGTTTCATTTCTTGGAAGGCTAAAATCCCAAGGCTCTAACTAAAAACATCTTCAATCTTCTCATGTGTCAATGTGAAGAAGACAATATCATTAAACTACTGAGAAGCCACAACATTTAGGGGTTGAAATATGATTTGTGTTCTTCCTTATCTTTTACTGACACAATCAGAAATGCGTAGGAGTACCAAAACTTGAGCCTCCACACTTATTCCTCTTTATAGAGTACTCTGGACCACTGTGTCTCAATAGAAACTGATGTTTCAAGAGAATGAGTTAATTCATTAATGAATTATTATTTTTTTCCTATATCATGTGCCTCATTTTGTTCTTTCAATGCAAAAATGTGCAGTGTCAGAAGTCACACTCTGGGGTGGGTGTCTTGGGCACATCAGGATGATGGGAGGGTCCTGTGTTTCTGACAGAAGAGCAGGTGTGGACAAATGCCCACCCAGAGTTGTTCTGCCAAAATGCATGAGGAGGAAAGCTCCAGGGTTCTGACTCAGTTGAGGCTGCAGAGCTGAGCAGGGAGGGAATTTGAGGGCCCCTGTCTCAGGTAATTGGGTCTGTCAACCAGCAGATGGCACTAGACATCCAGGACATCCTGGGTTTGGAGTATTTGGTATTGAACACCCATGCTCCTGCTTCTGGACTCTGTCCACATTATCAATGAAGACACTTTCCAGGTTGAGAAACTTGTTGAGAAACTCCCACTCTCAGCACATCCTAGCATTAGTTCTAATCCACTTCTATGGACCAGTGTCTCCCAAGTTTAGGAAGTAGGGTTTTCTGTCAAAAAAACAGCCTTAGACGCCCACAGATTCTTCTGTAAACATATGCACTGTACTTGCCTCCCTCCCACCTGCACACAAGCACATACTTCATAACTTGGTATTTATTAAGGTGTAACTGACAAATAAACATTGCATATATCTAATTGTGTACACTTGATGTTTTATATATGGATACGTTGTGAAATGATTGCCAGAAATGTAGTTATCATGTCCAGCACCTCATAAAATTTTCTAGAGGGTCAGAATTAAGACACTTAAGATCTTTGCTCTGTGCACATTTTAAGAATATAATGCAGACATGTTGCCCAGGGTCACTGTGCTGCACACTAGATATCTAGAACTTATTCAACTTGTAGAACTGAAACTCCACACCCATTGAAAATTATACCTCGATTTGCCCCTGGTGAACACCATTCTACTATGTTTCTAAGACTTCACTATTTCAAATCCCACACATAAGTGAGATCATGCAGTATTTGTTTTCTCATATGTCTGGCTCATTTCCTCTAATATGTCTTCCAGTCCATCAATATTGTGATGCATATTGCAAATGGCAGGACTGCCTTCCTTTGAAGGTTGGGTCAGGAGACATTGGGTACAGATATTACATTTCTTTATCCATTCCTCTGTGGAGGGATACTCAAGCCATTTCTATAACTGGGTTATGGGAATGCAGATGTTTCCTTTACATACAGATTTTGTTTTCTTTGCACATATAACTAGAAGACAGGTTTTTGAATTATATACTAGTTGTACTTTTAATTTTTTGAGGAACTCCCTTCTGGTTTCCATAATGAGTATATCGAATTACATTCCCACTTGGGACCAATCAGCAATATCTACAGTACTTGAATGGTCATTAATGCAGATGAGCACTCATCTAGGAAAATATGAGCTACACTGAGTATTGTGAGTGAAAATTGTGTGTTGGGGTTTGGATGGCATATGGGCATTTATCTGGTTCTCTGTATGTTCACACACACACACACAACACACACACAGACACACACATACACAATTGCTAGTGGATATAAGCTATTGCACCCCTAATTTTTTTTTAGAAAATCATGTTTCATTTGGTCAACTCCAATTGATTTCATTCATAACTTGCATAACATAAACTGAATGTGAAGAAATAAATAGTAAATTTGCATAATGATCTAAAAATAGGGATATTTCTCCAGCATACAAAAAATATAAAGATTTTAGATGAGTTTGATGGTGACAATAATCAATATGTAGCCCTATTTGTACTCTTGTGAATTTAATTAGGTGAACTGTATTCACAAAGTGTTCCATATTTCTCACCTATGACTTTAATATTTGTACCATTCACAATGTGCCTAGATGTGAGGACCAAGTCATCTTCTGTCCATGTTTCTTTGCTGTGGAGGCTTATCTTGCTTGCCCATGGGGGCTAGAAAACTGGACACACCCAGATTCATTAGGGGACAAATACTCAGGACACCCTGGTTACCATTTGGTGGAATTGAAGGAGCAAAAAAATGAGCACAGTGATCCTTCAGCTAAAACTCCCATGAATGTAAAGGGATGGGATTCATTTTCCACATGGAAAAAGGAAATGTTTCCCAGGCCCGTAACCAGGACAATGCTCACATGGCACAGCTTGGGGTCCACAGTGAGGGGTGTCTGTGGCATAGTGCTGGCAGAGAAGCAGCCATCAGCTCTCAAGTTTATGGTCCAGAATCCAAGATCTGTGGTTAGTTGAATCCATCCTCCTTGGTGAACAGATTCCCTGCACGTGCCCAAGTCCCACTCTGTGCTTGTTCCAACAACCACATCCCAGTAATGGCGATTGGAGGTGAATCTAGAGGAGCCCAGGACACACAGGGCTAAGGCAAGTCTCTCATGCTGCAGTGGCTGGTACTGTTTGATTTTCCCACATCCGACACTTCTGTGGTCATCCGAAAAGACCAGGAGGTTGTTGGCCCTGTCAACATCCAAGGTCATATCCATTGTGAAGGGAAAACACAAAGCTCAGCACATGGGCAGGATCGATCTCCATTCTAAACTTCCAGTCCCAAATCAGACCTTTTCATGAAGCAAATTCCTGGTCACACTGGCAAGTTCTAATTATTACAGGTACTGGGAGATTTTCACATTAGGTTCATGGGTATCTAGCCACAAAGAAGCTCAGATTCAGTGGCTCTGGTTTGCTTCTTAAGAGTGGTCCCCAAGTCTGCAGTATGCTGGCTGAACTCACCCAGTTTAGGCTCTGCTTCCTACCAACCACTCCAGGCAATCACAGCACACTAAATGTGGAGAACCCTTGCCTAAGCCACTACAAAGACATCAGCATTGATGTTCAAGATCACAAGGTGATTCTACATGTTATTATGACTGAGAAACATCAATGCCACAGTGACATCCCAATTTCAGGAGCCAGACCTTGCCTAGTCACCATATGGAATGCAGAGCCAACTACACAGGTGAATTTTCCTGGCCGGGTAGTGGGGAGGAAGCAGAGTATGTGACGCATTTAATGTGCAACTTCCACATTCTTGGGTTCACCAGTAGAGCAGTTTGCAGCTGGGGCTCCAGTTCCTTGGTAGTGGAAACCAGCTTTCTCAGCTCCTGATTGGGCTTGATGTCCCTTTTTTTTTCTTTTTTATAGAACACGGGGCATACAAGACACCAGAAAGTCTCCCCCATCAGGCTCTTTCTCCAGGGAATCCAAGCAGTTGAGGCAGTAGATGCATCCACACTTTGGGCATATGTTTTTTTTCATGATAGGCCAGGCAGAAGGGACATCTGTACGCTCTTGAAAGAGTTTAGCCATGTGCCTGTTCAGGGCCAAATGCACATTGGGGGGAATTTTGATGAGTTCATTAACTCTTAGTTTCAAAAAGCCAGGACTTTTATGTGTGTAAAGTTGTATTACAGCTTTTTCATTGCTAGTACAACACCATAATAGTATCTCCCTGTCTTCATAGATTCCAAGTTCTATTTGGAAAGAAAGTCACTGATATGCTTTGAGCAGAGGTGGAAGAAGGGCCTCTGCTCCTGGGTTCCCTCAACCTGTGTTAATAGATGTGCCCCGATATATGAACTGGTGACATCTATGTCAGAAGAAGTGAGGGTTTTTTCATTTCACGTGCCAATGGACCCTTAGCAACTATCGTGGATGCAAGTAAGAGATACATCCTTCTGTATCCATTGAACTGAAAGCACCACTCCCTGCCTGTCACTCCTAGAGTGTGTGATCCAGAGTGACACACATGTAGGAAGCAGCCTGATAGCACTTCTTGTTTTGAGTACTCTCCAAACTTCCTCTCATCCCCCTGGGGCATAACTGCTATCTATCGACATCTGAGAAGTGAAAACCAGATACACAGCAGTGGAGTCACCTGCTGTGATGGGATCTCCAGTGCCCTTGCTGCTTCCAGGTTAGCTCAGGTGTCTTCCAGAGTAGCTCAGGGTGGCTCAGAGTAGCTCAGGTGTTGTGTCTGGAGCACACCAAGGCCTCTTATTTGGGAGATCTTCCTCTTCCTCTGGCCTTGCCCTCCCCTGCCTCTATACTCTAATCAGATTTTGATTGAAATATAGCCAGGAAGGATATTTTTATTTTGATATGTCACAAGTTGACAACACCTTTAATAAAAGTCATAATCCTGTTAGAACATTTTCTCTAATATGAAGATAAAAATGCCATTACCTTATATTAGGTTAGACTTATACACCAACTTTATAAGTTCATTTTAGAGATTTTCTCATCCTTTCTGAGTAGGGATGGTTCTGATATATATTATACACATAAAGCATTGCTTACTAATCCTAATAGAGATTATTCAAGATGATTGTCAATATTATCAAATGGCATAAATTCATACCTTTCAAGATCAAAGGCAATGGGGCATGCATCGCATGGAGGAAATTGTAGGTAATATTTTAATCTTCACTTGCTTTTCCTGTGCTGAAAATTTTTGAGAATTCAGAATTTAAATTGGGCATTGTAATTGGGTAGATCAACCATTAATGTCCTACCAGGTTCCAGGCCCTTCACAGAGTGTGGGGAAATGAGCTGGGTCTGGGAGCAGAGCTTTGGCTGGGAGTGCACATTCTCAAACTCCTCTGTTCCAGGGAGGGAAATGGCACTCTTTTTTCCTACCAACCCTCAGTCTTTTTCTGTTAATCCCCTTCTGTGTGTTGGGATCTTTACAGCTTTTTCTAAATTTCAAATCATTTGGATCTTACTGTTTTCCTTACCTCATAATTGGTCTCATGTTAAATGAATCTTGTTTAAAAAATATATATATATATATATTAGTTGTAGTTGGACACGGTACCTTTATTTTATTTATTTTTATGTGGTGCTGAAGATTGAACCCAGCACCTTGCATGTGCTAAGTGAGCGCTCTACTGCTGAGCCACAACCCCAGCTGGAATCTCATTTTTTGGAATACTTTTAAAAAAAGCAACCTAGTTTTGGTTGTGTTCAAATAGGACTCCTCCTGGGATGAGATGATGTAGAGAGACCTTGACTAATGAATCAGCAGATTGATTCAACTGATCACATTAATTTCTAGTTCCTTCAGGAAATATCATTTTTCTATCAAATTTCAATGAGTGAGCCAGGTGTGGTGGCACATGCTTGTAATCCCAGTGGCTTGGGAGGCTGAGGCAGGAGGATTACAAGTTCAAAAGTAGTCTCAGCAATTTAGTGAGGCCCCAAGCAACTCATGTGACACTGCTCCTTCTCAGTTCCTGGGAAGGACTGCATCAAGAGAAGAGCTCCTGTCTTACCTGCACCTGTGGCTTGGGCCCTTCATGCTTCATAACAGAGCCCATGGGGACCCTGAAGGGGAAGATGAAGGCCTTTCATCTCATAGCCTCAGGCAGAGCAGCACAAATTGGCAGTCCAGACTTCCTCACCACCCCCAGCACCTGCACAATGGAGTCCCCAACTCCTAAGTGTGTGTACCTTGCTTTCACCTCGTCTCAGGTGCCTCTCACTCAGGGCTCGGGATGTGGCTCAGTGGTTAAGGGCCCCTGGGTTCAATTCCCAGTATCAAAACAAACAACCAAAACAAAATCCCCAAAATTTCAGTGAATGCAATGTCATCTTTCTCTTTCCCCCATTTGAAAACAGGTCACATTAATGATATTTATATATATTTATTTTGCACATATTTTTAGGAGGCCTAAATTTGTTCCTATTCAAATGCAATTTGTTTAGTTTAGCCAGGTTAATGGAAAGTTGTTGGATACCTGGTGTTTCATTTCTCAAGTGATCCTTTGGCATATCCTTTTTGCTGGATTCCCTGGTCACTCTATATTCAAATGAAGAGAGTCTCCATGGGACTTTTTTCATTGTTGTTATTGTCTTTTATTTTCTGTTTTGGGGAGCTTTAGCTGTTGTTATTCATGTTGTTCTTGTTCTTTTTTTGGGAGGGGGGAAGGAGACATATTTTTTTTAAATATTGTTTTTTAGATGTTGATGGACCTTTATTTTATTCATTTATTTGTGGTGCTGAGGATTGAGCCCAGGGCCTCACACATGCTAGGCAAGTGCTCTACCACTGAGCCACAACCCCAGCCCCGAGATATATTCTTTTTTATTTTTAATTAATTAATTTTATTTTATTTATTTATTTTTTTTAGAATTTTTTTTTTTAATATTTATTTTTTAGTATTTGGCGGACACAACATCTTTGTCTGTATGTGGTGCTGAGGATCGAACCCGGGCCGCACGCATGCCAGGCGAGCGCGCTACCGCTTGAGCCACATCCCCAGCCCCTAATTTTATTTTTAATTAATTTTTAAAATGGTACTAGGGGGTTAAATTCACTGGATCTTTCCACTGAGATGCATATCCTTTCTTTCTTTCTTTCTTTTTTGAGACAGTATCTTGCAAAATTTCCAGGCCTGGCCTTAAACTTGAAATACTCCTGCTTCTGTCTCCACAGTAGCTGGGGTTACATGCATGTACCAACCTGCTCACCACAATTTTTTACTTTTTCGGAACTGAGAATTGAACCTGGGACACTTTACCAATGATCTATATCCCTGGCCCTTTTAATTAATTATTTGGAGACATGATATTTCTAAATTGTCTGCAGCTGGCCTCATTGGAGGTGTGCCTTTGGGGATTTCATTTTGTCCCTGGCTTCCTTCTTACTCACTCTCTCTTCTCGTACTCTCCTTCCTGTTGTGATCTGAGCAGCATTCCTCTGCCACACATTTCTGCCATGGTGTTCTGCCTTATCTCAGGCCCAGAGAAAAGAAGTTGGCTGAGCATGGACTGAACATCTGAAATTGTGTGACTCAAGTAAACGTTTCTCCCTCTAAGATGGTCTTGACAGGTATTTTGGGGAAATCAGGGTCTGGATTCTAGAGGCCATGCTTGGCAATGCCTGAGTGCAGATACTTCTCAGCCTAGGAGGCCCTGTCTACACACATGGACATCATCTTCCTGAGTGTTCTGCCCAGCTACGTGGGGAGTGGGCACAGATCCTTGGCAACCTCCCAGACTGTGTGCATGGTGACCAGCTTCCCCAGCCCTTCCACAAGGATCCTTGAGGTATTTCTCATCATCAGGACGTGTTGTAAACATCCTAATTCCCTAGACATATTCTGAACCTTAAGAGAAACACTTGCTATGGTGCCCCTGAGTATCCCCAGGTACAGGCTGGGCCTTGTGTTGTGAAGAAACTGGTCTCTGGCTTAGGCCCCCAGAACTCTGTGCTGCCCCTCAGAATAGGAGACAACAGATGGCACCTGTCCTCTCAGGCTGGAGCAGACACCCTCCCAGAGAGACATATAGACAAAAGAGGGACTGAGGATGAGGAAGTGCTAGAGGCTCATAAGGCACCACCTCAGGACCTAGGAGGAGTCAGGACACCGGGAAGGTTTGGTCCTCCTCTAGCTTTGTCCTCCTGTCTCCTTCCTGCTCCAGCCAGTCTGTGTTTGTGTGTAATTTCTCTCGGTCTCCTTTCTCCCCCTTCTCTCCATCCTTTCTTCATTCTTTACTTTCTCTGTCTTTCCGTCTCCTGCTCCTTTCCTCACACTCGTGCATTCACTTTCCTCTCACTCTGTTTGTCTCCCTGTCTCCCTCCTGTCCTCCCTTAATTTTTCACTCATGCACTGATATACTCTCCCATCTCTACTTCCCACGCTTTTTGTTCCCAACCACTATCCCCATCACACAGAGTGCAACATGACCAACATAACCCCACACAGCTCTCAGCATACACATCCTTCACCCAATAGTCCTGCCAGAGATGGACCAGTACCAATAAAATCCCAAGTCCTCATCTTTGAGAGTGTGTAGACGGTGGGCCAGAGTGAGTTAGGGATCCACCTCAGGTCCTCTGGACCACACCACATGCATGGCTGTCCCCTTGCCTCAAGGAGAATCCTCTCTTCCTCCTTGACACTCCCGTAAGCCCCATGATCTACACAGATGAAGCAGGTTTGGAACAATTCTTCCCAAGCTCAGTGTGGTTTGACTCTGTTTTAGTCAGCTTTTTTTTGCTGCTTCCATGTCCACCTCCTTCAGTTATCACTTAATTAATCCCATTAGGGACTAATTCACTGATTGGATTAAGGCTCTCGCAGCCCAATCATTTCTTCTCTGAACTTTCTTGCATTATCTTACACATGAGCTTTTGGGGGACACCTCATTTCCAAACCCTAACAGGCTCCAACTCAGAGCTTGAAGTCTTGATCCAGAGAACCTAGGTTATACCCTTCTTCAGTAACCCAGTAATGCTAACTTGGAGCAAAGACTTTATCCAATGTGTGCCTCAGTCCCCCCATCTGCTAAACAGGAGTCATAACAGGACCTGCTTCCCACAATTAATGTAAGGACAAAACTTAGGTTGGTAATCTTTCAAGGCTCAGAATACAATCAGCCCTGAAAACATGTTACTTAATCATTCTTATCATTATATGAAAGAAAGGGTAGGACCCAGGAGATTCCTCCAAAGAGCCCAGTCCCTTTTCTTCAGCCCGAGACAGCCAGAGGTACATCTGTGGTTGGACAAGCTGTGCTCATTGCTCATTCTACCCAAGAAGAATGAGCACCTTGGTGATCATGGGGGGTCTCTATGAGAGTGGGTGTGGAAGAAGCTGCTCTGCACTTGGTCCATAGTCTCGTGATTTGGGTGTTAGTCTGAGGAAGCTCCAGGTTGCATGTTGTTTGAAGCCAGGAAATTTCTCTGAATGTTCACCTTCATTCCCTAAGGTTTGGGGGACACAGGGAAGAGCAAATATAGGGCAACAGTTGGTAAAGAAGGAGCCTTCACCTGTGTCCACCACAGATGTTTGCACTTAGCAGACTGGAGGGAAACTGAATTCTTCTTAAAGCATCAGGGTCTAAGAGTGAGTCTTCATTACTTCAGGATACATCACAAAACACTATGGACTTGGTACCTCATAGAACAGGAATTATTTCTGGCTTTCTTGAATACTGCAAAGGCCAAGGTCAAGATTCCCCCAGATTTAGGTTCTCCTGCTGAGGCCTTCTCTTGACAGGGAGACTGCCACCTTCTTTCTGTGTTCTCATGTAGAGGAGGAAAAGCTTTGTGTCCCTTCTTCTGAAGGCACGAATGCCAACGTTGGTGTTACACTCACATGACCTCATCCACATCCAATCACCTCTCAAAGACTCCCCTCCCCAAATGCCACCTTGTTAGTAATTAGGGCTTAGTGGTGGTAACTGTCATTCAGTTTGTGACACCAAGCTTATCCAATGCTGATGTTCTCTGATGTTGTTCATGCTACTTCAGGACAGCCACATGACCAATTTTTGTTTCTCATTTTGGTACTTTTTGATATAACTCTAGGCCATGTTCAGGTTAGATATGCCAAACAATTCCCCAGCCCTGACCAATCTTTGATCATCAGTCCCATTCCTGAATGATAGCCATGACTTCTCTTTCTCAGGCTTCTTCATTCACACATATTCAACCATCAACCATTTAGTCAGCACCTCTTGGAGCCTGGCCCTGCCGGAGCACACTGAGGAGACAGGTGCAATAAGGCAAATGTGCCCCCATGTGTGTCCCTGCCTAGAAAGGAAGGGGGATAGTAATTCTGTTAACCAACAGAATTATTAAGGTATGTGCTGCTGTCTAGAAGCCAGTGAAGATCCCTAAAGAGGGAACAGCCACAAGGAGTGGGAAAGGTATTGCCCAGGGAGCAGGAGGCAGAGTGCAGCCCAGACATACCCAACTGAAGAGGGATGATTTGGAGATGGAGCTCCAGAGCTAGGATGAACTAGTACTCTAGGACAAGTCAACCATGTAGAGATGAAACAGGGTAAGCATGTGATCATTTTCAGGACAAACCACACCATGCAAATTTAGTCCTTAAAATATGATCCAGGGTATATTTTTTGTTATGGTCATTCATACATCTATAATAAATTTAAATAGCCATTGAATGAAGGGCATGTCCAATTAAAAATATATTATCCATGTGTGTATTTGGGCTAGAAGGACAGAGGAGGTTGGAAAATCACTGTTAAAGTATTAAAAGGAGGAACCAGGATGCAACCTGCAGCACAGTGTCCTGAAGGGATGGAGGAAAACAAAACCAGTGCCCAGGCTGGTAAGGAGGGAAGGAAACTAGGACCAAGTGAACTGCAGACCCCACACAGAGACATCACAGAGGTGAATGGAAATGATCAGGCAATTTTGAGATATTGAAATGGGAAGTTTGTCTTCAGGAATAAAAGAGCAACTAAAATGGTAATTTTCTGAGCAAAGGTGATAGCCATATTTTCAGGATTTTATATACATCACTGGGAAAAGGCAGCCATGGACGCAAATAGATGAGGGAAAGGGAATTCCTGTAACTAGCACAATATACCCTAGCCAGATCCAAAACCAAGAAAAATGGCCCAGAGCTTTGATCAGCCAGTGTAGCAGCCAAGCCAGGGGGCGTCCCCCTGAGTGTCCACAAAGTTCTCCTTTGTGCTCCACACTGGTTTGCCTTAGGTCCATCTTGGTTGAAAGTGGGCTCCAGACTTGGACCTGGAGCCTGGGGTGGGTATGCCAAACCCAAAGTTCCCTCCACTCCTAGGAGCCCCAAGTACCAAGAATGCCACTTGACCAGGAGTGGTGTGAGCAAAGTGCTGCCCCTGGTGCTTTTCATCCTGCTGGTAAGTCCCAATCAGACCTGTGGTTACACCTGTGTGTAGCACTGGGGATCTTGGGAAAGACTGGCAGGTTGTGGAGTGGTGTGCAAAATGGGGTTCGTGTTCATGTGATACCTACAGTCCTGGCTGCTTTGTGTTGCCACTTAGTGGTTCAGCTGTGGAAGAGCTTAAGCCCATAGCAGGGGCTGGGCTTCCCGGGTTGCCCCAAAAGAAAAAGAGTTGTACAGTCAGTCACTGCCCACCAGCAGCCCTACATGTGGGATGATGGTTCCGGCACTACTAGGATGCTGGAGAGTAGAGCTGGGTCCCTGCACCAGCTGTACACACCAACTTGTGGGTAAAGGGTGGGAGTCAATATTGCCACTGGGTGGGAAGTTCCCATAACAAGGGAGCATCAACAAGAGAGTATTGGATGGATTTATTCTGGGAAACAGGAGGGGACTGGAAGATGAAAGCCTTGGACAGAGGGGTGGTATCCATAGCATCATCCATGGCAGGCTGAAGGATGATAGTATAGAGTCTCTGCCATCTAAGAAAGAGGCCACCACATGATCCATAAATGGGAAAACCACGAGCAGAGGGGTGTTATGGAGAGAAGCTCTCCCTGTTGCCCATGAACATTCCAGATATGGTCTGAGGAGTGGTGTGTGGAACAAAGGGATGGTTCCTTAGGAGTTGGGGCAGGAGACCCTAAAAGTAGGTGGGCTGGTAGAGACTGGTTCCTTTCCCACCTACTTGTGATACCTAGGGTTGTGCACCTGGGGGAATAGGGGTTGGAGCTGCTATTGAAATCTCCGGCAGATCAGAAAATCACCACCACAGAAGGGGAAGAACTGTCCATGGCAGTGACCTCAGCTTGACAGCTGGCTGCTGGGCCAGGTGCACAGATGCATTGTCTCTAGTGGTGGGAGAGACCCTTGCCAGAGTTATGGGCTAACTGATGTTAACCAGGTTGCTGGTGGGCTTAAATTAAAGCCAGGACAAGAGGAGGAAAATCCACTTGAGGTTTGAGGATTCCATTTTGCAGGAGGCAGGTTGAAGGGGAAAGGCTCTAGGATATGTGGTGTGGGAAAGTGGGAAATGGGAGGTGCAGCAGCTCTTGCCAAGTGAGTAGGGTGTTGATACTCACTAACAATAATACCCATATTGGGACTGGGCCTCAAGGGAGGAGGAGGGTTAGCAGGAAGAGGTAGAAGAAGACAATTAGGGATTCCATACTCATCACTAATTGGTATGGGGAAAGTTAGAGGGACAGACAGCATCAGGGGCAAGCAGCCTGTTTTGCCAAGGTGGGTGGTAGCAAGAACAGCTGGGATCTGGGAGGTTTCAGTGGGTGGTCGTGGGTAAACAGTCCCTGCAGGGGCTGTAGGTGGGAAGAAAGAAGAGGCAGGCAGAGTGGTGGTGCAGGCTGCTGCATTATCTGTTTTACCCTCCAAGGCCTCCATGTCATCCTCCATGATATGCTTCTTTTTCCAGCAGAACCTCCTGCAGGGTTCCTAAGTCTTCCTTCATAGAAACAAGAGGACCCTTAGGAGGTGTGGCAGCTCACCTCAACGCCACTGGCAGTGTCAATGATAGGTACAGGGCCAGTGGCATGTGTCTTTCTGTTGCAGGGCCTCTGGCTAGCAGCTATGAGTGGAAGATAACTCTCTGATGAGTTAGTTGAAGACTTTTCCTCCTGCATCCACTCTCCTGACTCCTGGGACCCTAGAGAACTGGGCAGAAAGTCTTCATCCAATGCTTTATCTACTTGCCTGGCAGCATGAAGCAGTCTGGTGCTGCTCAGGGAGCCCTGTTGCCTCTGCATCAGGCTGCATCAAAGTCAGCATATAGGGCTGTGCCACCTGGGGCAGCATGGATGTCGGAGGAGAAGTTCACTGGAGACGCTTGGATCCCTCTCTTGCATGGTGTCTCCCTCTTGAAGCTCAGGAGTGAGGTCACAACAGTGAGGTCTTCCTGTGTCTCCAGAGGCTTGGAGGGTGCTACTTCTCCATTGGTGGGGGAACTCATTTCCGGATTGTCCTGCATATCTGTCTGTTTGCTCTCCTCCTCCTCCTCCTCCTCCTCCATTTCCTCCCCCTCCCTGTCCTGTGCCACCAAAGCCAGGGCCACTGCTGCTGCCATCAGTTCATGTGGTTGCTTTTGGGGCCTCACATCTGTTTCCTTTTCTAAGGAAAAGGGAGGAATGTGGACAGATGTCTTGGGCTCCTCAGCCTGGTGGTGAAGGTTGGAGGATCAGTCTGAGCTGGGGAGGATGGATCTGGAGGTTCTGGAGGGTTGGAACCTCCTGCATGGCAGCCCTTGCTTTCTCCAGAACCAACATGCTCCCCTCCCCGGTCCCAGGAGGCGGGAGGTAGGATCCCCAGAGAGGAGTGCAACACCTTCAGGAAAGGGCCTATGTAGCAGCCAGCTGAGCAAGGTACACGAAGAAGGGGAACATGTGAATGTGTCTGCAGGCAAGGCTGATGGCAGATGCTGTGGCCGCAGGGTGATGCCGCCCAGAGCTGGAGGCTGGCAGCTCAGGCCAATCAACAGGAGATAGGCAGACAGCCCAGAGGGTCCGAAGCCGCGCTTGCTGAGGAGACTGCCCATTCAGAGCACGGGGTGGGTCCATTCCCGAGAGGAGAGAAGAAACCAAGGCAGCTGGGCTTGGACACCGCCAACTGCCGTTGGCCAACCGCACCCTGTGGAGTCGGTTCTCGTCCTGTACGGCTGGAACAGTGCACGGAGAAAGGGTGCGCCGGGAGCTCGCGGGACCGACGGTTGGTCAAGAGAAGGCGCCCCCGGCAAAGGGCGGGGCCCACCACTGCTTCTGGGCAGCACTGTGGCTCCTGGGGAAACCCTGCTTTCCTAGAAGGTGTGTGGCGCCATAGGGGCCCCTATGGGTGGAGTTGGGACTGTGGCCAGATCCCACATTGCTCCTGGGTCCTGAGTAGCGGTTCCCAAATCTCCCAGCCCAGGGCGCTAGCTTGGGCACCCAGTTATTTGAGTGTCACCGGCCCTCTCCTTGAGACCATCAAGAGGGGCGGAGGGTGGGGTGCCGGGGATGCTGGGACATGGAAGTTTGGTGCTGGTGGCGCTGAAAGCACAGCCCCAGGGCAACTCATCCTTTCAGGCCTCTCCTCCCACATCTCCAGTGCCCAGTCTCCGCCTTGCCTTCAGACGAGTCTCTCAAGGTCAGTGCCTCACCTTCTGTGCCTGGGCTCCTGAGGAGAAGGAGCGATACCCTGAGTTTAAGGGCATGCTTCCAAGGGCCCCATTCCTTCTCCCTAAGCAGATTCCATTCACTTCCCTCAAAACGCTTGGTAAGAGCATACTGAAGCCCCATACCCTTCCTGAAGTAAGGCCTCTAAGCTAGACTGTGTCACTGCAGAGCTCATGTTCTGTTCTATGGTGTCTCTGTAGAATGTATATGCAACATGCAGTACTGTTTTCTTCTCCTCCTCCTCCTCCTCCTTCTTCGTCTTCCGGTCTTGAGCATCATTTGCAATCTATAAGGAGCACATGCACTACTCATGAGAAGATCACCTCAGGAGGTAGCCAAGGCCTACTCTGGGCTCCGGGCTCCTAAGAAGATGTAGGATGCCAGTTGTCAACAGAGCATCATCCCTCCCATCTCTTTTTCAACTGAGTGCTGCAGCCCATATTTCTTCTTGGTTGAACATGTAAAGGTTGTATTCAACATCCATATGGGTTCATGCTGAGGAAACTCAGCAGTGTTTTATTGCACAAATATAAGAAGCCTGTTGTTGAGACCTTCCTGGAATAAGTCTGGGATGCAACATATCATTGACTCTCAAGTTGATAGGGAAGCAATGTGTTGGATTCAAGTGAGATCCACAAAATGTGGTCTTTTTGAGCATGCCTGCTGGGCCTACTCTTCCCTCTGAATTATTGCCTCCTTAATGTCAGTTTCAGTGTCCAAGAAAGGAAACAGATTATTTTTCAAGGAGCTGGGAGCTTCAACTTGATGAGAAAGATTTGGAAAAACATTTGACTTAATGGAGGCTGATCTTGTTTCTCTGGTTTCCTTCATCACAGTCCTTTTCTTTCGTGTGTTGCTGACTTATATCAGACTTGTATGAGAACATGGCATGCAGAACTTTCAGAACTAGGAATCATAGAGATCAGTAAAAATATTTCTAATATTTTAGTTTTAGTTTGAAAACTTTTTTAACAATAATATTGCATATTCTATCAATTGCAACATTTGTTTGTACTCTCAGCTCATAAGATCCCTTAAGTACTATGCCAGTGCGAGTTTGGACTTCTGTCCCCTATGAACTTTGAGATTGGGAGGATGCAAGAGATTTTGTGCAGAACCAAACACTGTTAGAAAAGAGTAGACTCATTATAATCTCTTTGTAACCTCTCTAGGAACAAAAATGATCTACATTTATGACCTTAACCATAGTTCCTTGATATCATTTAAAGAAACTTCAATAAGGAACTAGGTTTTATTTGTTTCTTTGAATGGACATAAGCTGGTAGAAATTGAGGACCAACATTTCCTAAAGGATTCTGCAAAATAATATTGCATGTCCTATTTTTTGAAAATAATACATTACAGTCATGTTGTTTCCATTATTACTGTTACTATTGCTACCACTACTTCTACTACCACTACTATTACTATTTTTACTAAAGAATAAAACCAATTGACTACTTGATGAATGTTGGGACCTCAGGACTCTATAGGCATACTTGGACCAGAGTGTCTCTGAGAAATCAATGTGGAATTTTCATGTCAAACAGGAAAATATGAACATAATGCTTTTTTTGATCTGTAATATTCTCCTACTTCTCCTTTCAAGGCCAAGTAATGTTCAGTTAGTAATAGGTGATTCTTCTCAGACAATTTGGCTTTGTAAAAGTAATCATGCTGAGGTCAAATTTGTCAAGGCAAAATATTTCCAAAACACACTTTACTAATTGAGAAAAATATCTTATTAATGGAAATTTATACTTGCCAGGCAAGCTGTGGGCTGGGATGCTAGAGAGTTTCTCTTGGTCCCTGCACTCACTGTGCCTACCACATGCAAGTCAAAGGGGAGAAGTTAATGGTGCCACCGGATGGGGGATTCCCAGACCCATGAAGCCCTCCATAGCCTGTAGAGGCAGGAGGAGACTGGAAGATGATAGCCTTGTAAAGTGGGATGACATTGACAGTCATCAGTGGCAGGC
Organism: Marmota marmota marmota; assembly: GCF_001458135.2. Classification (NCBI taxonomy): domain Eukaryota; kingdom Metazoa; phylum Chordata; class Mammalia; order Rodentia; family Sciuridae; genus Marmota; species Marmota marmota. Next base: position 139,500 of record NW_026000226.1, on the reverse strand, counting down.
TTGGAAGATGACAGTGCAGTCTCTTCCTGCTGGGAGGGATGCCAGTGCATTATCCATGAAAATGAGCAGGGAGGGATTGCAGAGATAGGCTCTCCCTTGATGCTGCTGTGCTACCAGATATGGGCTGAGGAGTGGTTTGTGGGACAAGGGTAGTGGTGTGAGACCTGAGGTTTAGGGATAGTGTAGACTAGTCCTTTTTCACTCTGTTGGTGCTGCCTAGGGTCCTGGATTGGAAGAATGAGCAGGATCTGTTGTTGAATCCCCACTGGAGATCTACAAATCACATCCTTAAAAGAGGGAGTAGTGTCTGTGGCAGTGATATCAGTTGGACAGTTAGTTTCCTGATCAAGTTTGCAGATGCATTGGCTCTATGGTGTGAGACAACCTTGTCAGAGTTATGGAGTGACTGGTGCTAATGGGATTGCTGGTGGAAGGGACTGGTGGAAGGGTGAGGCAAGAAAGAGGAGGAAGAAGAGGAAGATATACTCACTTGGTCCTTCCTCAGCCTCCTGATCTGGGATTACAGGCATGTGCCATCACACCTGGATATCTGTGTGCTTTTCAATTAAAAAATAATAATGCTGTGGAATAACAAATTTTATCACAGTAGTGTATTCTAGCATTGGAAGGGCTATAGAAAAGACTTTTTGATGTTTTTGTGTTTGTTCAAACTAAAAATCTCTTGGGCAATTTAGCAATGAGTTACATTCCCAGTCATTTGTATTTTGAGACAGAGTCTCCTTTATTTGCTGAGTGTTTTGATAGTTGCCCAGATTGGCCTCAAACTATGATTCTCATGCTTCAGTCTCCGAGTCTGTGAGATTATAGGAATGTACCTCTGAGACCCGCAAGACACTGCTTTGGAATGTCCATTAAAACTGGCAATATTTATGTTATTTGATTCTCAGTCACAAAAGGGGAAAAAAAGAAAGATAAGTAACTTATAATCCTGTTCCTTTAGAGCTTCGACGTAGGCAATGCATTGAACTGAATAAGTGTTGGATATGGTTGAATGTAGCATATGGGCAAAAAGTGATATATTGTATATCTTTACACACCAAGTCCTGCAATCTTCAAATTGAGAAATGGTGCCAGGAGGTGACCCAGGTCCTGGAGGGCTTTGCAGCAGCTGAGGATCTGCAGGACCTAGATGTGTCCCAGCTGGTCATTGAAGTTATAGTGCCCCTGCTTGAGGCCAGGACTGCTTGCCCACAGGGCTGCAAATGTCGGTGGAGTGGGTGGTCCTGCCTGCATGAGGAGTCTGGGAGATTCTCAATGTCAGGTTTTTTCCCAGTCCTTCCACACCTAGTGATTCACTGACAATAGCCCTGATGAGTTGGGGAATGAACAGGCAGAGTGGGTGTCTGTCCCTGTAAAGTAAGAGATTGAACCTCTCCAGTGGCATCTCCATCAGGGACACAGTGGGCAGCCCCCTCTGAGTCACACACCCTGGTGCCAGCAGCACCTGCAGCCTCTGCTTCTGGATAAAGCAGCTGAAGGAGGCTCAGCCTGGCAGCAGGAGGAGCAGCTGTGGAGTGGTGATGGAATTCCCTGTGGGTGTGTTCTTGGGGCCTCCTTCACTATAGTGCATGGATTTTTGTACCATCCTCTTGTCTCCACTTGTGTGCTCATACAACAGCAGCCTCTGCAGAGCTGCCCTCAGTGTGTCTGGTGTCTACCTATGTCACAAAAAAGTGAGCCAGGCACTGGAGAACGTGGGCACCTATTTGTCTTACTCTGCTTACACTCCTCCTATGCTCACATTTCCCCTCTCTGCTTAGTATGGGAGGAATTGTGCTCATATAGACAGAAGGTGGGTCCATTAACATAATCACCTGCCTGCTGGTCCACAGTTTGCACTATCATACTTGTCTGCATAGGCTTGCTGGGCTCACCTGTCCTGACTGTCATGAATGGGAGAGGCGTTCTTCAAAGAAAGGAGTGGGAACATCAGAAGTACTTCCAGTCTGGGTGTGGACATGTGGAGTACTTGTGGCCTAGCAAATCTCCTCAGAGCCCATGACTATTGCAGAGTTAAGCAGAGTCCTCTGGGAAACCAAGACATCTGCAGGGACTGAATCATGGTCTAGTAGAAGCAGCAGTTGGCAGTGTGGTGGACATGGTTTACAAAACTATCTTGGATCCAACAGTCTTAAACTTGGGGCCAAGTGTCCTGCGGTGATGTAGGAATGGCAGCAGCAGCTACAACTCAGCCATACCAGAGCTCCAGAGGATTGACAACAGATGGCTTGTCTACCTTGTGCAACAGGGTAGTTTGTGACTGTCAATCTAACATGTGGACCACTGTAGTTGACAGTTGAACAGCATATTGTGGCAATGACCAACACAGGCATCTATCCCTTTCTTTCCTATCTTTCCAGAGGAACTGTGGTTTATTCTGTGTATCACAGGTGTTATGGCCCCAACTCCCATCCTTAGCCTTCCTGCTTCCTTTCATGCTCTTGATGGTGGTAGCATTTATGTCACTGCAGTGCAGGGTCCAGTAGAAGTCATAGGTGGGTGGTGATGGCAGTGATGCAATAGGCAGTAGAGACACCAGACCACCATGCACTATGTGGCCCTTAGGAGAGCATGCCCTGTCACTGTTCCACAATGGAAGCAGCCAATATGAGTGTCAAGGTCAGAACTGTGTTTTTTCCAGTTTTTCTTAGTTGCCAACACATGGAGTCTGGACTCTTTTTGGGTTTGGATATGGAGTGAACAGGGAATCCAGCAAAAAGCAAATACCAAACCAACAGTTGCAAAATGAAACACAGTTTATCCAAACACTTTCTATTAGCCTGGCCTCCTGTAGCTCCACTCCAGAGACCATTCTCCTTGTTCTCAGGGCAAGTTTCATGGAGTCTTCTCAGGATAAATTATATTTGAACAGGACCAACATCAGGTGTTACAGTTTCAATATAAAGTATCCTCCAGAAGCTCATGAGTGAGGCAATGCAAGAAGTTTTGAAGTGTAATGATTGGGTTATAAGAACCTTAACCTAATCAATTCTTTAATGCACTGATAAGGATTAACTGGATGACAAGCATAGGCAGGTAGGGGTTGGCTAGAAGAAATAGGCCAATGTGAGAATGCCTTGGGGATTTATGCTTTGTGCATTATAAGCTTGCTCTCTCTCGGCTTCC
>NW_026000226.1:131214-133575 GCF_001458135.2 Marmota marmota marmota | reverse complement strand
CTCTAAAATTGTAGTATGGTGGAAGTTATTGAGGAAAACATGAGTAGAGCTGTTCTGGGGTAATTTATGGCAGTTTTTATTGGATAATTTATAAGTCCAGATGACTACAGTCATGTCAAGCAGAATCCATACAGATATTATTTGGAGTCATCTAGTATGAATGTCTAAACAACCAACAGGAAAGCAGCCCCAGGATAACACTCTGAAGAGGTGAGAATTATTTGGTGGTACATGTGGGAAAAGAAGAACCTGTACAGTCCCTAGGACCTCTAAGCTCAGATCAGTAGAGGACATTGGGCCTTGCTCCTTACCCTAGGGGCCTGCCTTTGATAAACCTGGCTTGGCCCCAGGCCCTTTATCTGCATTCCAGCCAGACCTCTCAAGGCCTGAACTCAATAATTCACCTTTGGTCTCCAGAACAGCTGATGTCCCAGCCAGGCTCCTTTGGTCTTGTCACTAGTGTCCAGTTGGACTGTACCAGGTGATCTGAATGGTCAGTTTTCTCAGCAAGTGTGGTCATGTGTGGTGTTGACTGGCCCTTTGGGACCATCAGGCACCTATCTGCCTGACCCACAATGCTCCCGCTCCTCAGCCAGAATACCCTGTTGCTCCATCAGCTATTCTCAGCCCTGCCCGCAGGCACTATGGCCATAATCTCTGTCCTTGCATGCTTAGATCATCTGGCTGTACAGAGGCCTCTCCTGCAGATGGTATCCTCCTCTCTAGGGTTTGTGTCCTGGGGTGCCTCCCTGAAAAAGCTGGTGCTGTTGTCCACCAACTTGTGGACGTTTGGAACATCCCGAATCATAAGAATCCCTCCTCCTCCACACAGATCAGTCTTCTTGCCTTCAATACTTGAGCAGGTCCATCAGGCTGTGGAGCCCATGACACCTGCTGATCTCCCTGTTCCTCATTCAGAGGAAACAGAGATGACAGTCCAGGAAGAATCAGTGGTCCACCAGGAGGAGGGGAAGGAGGGTCCCCCAGGGACAGACAGGCAAAGGATCTGGAAACAGATGTCCTGAACATAGAAGAATCAACATCAGTAAAGTCTCTAGAGACCCAGGAACATATGCATTGCCTTGGGAGGGAAACACATTTCAAGAGAAGGCCCAGGAGTTTCCCAAGATCTTCTCTTGTCATCTGCAGCCCCCACAGACCTGCTGCAGGAGGGGCTGCCCATGGCTAAAGCTGATGCAGAGGCATCAGTGCTGCCAGAGCCAGACCCCAGCTGTTCCTCACTGCCAGACAAGTGGGCCAAAGAAAGGCTGGAGAAACACCATCTGCCCAGCTCTCCAGACTCCCAGGGCTCTAGCAAGGGGGTGCATGGGCAAAAGCATTCCTGTGGTCCATCAGAGAGCTGTCCTCCACCAAGAGCTTCTACCTGGAGGTCCAAAAAAGAGAAAGAAGCCAATGCCTATGGCCCTGCCACTGTAGCTGCCCTGCCATTAAGGTGGGCTGCCCCTACCTGCTAAGAGGCCTCTTCTTGTATGGAGGAAGAAGACACAGGCACCCTGCTGAGGGAGGTTCCAGGTGCAAAGAAGTTGCAAGATGATAGGGAGGCCTTGGATGGGAGAAGAGAAGCTGTGGACGCCAGCATCACCACTCTGCCTGTCTATCCTTCCTCCCCACCTGGGGCCACTACTGGGATTACAGACTCACTGACCCCACCCATGGACACTTCCCATATCTCTGCTATGCCTTGCAGCAACCAGAGGGAATTCCAGCCTGCTGAACCCCTAAACCTGTTTTCTTCTACCTTCCCCCTCACCAAATATTGATGAGGGAGAAATTTCTAGTTCTCTTCCTCTGCCTCCTCCCAGTAACCCTCTGTGTCTCTTGAGGCCCACTCCTACTGTCAGAGTTACCTCTACTTTGTTTTACTATCCTATTCACCTGACAAGTCCTGGGGAGCCTCCCATTCCCATACCTCATATCTAGGTCCCTTTCCCCTCTAATCCTTCTCCTTGCAGAAGGAAATTCCTAACTCTCATGTGCACTGATTCTCCTCCTCTTCTTCCTCCTTACCCGCCTGTTTCTCCTCTTCCTCCTCGTTGTCCTTCTCCTCCTCTAATTCCTCCTAATGTTCCTGCTCCTCTTCCTCCTCTTCCTGTTCCTCCTCTTGCTCCTCCTCCTCATTCAATTCCAAGCTCCACTCTAGTCCCTTCTAACTGCAAACCCAATAGTTGTGGCCAGAACTTAACCACTGAAAGTGGCTCTCCCAGCAGCAGTGCCGGGTCCTCTGCTCACCTGACTCAGCATCCCTCTGTGCAGATTGAGGACACGGCCATGGATCTACTTTCCCTTGTATGGAAGTGATATTTTCTTTTTTTTTTCTTTTCTTTTTTTTTTTTTTTTAAA
>NW_026000226.1:107346-127210 GCF_001458135.2 Marmota marmota marmota | reverse complement strand
ACCTTCCCAGCCCCCAGCCTTAGTAGCACTACTCAGCCACTGGAATCCACTAGCAAATTGCTTTTCAATCTATTTCCTCTTCTGTGGCCCCAGAATTCCAGGTTGATAGACAGGTCTCTATCCAAATGTGACAGATGAATCTCTGCCCTTCAAGGAAGGTTTTCTTTCTAGAACATCAAGGTGCTTTAGAGATAAAATACAGGGATGACTGTCATCCCCTTTCAGCCTCTTAGCACAAAGCTGTCCCCTTCAGCACATAGAGGATTCATCCACCCTGGCCATGCTTGTCTTCACAGCTTCATTGGTCCTCTGGGCTCCTACAATAGAATGTGTGAGGGAAAGTTGATTCTGGTACCAGGGGGTCAGTCCAGAGGCGAAAACAGACAGCCTTATAATTATTTTCTTCAGTCACAGGATAACTGTAACAATGAGAGAGGTCCTGGATGTGTGGGAGAAAGAATGCTCTGAAGCCATGGCTGCCTCTCCCTGAAATCTGAGAAGTGGGTAGGCAGAGCATCTCCATGCCCGGATATATAAATGTTGGACCTGGGCTGCTCCCCTGTTTAAGGGCTTTCTAGCTCCTTAGGGAGCCCAAAGCCTGAGATTCAGGGTCACAACCCAGCAGCATGGACCATCATCCATGGGTCTCTCGGTCAGGACAAGACAATGGCTGACACAGGAGGTTAGCTGTACTTAGGTCCTGGAACAAGGACTGTTGGTCCCACTGCACAGGCCTCCATCCCCTGAACCAGCAAGACTGCCAATGTATCACCTAGATTTGAGGGCCCTGCTGCCGCTTCTAGCCATATCAGCCTCTGATTCCCCAGCCAGGCCCAATTATGCCCATGCCAACTAAACCAACCTCATATACCCAGTGCCCACCAGGATCCTACCAGGCAAGAGTTCCACTCTTGTTCCCTTCAGTTCAACAGGGATCCACAATTTAGAGCCAGTTACTGGAGGGCACTACAGTCAAGGGGCCTCCCGGCCCTCCAGTTCTGACTACCATGTCCTGTGGGGAACACCCAGCTCTCTGCTGTCTAAGATCTCCCCAGAAGTTCCCAAACAGCTTGGTTGCCTCAGCCACAGGCCCTATCCAAAGATCTATTGCCCTCTTGCTTTCAGTTTTGTCTAGAGAACATGAACAGGTTAAACCATCCCGATGATTACTGGATTTGCCTGGGTTAACGAGTGACTGGGAAGGACAGAGAGCAGCCTCCAGGCAGCCTGGGTAGAGTGGAAGGGAGGAGGAGAGAAAAAGCAGAGAGGCAGGGGAGGAGAGAGGGAAGGAAAACAGACCCTGCATTTGTCTGACCTATGATCTTGAAACTCAAGTTGCCCACTAGGTGCCAGCAGAGGACAGAGTTCCTGGGACCTCAAGTAATGACAGCAGAGTCTCTGCCTCCTGTGATCCTAAGTCAGGGCCCAGGTCAGCATGAGGGCCACCAGGCAGGGAAGAGGACATCAAGGGAAGGATAGTATGGAATTGGACATGAATGGGTCATAAGAGAGCCAGGATCAGGCTTGCATTTGGGAGGTGGCAGTGGGACAGCAGAGCAGAGTGCTCACATGCACTAGCCACCTGCAGGTTACACATACACCAGTCCTCCCAAAGAAGCATTTATTTCTCAGTCTATAAGAGGGGCATCTTACTGGCACCCACATAGACACTGGAGTTCACAGAGATCAGAGATCATCCTTCAAATTACCCAATTTTAAGTTCTTCAGCACCTGCTCCTTCCAGTGTTGTGCTCACCCCACAGGGTGCTGAGCATTTATGGACAATGCATGCCAAGAACTGCCCACTGGTGCAGCCCAAGAGGTGCTGCCTCTTGGAGGTGCTGCATTGGGCTTGCCAATCACTGACCATGTGCCTCAATTTACCCCACCATGGCACAAGATAAAATCCCTCCCTGCATGCCTGGGGGCCATGTAAGCCCAAGACCCACTGTAATGTGGCTGAAGCACATGCAAGTAGGCAAACAGAAGCTACTGTCCTGACACTCTTGCTTAGGACAGACATCCATCAGGCCATAGTCAGGCCAGCCTGCTGTGGAAGGTCAAGTCCCTGGATTGGAGAACCTGTTCCCAGTTCACATCATCAAACCCTGAGATCCTCAATGCCCTGGGGAATCTGGGGTGGAATGAAAGTAGACCAGCCCTCCATTATCAGACCCTCTGGGGTTATCCCAAGAAACAAGGATCAAATTCAGACTCATTTCTAAAGCTAACTGTTCCCTAGAATTTGGGCTTTGGATGTGATGATGTCCTGTGGTCATGATCTCCAGGCAACTGGTTTTGTATACTGAAAGTCTGTGTATCTGGAGTGTGGGAAGTGTTGTTAGGTAGCAGGTTAAAATAGCCTTTGAAGAAGGGGATCCTCACAGGATCCTGGGCTGAATGACAGTTTCCCCATCCAACTCCTTATCTGTAGACATTCTGCAATTTTTGTTTTTAATTTTTTGGTCCCAGGTATTGACCCATAGGCACTTAACCACTGATCCATACCCCCAGACTGTTCTTATTTTTTATTTCTTGAAAAGTTTGCTTCCGGCTTCTCTAAGGTGCCTCTTAGAGAAACCATCTTTCTGATGGCCTCTGTAAGGTGTTGAGGCTGGCTTTGAACTTGATTCTCCTGCCTCAGTCTTCCAACTCATTGAAATTTTGCAGGTGTGCTTCCTGCAAAGTTTTTAACAAAGTTGGAATAGCTGGTGAGAGCAGTTGGAAACTGACTCTGGGAAGATTAATGAGAATGTATCAGGATTATTTGCACTCATCCTGGAAAGAAACCTGCCATTTTTGATTCTGTTGGGCAGGATGGAGGAGGGAACTGTGAGCCTGGAAAGGGAGCTAGCAACTTGCAGCCCTTCAAGTCTAGAGAATCTAGCAAACAGAGGAGGTTCAGCTCAAAACTCATTCCCGTGCAGATCATTCAGGCCTATTGGGTTGCCTGCCCTCCACCACAGTAGCTTCCTCCATGTAGCTGCAAGGTAGGGCATGGGAGTGCAAGTCCAGGAGATGTCTGTCACCAGGGGTTAGGCTTCACATGTGCAGGTAATCACTAGACCAATCCTCTCTCTGTTCTGTCACCAGAAGCCAGGCAGTGCACAATGTGAGGGGAAATGTGAGTCTTCCCCTGGGCTGGCCCATGGGCTCTCCTTCTTAGACGTCTGATTAGGCTTTGGCCACTAGCTGGGGTCACCAGCTTCATGACCTGGGACATCTGCTCCCTTACTCTAGATGAGATCTGTTTGCACTCCCTTGGAAGAGAGACTACTTAGGTCAGCAAACATGCCAGAGGGTGGGGACAGTGTTGGAGTTGGAGGGTGTCACCTGGTCCTGCAGGCCACCAGGGCACAGGGGATGGTGCTCTGCAATTGGGTCATATTACATTTTCTAAGTCCAACCTATGGCTTTGGCTAAAGGTGGCCACCAACTGGGCCCCTGGAGACGGAGGCCAGAAATAAAAGAAGCTTTTTTGTCTGCTCAGGCCCCCAGAATCAATAAGGGGAATGGTAGAAACTCAGCCCATCACACCCTTTGGGACACCTTTAGTTCCAGGACATGCACCAACCGCCACTAGCCCTGGCCGTTGTGCCGGACGCCGGGGCGGGGGCAGGTGTGGGGCGGGGTTAAGGGATAGAATCCAGGTGCTAACCCAGCTGGTGCCCCTTCCCCAGTGGCCGTTCCCAGTCTTGATGCCCCTGCCTGCCATGGACAGGCCCCTTTCCAGTGCTGATTGGATCCTTCTCTATCTGCAGCTCTCAGCAGCAAGCTCTTATCGGTGCCTGAGGAGGGATGGTGGGCTCCCAGGAGATGCAAGCCACAAAGTCCACTGCCAAGCTGAGCGGCAGGGATCACGCCAGTTGGCCTGGGTGGGGTCTGCAGCATCCTCAGGTGGCATGCGCTGGCTTCTGCCCTTCAGGATCCTTGGGTTACCAAAGTAAGGAGGGCAACCCTGCGGTCTGGGGAGGAGGGCGGCAGATTGTCACCTGGGTGAGCAGGTCCGCCACTGGGCGGAATAGACCGCTGTGAGCACGCTCCTATACTCTGACCTCTCCAACCAATAGCTGCCACCGCAGCTGTCCAACCAACCTTCCAGGAGAGTCCAAAGTTTGAGTCCTTCCTTGGTAGCCTGTATGTCCCTGAGGCAATGGTGAGCTGGGACATCATGAGAGCGGGATCCTAACTACTAGAGTGGCGTGGCCACCAGAGGGCGCCCTATGGGCGTGTGATTGAGCAGGGGAAGGTCCCCATAGCAAACCTGGGACCTACCCAGAGGGTTGTTCTGTGCCTGGCCCACGTGTCCAATCTGTATGTCTTAAAAAGGTAGAAATAGGTTATAAACATAAACCACACCCTCATAATTAAAGATTTATAAACTCATAGTTTTATCCCATAATATTTGAAGGAAAAACCCTTAGATAAGTTAAATTTAGTAGTATTTATCTGAGCAAGGGGAAAAACATAAATCAAAAAACAATACTAGGATGAATGGCTTACCTGGCAGCCCTCAGAATCAGAATATGTCCAAGGAACTAATTTGGGCAGTACCATGTGACAATATTCATGAACTGAAGTGAGGCACAGAAAAACTTCACTGGTTACAGAGACAGTTTAGTTCATTACAACTCTGCAATGGACAAGCTCAGCTATTGTAATTGCCTGAGTCTTAGCTATTCCTTTCAAGAAACTAGGCTGTCAGTTTAACTACTAAATTGTATTTTAGTTTGTTACCAAGGACTCAAGTATGAAGGCATCCTCAGGCCAAATCTAATTTAGTGTCGTCAGTACAATTTGGAATAAATGGCACATTTGATTTCCACAAATTAATTAGAAAACATATAGATTGTTAATACTTCATAAGATTTTAAAACATTTAGAATCAAAGTAAAATGAAGTTGGCAATAACTGAAATATTATTAACTCTGAATATAATAAACAAATATTAAAGTTGTAAGTCTTGTGAGAAGTGTGAAAAGAGAATGTCACAATGTTAAATACATCTTGGTCCTATCTTCAGAAAGTCCTACATCATAAAGAATGATACATACACAACAGAAGTGTAGTATATTTGAAGCTTAATATCTATATGTAACGTATTTAGAAATGCAAGATATTTTAGTTCTATTTGACCATAAAAGACACTTAATTTGTATGTCAAAATACAGAGTATCTTATGCTACTAATATAAATAAATACGTAAGACATGGGAATCCAGCAAAAACTAAAACCAAAACAACAATTGCAAAATGAAACACAGTTTATCCAAACATTTTTCATTAGTCTAGCCTCCAAAGTTCCACTCCAGAGACCATTATCATTGCTCTCAGCCTGGGTTCCACGGGATCTTTGTGTCATATTTGAACAGGACACTATAAAATGTTAGTTTTAAATAGGAGGTGTCCCCCAGAGGCTGGTGTGTGAGACAATGCAAGAAAGTTTTGAGGTGAAATGATAGGGTTATAGGAGCCTTACATGAAGCAGTTCCTTAATGCACTCATGATTAAATGTGAGATAAGTTTAGGCAGGAATGGGTTGGCTAGAAGAAGTGGGTCTGTGAGAACATGCCTTTGGGATTTATTTATATTTTGTGCCTGGTGAGTTGTTCTCTCTCTGCTTCCCAATGGCCATGCCTGAGCTGCTTTCTTCCACCACACTCTTCTGACATGATGTTTTGCTTCATCTTGGCCCTGGAGTTATGAACATAGCTGACTATGGACTACCACTGAAACTATGGGAAATAAACTTTTCCTCCTCTAATTATTCTTGTCATCTCTTTTCTCATAGAGACAAGAAAGCTGAGTAGAACAGAAATAGGTACCAACAGGCGAGTTGCTTGCAGTGTCTCTGTGGTTCAGGAACTTGTGGAGACTTTGATATTTGGGGTAGATATTTTGAATAGTTTAGAGATGTAAGCTGGATAAGTTTTGAACATTGTAAAGGAAGATTATCATGTGATTCTGGTGGAAGCTCTGAAGACCAAAATGTTGATAGGAAAGTCTGTGTTCATGAGGCTGCAGAGAAAAAGGAAGACTCTATTAGAAATGTGACTAGAGGACATTTATGTTATATTCTATCAAAGATATTATCTACATTGTACACATTTCCTGTCACATTTGTGTGGCTAAATTTAGAGGTGTTGTACTAAATAATCTAGTGGAGGAAATGTCAAGGCAGCCCGGTATTCAGGCAGTGGTATGGATATTGCTAGCAACTTTTATTCAGGTTTACTGTGATAATGTGGAACAGAAGGAAGAGTGTAAACTTGCATTTTGGTCAGAAAAGTTGGAGTAAAACCAAGCCTCAGGAACTTGTGGTTGTTAACTCATTACCATCACTATATAGTTGATTAATAAATTACACAGACACAGTAGGAAAGATGGCTTGAGGGCATGTCAGGAATTGGCAAAATCATACGCAACTCATGTTCATAGTATATAAAAGTAAAAATCCCATTGAGAAGGGAAACTACCAAGAAGTTTTTTCTCCATGCTCAACCAGCCACTCAAAGGCTCCAGCAGCCATGGTCCCCAAAGTCTTGGCTACTACTTGAGATGGTGGCAGACATTGGCTTCAACCCCATGATACCAGTTCTGCAGAAATGGAGTATGCTGGAGTTAGGTGGTCGTGGAGGCTTCCAACCCAACAAGATTTCAAAGGGAGGTCTGGCAGGTCAAAGTATAATGAAGTGGGAATTCATGTAGGTAGTTCCTGAGAGGGTTATGTGTGTAGCTGTGAGAAGGAAGCTAAAACTGCAGTAGAGACCCCTGGGATTAAGAGATGCTGGGAATGTGGAATATATGTCAGGGGATGTTGCTGGCTGAGGATAGAGCCAGTCTAATGAGAGGCCAAGGGACAAGGCTGCACAAGTCCTTTGGAGCCCATTGTGCACAATATGTGCTCCAAATGCTGAGCCAAGGAGATAGAGGACTTGTTGGCCCAGATGGATTTCAGTCTTGGTTCATAGCCATCTCTTATTTCTCCCTTTTGTCATGGAAATATTTATTCTGTGCCACTGTATATTATTAGATATACATGAGTTGATTTTGATTCCTACAAGGGTTGACAACCAAGAGTTTAATTTGAGTCCCAGAAGAGATGTTAGACTTTGAGTTTTGGACAGTGCCGAAACTGTTCAGATTTAGGTATATCCTGGAGATGCGCTGAATGTATTTTTCATGGTGTGATGTTCATAGGCTTTTTGGGGGTCATGGATGGCACGTGAAATTTTGGAGATAGGTGTACCTTAGTGTACCTTAAAAGCTGACTGTGGACTGTTCCACAGTGAGGTAATGTAGGAATGTTCAGAGGTGAAATTATTAGATTATGAGATTGGTCCCCTAATCTATGAATAATCCATTGGGTGGATCAATAATTTGAAAGTACTACTATATTGGGTGTTAAATGGGGAAGGTGGGTTAAGCCTGGAAATAGTAGGTCACTGGGAGCACCTCCTTGCAGATTATATTTTGTCACTTGGTCCTTCTTTTTCTCTGTTTCATAGCAGTCATGAGTTGAGAAGCTTCCTGCAAAATGTCCTTCTTCCATGATGTTCTGCTTCACCTCATGCCTAGAGCAAGGGCGTTGGCTGCCCATAGACTGAGACCTGTGAAACATGAGGTATTCTGCATCACCTTGGGCCCAGAGCATTGCGGCCAGCCTAACATGGATTGAGACCTCTGTCCTAGGCAACCGCAAGAATACTGGATCCCATCAATGTGGTTCAGAAAGACAGATATGTATATACATATTGGTTAGAATAAAAGGGACTTCAAAATGTACATATTTTTGAAGCTATAAAGACCATTCTAATGGTTCTATAAAATTATAGCATGCTGGAAATTATTGAGGAATACCTGAGTAGAGCTGTTCTGGGGTAATTGATGGTAGTTTTGATGGGTAATTTATGAGTCCAGATGACTTCAGTCATGTCAAGCAGAATCCATACAGGTATTATTTGGAGTCATGTGGTATGGATGTCTAAATAACCAATAGGAAAGCAGCCTCAGATGACACTCTGAAGAGATGAGAATCATTTGGTGGGAAAAGAAGCATCGTAGAGTCCCGAGGAGCTCTAAACTCAGACTAGCAGTGGACATTGGGCCTTGCTCCTTATCCTGGGGGCCTTCCTCTGACGAACTTGGCATGGTCACATACCCATGCTCCATCATGCGTTCCAGGCAGATGTCACAAGAGGTGAACTCCACAGTGCACCTTTGGTCACAAGAGGAGCTGGTGTCCCAGCCCAGCTCCTTTGTTCTTGTCACTGGTGACCAGTCAGACCTCACCAGGTGATATGAATGGTCAATTTTCTGAGCAAGCGTGGCTGTGGGCTGAACCACCTGGCCCTTTTGGCCCATCGGGCTCCCATCCACCTGACCCGCAATGCTCCCGCTTCTCAGCGGGATCACCCTGCTGCTCCAGTAGCTGTCATCAGCCCTGCTCCAGGCACTTCTGCCGGGATCGCCGTCCTCATATGCCTGGATCAGCTGTCTGCTTCAGAGGCCCTCTATAGCAGGTGCTGCCCTCCTCTCAGGGGATCCTGCCAGCAATCTCCTGGGTGCCACCCTGATAAAGCCAGTACTGTCCTACACCAACTGGTGTATATTTGGACCATCCAGAACAGTAAGGATCCCTCCTCCTTATTGCAGACCAGTACTACTGCCTTCACCAGTTGAGCAAGTCCATTGGGCTGTGCAGATCATGACACCTGCTCAACAGAGATGACAGTCCAAGAGCAGCCTGAAGAATCAGTGGTCCACCAGGAGGAGGAGGAGGGGCCCCAAGGGATAGATAAGCAGGAGGATCTGGGACTGGGTGCCCTAAGAATAGAGAAATCAACATCAGTAAAGCTTCTGGAGACCAGGTAGACCTCAATTATATGGAACCCAATCCTGTGTCTGGGGAAGAAATCACCTTTCAAAAGAAGGCCCAGAACCTTCCCAAGATCTTCCCTTGTAGGGGACCTGTCATTGGCAGCCCCCATAGGCCTTCTGCTGGGGGGCTGCCCATGGCTCAGGCTGATGCAGAAGCAGCAGTGCTGCCAGAGCCAGACCCCAGCTGCTCCTCACTTCCAGACAAGTGGGCCAAAGAAAGGCTGGAGAAACATCATCTGCCCAGCTCTCCAGGCTCCCAGGGCTCAAGCAAGGAGGTGAATGGGAAAAAGCATTCCTGTGGTCCATCAGAGAGCTGTCCTCCACCAAGAGCTTCTACCTGGAGGCCCCAAAAGAGAAAGAAGCTAGTGCCTATGGCCCTGCCACTGTGGCTGCCATGCTATCAAGATGGTCTGCCGCCACCTGCTAACAAGCCTTTTCTGTGTCTGGAGGAAGACATAGGCACCCTGCTAAGGGAGGTTCCAGGTGCAAAGAAGAAGTTGAAGGATAATATGGAGGCCTTGGAGGAGAGAAGAGAAGCTGAGGAGGCCAGCAAAACTACTTTGCCTGTCCATTCTTGCTCTCTACCTGGGGCCCATAGTGAGACTACAGACACACTGATCCCACTCCCAGACTCTTCCCACTCCCCAGATATACCTGCTAGCAATTAGTGGGAATTCCCTAAACCTATCTGTCCATCTGCCTTCCCCATTGCCAAGTAATGGTGAGTAGGGAATCCCTTGTTCTCTTCCTCTGCTTCACCCCATTAATCCTGTTTTTCCATGAGGCCCAGTCCCAATGTGGGAGTTACCCCTACTTTGTTTCACTGGGAAGAGCTGTGGCACTTCCCATTTTTCACCTCCCACACCTCATATCCAGTTCCCTTTCCCCTCCTAGCCTACCCCCTGCAGAAAGAAATCCCCAACCCCCATGTGCTTTGATTCTCCTCCTTCTCTTCATTCGTTTCCAAGGCCCACTCTAGTCCCTTCCAACTGCAACCCCAATAGCCATGGCCAGAACTTAACTACTGCAAGTATCTCTCCCACCAACACAGCCAAGTCCTCTGCTCACCTGACTCACCATCCCATTGTGCAGCCTGAGGACATGGCCATTGACACTACTCCCCCTTTTATGACAGTGACATTTCCATCTCCACCTACCTCCAAGGACAGCTCCAGTCCATGCCCCCAGGTCCATGGCCCTGGTCAGCACAGGCAGCCAGCAAAGGCATCATTCTCCATTGGCCCCCAAAACCTCAGGTCTCCCACCACAACCCCCATTTGAACCAGGCTTTTGTCCCATTAATCACTCCTCAGCCCTCATCTGGGAGCTCTCCTGGGGAGCAATAGAGGACTTGCCTTCGGAATGCTGCCCTGCTTATAGTGATCCCAGTTATGGACCATGCACTGGCCTCCCTCCTGGCACACAGCATCTCCGCCATCATTGTCAAAGCCTGCAGCACCAGAAGAACCTATGGATACCACACCTCCTCCTTGAACTATTCTCTCACAGTCCCCTCCTGCCTCCCAGAAAAACTTTAGACCATAGTAAGGGTTGCTTCCTGATTCTGGGAACCTCCATCAGAGTGGCAGCATTGCCTGGACTAGTCTCCACCACTTAGGGTACATAGCAGGAACAGGGACCCAGTGCAAGTCTAGAGATTCCCAGCAGTTCTAGAGCCACCTCTCAGTCCATGTGTAGGGGTCCTGGTGGGAAGCTACAGCCCAACACATTCATATTCGGTAACCTACCCTGGAAGCTAAGCCCAAACTATGGGATTAAACTCACCAACACCTCAATGCTCAGTGGCAGCAATGGGCTGCCTGGTCTTGTGGGTATGATGTCACCCCTCATCCCCTTGGCCACATCACTCAGCAACTGGCCAGGCTTTCCTATGATGCAGTACAGAGTTTCACAGCCTCCAGGACTGGCTTGAACTTGCTTATGGGTGGGCTGGATATGAGACAATGTTTCACAATTTGCCAGCTCCCTTCTCAAGCCTGCACTGCTAGAACTGGAGGGAAAGCTGTTTTGGAATGCCCATTCCAGACATGGGGTCCAAGCCTGCAACTGTGGATCAGAAGCACCTACTGTGTAGCACAGAGGATATCTTCATGGATGCCTGGCTTGACATCCCTACAAAACCCACTCTCTGTCTTGATGGTTACCTCATTGATCTGAGCCCTGGGAAGTTTTCTGGACTTCAACCTGGCTAGGATGTTCATTGCTAGCTGGAAGGGCTTCCTATTCCCTCACACATTTGCCTTCATGGTCTTTCCCTTGCCCCTCGAATATACATAAATTAATACTTACTGTTTCTAGTTCTTCTGTCTCTGTCATTTTCCTTGCTTTCTGATTAGATGTCAGAGAAAGAAGTAGCGTGTGTTTATTGTTATGTGTGGCGACGGACCTTTATGCAAAGGTCAGGAATATTAACTTTTTTGTGTGTGTGTGCAGAAGATTGATCCAAAGGTGCTCTTCCACTAAGCTGTACAGAAGTATTTTTTAGTTTTCATTTTCAGACAGGGTCTCACTATTTTGGGAATGCTGCCCTAGAACTCACCAACTACCCGACTCAGCCCCTGAATTGCTGGGATTACAAGAATGCACCACCACACTTGGATTGACTAATAATTTCTAAGCCCATTTCTCTTATCCCCAAAATTTGAACCCATGCTTTTAGTTGAAGGCCTCATCTTCACCATGGTATGGAATGTATTCTCCCATCAAACAGCACGGGCCAATACTGCCTGAGAATCTGAGCTATGCATTGTGTGTCTTGGGCTAACTATGTCACTTCTGGTCATCATTACTGGGTGGTGGATATGGGAACATGTATATATTGGGACCTGGAAAATAACATAGCATTCAGTCTCTATTTAAGACATGTGAGTGGCCAATGAGCCCAGGAGGCCCTTGTGACCCTCAAGATCCTACCTCTATAGTTAGGGCATTTATCATCCTTTGTGCTCTGTCTATCCCTTCAGCTGCCAGCATAGCATCAGCATGTGGAGGAGACCCTGTTGCTACCCAGGAGCCCTGCCTCTCACCTTGAACCCTCCCATCAAGTACCCCAGGACAGTGTTCAGACAAGCTATTGACATCACCTAGCCCACCTAGTGCTTGTCAATCTCTTTCCTCCTCTGTCTGGAACTCCAGGTTGATAGGAAGGTCTCTATCCAAATGTGAGCTGAATCCTGGCCCTTCAAGGCAGATATTCTTTCTAGAAAATCAAGGTGGTTTAGAGAGAAAATGTAAGGATGCCTCCCATCCCTCTGTGGCCTCTTAGAACAAAGCTGCCCCTTCTGCATATAGAGGATCCACTCACCCTGGCCATACTTGTCTTTGCAGCTTCCTTGGTCCCTTGGGCTACAGCAATGAAATGTGTGAGAGGAAGGTGATTCTGGTACCAGGAGGTCAGCCCATATGAGAAGACAGAGAGCCTTATAATGACTTGTCTTCAGACACCAGGAAATGATAACTGCAACAGTGGGAGAGGTCTTGGGTGTGTGGGAGAAAGAATGCTATGAAAACCATGGCTGCCTCTCCCTGAAATCTGAGAAGTTGGGTCAGCAGAGCATCTCCATGTCCACATATATAAATGTTGGCCCTGGGCTACCTTCCTGTTTAAAAGCTTCCCAGCTCCTATGGGGCCTAAGTCTGGATCTCAGGGACACACAACCAATGGCATGGACCATAAAACCCTAGGACACCCTTCCAGTGCCAAAAATGACTGGCACAGGAGGCTAGATTTGCTTCAGTCCTGGGATAAGTGTCAGTGGTCCCCTACACACATTGCCATCCCCAAACCCAGGAGGGCTGCCAATGTATTAGCTAGATTTGAGGCCCCTGCTGCCCCATCTAGCCAAACTAGATTCTTATATCCATGTCAGTCCCAATGGTCCCCATTCCCACTAACCAGCTCTATATACCCAGTGCCCACCCGGATACTGCCAGCCAAGTGGACCCACCCTGGTTCCTTCTGCTGCAACAGGCGTCTGCATCCCTCAGGGACCCACAGTTTAGAAGCAGTTCCTATGGTTCCTGTAGTCAAAGGGTCACTTAGCCCTCTACTTCAGACTACCATGTCCTGTGGGTCTTAATAGACTCAGCCCTAGGCCCTTTCCTAAGACCTATTGCCCTCTTGCTATCAGATTGGTCTTGGCAACACCATCAGGTCTAGCCATCCCCATGATGACTGGCTTTTCCTGGTTACAGACAGATAGGGAGTGAGACAGTCCAGCCCCCAGGCCAGCCACATCTGGTAGATGGCAGCCTGGGTGGAGTGGAAGGGAGGAGGAGAGAATAAGCAGAGAGGTAGGGGAGGGGAGCAGGAAGGAAAAGAGACCCTGCATTTGTCTGACCCAAGACCTTGGAACTCAAGTTGCCCACTAGGTGCCAGCAGAGGACAGGGTTCCTGGGACCTCAAGTAATGACAGTCAGCAGTCTCTACCTCCTGTGATCCCATGCTAGGTCCCAGGTGAGCTTGAGGGCCACCAGGCAGTGGAGTCAGGGAAGAGGACATCAAGGGAAGGAGAGTATGAGACTGGACATACCTGGACATACTGAGAGCCAGGATTAGGCTTGCATTTGGGACATGGTAGTGGGCAGAAGAGCAAAATCCTCTCGTGCAACAGCCACAGGCTACACAATGTAGGTTTCACAATGCAGGTTACACGATGTGCTCACACACTGCTCCCCCAAAGATGGATTTATTTCTTGGTCTACAAAAGGGGGATTCTACTGACACCCACACAGATACTGGAGCTCACAGAGGTCAGAGAATGCCCCTCACATTACCTATTTTTATATCTGCCAGCACCTTCTACTTCCAATGTTGTGCTCACCCAACAGGATGCTGAGCTTTCCTGAGCAATGCATGCCAAGAACTGCCCACTGCTGAAGCCCAAGAGGTGCTACCTCTTGGAGGTGCTGCATTGGGCTTAGTGTCTCTCTGTCTTTGCTGTTCAATGATCATGTGGCACAAGATAAAATCCCACCCTGCATGCCTGGGGGCCATGTAAGTCAGGTACCCACTGTAATGTGGCTGAAGCCCATGCAAGTAGGGCAAAAGGCTCCTGTCCTGACTCTCTTGCCCAGAGAAGACATCCATCAGCCATAGTCAGGCCACTGCTGTGGAAGGCCAAGTCCTTGAACTGGAGAACCTTGTTCCAAGTTCACATCATCATACTTGAGGTCCTCAATGCCCTGGGGAATCTGAGGTGGAATGGAAGTAGACCAACCATTCATTATCAAATCCTTGGGGTTTATTCCAAATAACAGGGATGAAATTTAGGCTTATTTCTAAATGTGGCTACTTCCTGGAATTTTGGCTTTGTAATGAAATGCGCTCCTCAGGTTTGATCTCCAAACACCTGGTTTTGGCCATTGAAGCTTTGTGAATCTGGCTTGTGGGAGGTGCTGTTAGGTAGTGGGTTAACATAGCCTATGAAGAAGAGGAACCCCACCTGAACCTGAAGCCAAATAAAAGTCTCCCCACCTACCACCTCACTGTAGAAATTGTGCAAAGGGTTTTTGTTCATTTGTTTGTTTTTGTATCAGGTATTGCCGCAATTGGCCCTTCACCACTGAGTCACATCCCCCAGACTGTGTTTTATTTTTTACTTTGTGACAAGTTCTCTCTATGTTGCTTATGGCATCTCTAAGGTGCTGAGGCTGGCTTTGCCACTGGGATTGCAGGAATGCTTCCTGAAAAGTTCTTAACAATGTAAGCGGATTTTGGTCCCCAAGCTGCGGAGAAGGGGGCGTTGAGGCTGGAAATGCTGCCGTGGCGGTGAAGCCAAGCGTGTGGGCGCGGCTGGGCGACTGGGCCCGCGCGCTGCTCCGGGACTACGCAGAGGCTTGCCAGAACGCGGTGGCTGCGGCGCGGGCTCGGCCGGGGCGCGCAGCAGTGTACTTGGGGCTGCTGGGCAGCGCCGCAGCCTGCTGCGCTCTGGCGCCGAGCGAGGAGGCCTTCGAGGAGGCGCTGCTCGATGCGTCTGGGACTCTCCTGCTGCTAGCGCCAGCCACTCGCAACCGCGATTCCGAAAGCTTCCTACAGCGGCTCCTTTGGCTGCGGGGCCGCGGTCGTCTGCGCCACGTGAATCTGGGGTTCTGCTCGTGTACGAGGCGCCCTTCGACTCCCAGGCCAGCCTCTACCAGGCCCGCTGCCGCTACCTGCAGCCCCGCTGGGTCGACTTCCCTGGCCGAATCCTGGATGTGGGCTTAGTGGGCCACTGGTGGATACTGAGCACCCGGATGCGTGACTGCGACATCAACGATGACAAGTTCCTGCACCTGCCGGCACATTTGCGCGTGGCCGGACCCCACCAGCTGCACTCCGAGGCCAATGAGCGGCTCTTCGATGAGAAGTACAAGCCTGTTGTGCTCACCGACCATCAGGTGGACCAGGCGCTGTGGGAGGAGCAGGTGTTGCAAAAGGAGAAAAAGGACAGGCTTGTCCTGAGCCAGGCGGACTGGCTAGTGCAGTCGCAGGTCGCAAGATGAAACCCAGTAAGAGCTTGAGGCCTGACTGGGGTCTGAGCCCTGGCAGACTGTGGAATGATGAGAGTGAGACGTAAATTATATGCACTGTTCTCTAACTGCTGTTGTTGGAAACAAGTTTGGAGAGCCATACTCCCTATCTCTTTGTTCCTTATTAGTGAAGATAGTTCACAGTCTTTTTGGTCTAGGAATTGGGTAGAGCAGAGTTGACTAATGTTTATCACTGCCAGAGCTAGTAATGAGCCTTTTACATAAGTCTTTTTAGGCTGGGAATGTAGTAGCTCAAGTGGTAAAGCACTTGTCCCTGGCATCCCTAAAGCCCTAGGTTTGATCCCCACTACCACAAAAACAAAAGAAAAATAACTTCATCCTTTTTCACTGTGTGACACAAGTCCCTTGACAGAGGTACTACATTGGTCAGGTGACTCCCAAACTCTCTTCCAAGAGCATGCATATTTTGCTTTATTTCTTTGTGTGTTTTCCTCCTCTTGTTCTTTTTCTTTGGGGGGGGGTACTGGGGACTGAACTCAGGGGCACTTGGCCACTGAGCCACATCCCCAGCCCTATTTTGTATTTTATTTAGAGACAGGGTCTTACAGAGTTGCATAGTGAATTGTCGTTGCTGAGGCTAGCTTTGAACTCACGATTCTCCTGTCTCAGCCTCCCAAGCTGCTGGGATTAAAGGGGTGTGCCACCATGCCCAGCTCCTCTTGTTCTTTTATGAGTAACATGTTTGTTTAGATTTTTAAAATTCGTTGAGCCAGCTGTGGTGGTACACACCTGTAATATGAGCTACTCTAGAGGCTAAAGCAGGAAGATTGCAAGTTTGAAACCAGCCTGGGCAGCTTAATAACACCATATTCAAATAAAAAGGGCTGGAGATGTTGCTCAGTGGTAGAGCACTGGCAGTGTGAGTGAGGCCTTGGATTCAAACTCCATTACCAAAAATAAAGTAAAACACTAATTATAGTCTCACAAGAAATTGGCAAAATAATACATTTTGAATACTCTTTACCCAGTTTCCCTTAAATGGTATTGTTTTACATAACTAATACTAAATGAGGATATTGATATTAGTATGACTGTTTGGTTTTGGAAGGGACGTGTTTTTGTAAAAACAACTTGGTTTTATCATATGTGTATTGACAGTGATTAGAAGTGGCTTGGAAGGAAAAATAGGTCCTAATCTCAAAATCTATATCTAATTGTAAATCCTGTTGATGTCATACTTCAGGTACCCTGAAAACAGAATTCTTTGGAAAAGAATAAGTTAAATTATGTAGTTGGTACTTAGCTAGGTTATGATAATCACACCTCTTAAGCTAAAATATTGGGGAATGTGACTACCTCTGCTTGTAGCTAGTTAATAAAACCAGGAGATGAAACAGTGAAAAAAAAAAAAAAACAATGTAAGCAATGCTCGTGATGGCAGTTGGAACATTATTGAGGGCTAACTAGGATTATCCAGACTAATCCTGGAGAGAAACCTGCCATTATTGATTCTCTTGGGCAGGTGAAGATAGTGAGGTTGAAGGAGGGCACCCTGAGCCTGGGTAGGAGACAACCTGCAGCCCTTAAAGTGCAGACAAGACCAGCAAAGAGAGGTGGTACAGCTCAGAGCTCATTCCCTTGTAGATCTTTCAGTTTTTTTGGTAGCCTGAGCTCTACCACCTCGGCCTCCTATGTGTAACTGCAAGGTAGGGAATGGGAGTGCGGGTCTGGGAAATGTCTGCTCCCAGGGGCAAGGCTCCCACATGTGTATATGCTCACAAGGACACCCCTTTTTTCACTGCCACCAGTAGCTAGGCAGTGCATGATGGGAGGGGAATTGTGATTCTTTCCATGTGCTGGCCCCATTGGTTCTCCTCCTTGTCCCTCCACTTCTGGCCAGGTTTTGGCCACTAGATGGGGTTGCCAGTTCCATGATTCTGGGCCATCTGTCCCCTTATTCCAGAAAAGATCAGCTTGCACCTCCCTGGAGGACAGACTAGTTAGGTCAGTGAACAGACCAGGGGGTAAGGACAGTATTGGGGTTGGAAGGTGTTACCTGGTCATGCAGGCCACTAGTGGACAGGGATGGGGCTCTGCAACAGAATCATATTCTATCTTCTAATTCCAGCTTACAGCTTTTGCCAAAGTTGGCCATAACCTCAATCCCTGGAGATGGGGGTCAGAAAGTGTTTCTCTGTGCCTGTGGAGGGGAGAGGGCTCCTAGGCTTTGGGAGCCACTGCCAGGCTGGGTGGTAGGTTTCAGGCCAGTAGTCCTGGGCATGGTCAGCAGCATCCTCAGGAGGTGTGCTCTGGCTTCTATCCTCCTGGATCCTGAAAAAACAAAGTGAGATCTGGGGAGGAGGAGGCCAGCTAGTTTCCTGGGTGAGCAGGTATGCCACTGGCTGAAAACGATCACTGTGGCCAGGCCTCTGTACTCTGACCAACAGAGGCCACGGCAGCCGTCCAACCCTCCAGGAGAGTCTAAAGTATAGACCCTTCCTTGGCCAGTATGTCCTTGCCCTACAGCAATGATGAGCTGAAATATTATGCGAGAGCGGAATCCTAACTACTGGAGTGGCATGGGATTGAGTGAGGGAATTTTATCTTAGCAAACCAGAGACTCACCCAGAGGGTGGTTTTGTGCTTGGCCCACAGCTGAGTGCAGGGCTGTTTAAGCAGTGCCAACTCTGGTCAGCTCCCCAGTCTATATATCTTAGAGATGTAAATAAAACATTCATACATTGCTGGTGGGACTGCCAATTGGTGCAACCACTATGAAAAGCAGTATGGATATTCCTCAAAAAACTTGGAATGGAACCACCATTTGACCCAGCTATCACACTTCTTGGTTTATACACAAAGGACTTAAAATCAGCATACTATAGTGACGCAGCCACATCAATGTTTATAGCAGCTCAATTCACAATAGCTAGACTATGGAACCAACCTAGGTGTCCCTCAATAGATGAATGGATAAAGAAAATGTGGTATATATACTCAATGGAATATTACTCAGCTTTAAAGAAGAGTAAAATTATGGAATTTACCAGTAAATGGTTGGAGTTGGAGAATATCATGCTAAGTGAAATAAGCCAATCCCACAAAACTAAAGGCCAAATGTTTTCTCAGATGCTAATTCACAATAAGAGGGGGCACTATGGAAGAATAGCATTACCTTGGGTTAGGTAGAGGGAAGTGATGGGAGAGAAGGGGAGGGGATGTGGGGTTAGGAAAGATAGTAGAATGAAACAGACATTATTACTGTATATTTACATGTGACTGCATGACAAATGTGATTCTGCAACATGTACACTCAGAAAAATGAGAAATTATATCTATATATGACATATCAAAGTGCATAAATGCATTCTACTGTCATGTATAACTAGTTAAATAAAAAATTTAAAAAAGATGTAAATAAATAAACATAAATCAAGCTCTCATAATTATTTTAAGATAAATCAATTCTTAGTTTTTATCCTATATCTAATGGAAAAAAAACTTTAGATAAGTTAAATCCAGTAGAATTTATCTGAGCAAGTGGAAAAACAAAAATCAAAAAACAATAACTGGAATGATTGAATTCCCTGGCAGCCCTCACAATCAAAAAAATGTCCAAGGAACTAGTGTGTGCAGTGCCATCAGGCAGTATTTATGAACTGAAGTGAAACACAAAAACACATCATTGATTATAAAGACAAATTAGTGCATTACAACTTTGCAATGGACAAACTCAGCTGCTATAGTTGCCTGAGTCTTAGCAATTCCTTCCCAGAAACTAGGTGGTCAGTGAGTAAAACTACTAAATTATATTGTAATTTGTCATCAAGGATTCAAATGTGAAGGCATCTTCATGAAAAATCTAATGTAATGTTGTTAGTACAATTTGCAAGAAATGAATAAGTAGCACATCTGGTTTTTACAAATTAATTTAGAAGTTATCATAGTTTGTTAATACTAGTTTGTTAATCATAGATTGTTAGTACTATATAAGATTTAAAAATATCTAGAATCAAAGTAAAATGAAGTTGACAATAACTAAAATATTATCAACTCTGCTTTGAATATAAGAAGCAAATAACAAATTTACATGTAAACGTCTTTTGAGAAATGTGAAAAGGGAATTTCACTATGATAAATAGTTCTTGGATCTCTGTTTTAGCACACCCTACATCAAAAGATGTACACACAAAATGGAAGTGTAGTATATTTGTTTTTTTTTTTTTTTTTATCCCTGGCACCACATAAAAATAAACAACAACAACAAAAAGGTATAGTGTCCATTAAAAAAAAAAAGAATTACTGTATGACCCAACAATTCCATATAGATAGATATATAGATATATGAAAGTGGATACTCATATACCAATGTTCATTACAACATTATGTAAAATTGTTAAAAAGTGAAAACAACCCAAATATCCATTAACCAATGAATGGATAAAGTGTTATAGCCATACAATCAAATTTTTTTTTTTTTTTTTTTTTTTTTT
>NW_026000226.1:83845-104790 GCF_001458135.2 Marmota marmota marmota | reverse complement strand
GGGGGGGGGGCGGCTCTACCCTTCCTCAGGCCACTGGGCCCGTTCTGTCTATCGGTTGCAGGTCTGGCCTGTTCTGCTGGTGGTCACAGTTCCGTCTACCTTGCAGGCGCGGGGGGAGGGGGCGGATCTGCCTCTCAGCAGGCCGCTGGGCCTGCTCTGTGGATGGTCACAGTTCCCTCTACCTTGCCAGCACTGGGGGAGGGGGCGGCTCTGCCTCTCAGCAGGCAGCTGCTCCTCTTCTGCTGGTGGGTCGCAGGCCCGCCTACCTTACAGGAGTGATTGGAAGCTCTGTTCAGCCGTGGGCCACTGGGCCTTTTCTGCCGGTGGTCACCGTTCCGCCTACCTGGCGGGCGCTGGGGGTGGGGGGCGGCTCTGCCCCTCAGCAGGCCGCTGGGCCTGCTCTGTGGAAGTGTAGTATATTTGAAAGTCAATATCTATATGAACATACTTAGAATTACAAGGTATTTTTAGTGCAACCTTATCATAAAAGACACTTATTTTGCATAGCAAACACAGAATATCTTATGCTACTAATATAACTAAATGTTTAAGACACAAAAAAGATATTATGAGCATCCTTAAAAAAATTCTCCAGCCATGAACCTCTTTGATATTGTTGTACCTGTTGATCTTAAAAACTGATTTTTGTCATACTGATGATAAGAGATGAATTGAACATGACCATTTGCCCATCTCACTCGCAGGACATTGCTGTGGGCAATAGTTTAGGAGTTAATACTGAGAAGTAATTATTTTGATTGTCTAAGTGGAAAGAAAATGTTCTAGATTTGATGTTAGCATCATAGAAAAATAATGATCAATATTACAAAAAGTCATGAAAAGACCAGATTTTTCACTATACTAAGATTGGGGAATTAAGTATTATTCACATTCACAATAAAGTTACTAGGAAAGTAGTAACAATATAGATTTTCATTTTAAATATAAAGTAATATCAATTTGAACTTTAAAAAAATCTCTTCACTCTTTCTTTCAACTTGGAAACAGTATTTAGCTGCTTAGAGTTTAGGCACAAAGTTTTGAGAATCAGCCATTTCATTTGAAAATGCTTGAAGTATTCATACTGGAAATATAAACTGTTCTATTGGGGATGTATATTATCAATTGAATCTTGAAACATATGTGTTGAAGGCTTGGTCCCTAGCTGATGTTGTCATTGGGAAGTGGGGCTTCCTAAATTGAGGATATGAGGTTATTGGAGATATGCCCTTGAAGGGTATATTAGGACCCCAGCCCCATTCCCTTCGTCTTTCTTTTTATTTCCTTCCAGCCACCACTATGTGAGCCATTTTGCTCTCACTTGTTGTCCCCACCAGCTACAGGCCATAGAGATGGAGCCACATGACCATATACTAACAACAGATAAGACTTACTCTATTGATAAGGTTTGATTTTTGTGTATCTGCTCTTGTATTGGGATTTATTCTTTCATGATAAGAACTATCTTTCAGTTATTGATGAAAGACCTCCTTAAGCATCTTTCATAAGGCATATCTGTTGGTCATGAATGTGAGACAGCTACGATTAAACATTTAGTTATACTAGTAGCATATGATATTCAGTACTTTGCTATACAAAATAAGTGTCTTCTGTGATCAAATTGCCCTCAAATACCTTGTATTTCTAATAGATATTGAGTTCCAAATATACTACAGTTGTCTTTTGTATGCTTCATTCTTTATAATGTAGGGCTACCTGAAATAGAAATCCAAAACTATTTATCATTATGAAATCCCTTTTTGCATGTCTTATCATTTCTTTCCTCTCCAACCATACCACACTCATTTTACAGATTTGACCAGCCTAGGCTTTATTTTGGAAAAGACATATGAATTTGTTCTAAACTGAGAGCATGGGCAAGAGAGGGTACCCCAGGTAGGAGATTTTCCCCAGCAGTGGGCCGAGGGCTAGGGCTGGGCCTCAGGTGGGTCTCTTATTCCCTATGCATCCCTGGAGAGCTGCCACCACAGCTGACCAACCCTCCAGGAGAGTGCAAAGTCTACACTCTTCCTTGGAAGCCTGTAGGTCCTGCCCTGCTTCAGTGTTGAGCTGGGACACTAGGAGAACTGAATCCTAGGAGAGTAGGAGAACTGAATCTTAACTACTAGAGAGGTGTGGCCACCAGAAGGTGGCCAATGGGCAAGAAATTGAGCTCAAGAAGGTCTCCATAGAAAACTAGGGACCTACTCAGTGAGTGGTTCTGTGCCTAACCCACATCTGAGTGGAGGGCTGTTTGAGCAGTGCCCACTCTGGTCAGTTCATCTACATCCCAAGTCTGTATGTCTTAAAAGATGGAAATAGATTATAATTTTTAATATTTAAAGGAAAACAGGTATCAGAACCAGACTCCCACAGGACATTGATTTGGACAATGCAGGAGAACCGAATCCTAATGACCAGAAGATGGCTGATGGGCAAGGGATTGAGCTGGGGATGGTAGCAACATAGCAATTTAAAAATGATGCTGATGAACACATTAATGGCTGTAAGACTGAGTAGATAGCAGGCAAGATCAGGTGGGCAATGTAAGGTGAGGAATGCAACCTCTGAGAAAGAATCTAGAGCAGAAATGAAATAGACTGGGACATAAATGAAGAATGCCTTCAAAGGAGTCACCAGTGGGCTGCCACAGACAGACAAGAGGAGAATTAAGGAGCTTGACAATATCAATAATTATAAATATTAATAAAAATTAATAAAAATAATAAATGGAGAAAATCAAGTTTGGACTATGGTTAAAAGCCAATATTGTCCAATGTGAATGTTCAGTGCAGGAGCCATCAGTATTCGAAAGCTCACAAATTTCTTAGTAAATTGCTAAGGAATTCTGAAAGCGGAATACAGGTATTCCACCATCCTCTGATCCCCAATGCCATTTTCACAGCCAAGCCCCTCTGGGCCTCCACAGGGGAGACCTGAAAGACCTTCATTCCCAACACTGGACTCTATCAACTAGCAGTGTTGCTGCAGAATCATGGATATTCAGCCATAATCCTGCATATTCTGACCCAATTCTATGAAGTCTCTGCCTCCCCTGCTGTGATTGCAGATTGCTTCTCCCAAGGCCAAGCTACTTCCTGACCAGATCCTCTCCTAGCATCACCTGCATCTGGTGGATTCCAGGCAGGCACCCGAGTGCTGCCAGATCTACCCCTCCATTGCTGCAAAGTTTCAGGCCCTTGTTCCTGATGTGTATCACACACCCTGCCTGTCATAGTGCATTGCCAGGCCCCTCTGGTATTTTCTTCTTTAGACATTAAAGACATACACTTGTAAAATAATTTATATTCTCCAAATAAAATTTCCCCACTATAACACAGAATAATATGAATAGAAAGACATAAAGTAATCACCCATGAGACCTGGATGAAAATTCAATAAAACTCAATGAAACTAGAAAACCAATGGCTGAGCAAAGCTGAGACATCCTGGTATGAATATCAAGATGTGAATAGAAAGTGAGCAGGCAGAGAACCACTCAGGCTCAATGTTTGGCCTGACTGAGGAATACATCACACAAAGTCTAGAGTATTCTGAGTATCTGTCCTTTTAATTTGCATCATACACAAAAATGCAAGTATTCTGATGGTTAGTTTGGCACCCAATCAACCATTCTAAATTTCTTACATATTGATAGGATTTTGGCATGGAAATAGATTTAAAGACATAACTAAATATTGTATAATTTCATGCAAGGTCAATTGGTAGAAATGATGAGCACTTTTTCAGGACTGGCACTCTTCCACAGGTGCCCTTGGCCTCTCTCAGGAGCATCTTCAGCAATGATTGAGGATATGGGCAAGAGAGGGTACCCCAGGCTTTTCTCCATGCTCAGCTCTAGGCCAAGGAACTAGAAGTTAGCTTGGAGCTGCACCAGGTCGTGGAAGGCCTTGACTGAGTGGTATATGGCTGATATGTGCCAAAGCATTTTGAGACCATGGCTGTAGATGCTGTCAACTCTGGGGCCTTTCAATCATGGGAGCTCTCCAAGCACCTTTCCCCATCTCTTCCTTGTCCTTGTCCTCCTTCTTCCAGGGCTGGGAGCATGACCCAGCTGGTGCCAACAACTGCAGGATGCCACAGCTCTACATGCAGTAGGTGGCTGGACCCAGGCCAGCTCCTTGATGCTCAGCCCCTATGCCACACATCCCTTCACAGCTGTGCATGGACCTTCATCACCTGGGATCCCTGTCCCAGGGGTGCCTTGTCGAGTTGGAGGACCTATTGCTCTTCACTCACTTAGACCAGGCTGCCATGGCCAGCAAGATGCTGTGGTCCAGCTGCAGCATCAAGCTGAGCCTCTTTCCATCTGAGTAGCAGAGGAGATATACCAGTCCCAAGCTGCCCTCTCCAGACAGACTCACAGTTCATGATGTCGTGCTCACCTCCTGGCGGCTTTGTATATTCTGCAGCCACAGCAATGGCAGCCGTGATGGCAGGCAGTTCCTCAACCCCACGGTGGTGTGTGGTAGGACCTTGGCTGGCCCCAGACCTCAGCCTACAGACCCCCATACAGAAGCAGAAAAAGCGGACCAGCTGTGGGGCTGCAGACCCTGGTTTCCCAGCTTGACACTATGCATGCCTTGGTGATCGTGCTACCCCTATTTTCCCAGCCCTCCCACGGCCAAAGGCGCAGCATGGGAATCTGAGGGCTCCATTGTGGCAGACAGCAGGGGTGTGGGCAGCCAGGAGCCCCAGTACGGCTTGCTGTGGGCATCGCGGCTACTGAACAGGGCATACCAACATCACCATTACTACCACCACCCAACTCCTTACTTGCCCTATACAGGTGTGTCACTGACATCTGCCTGGCCAGCTGGACCCTCGGTGACTCTGATGCTACACAGCCTGCACAGCCAAGCCTGAGGCCTGCTCGCAGTGCCTCTGGGCCCCCACCACAAATCTACTGGAGGACCTTCCAGAGAGCACCAAGCGCATGAAATGAGGCTCATCCAGACATCCCTGTGGAGGCAGGAGGGTACTGGACACTACCTGTGCAAAGCATGCAACCTGTAAGATCAATAACCTCAGCCTGCCCCTCATCAAGCCTTTGATTCATGTTAGAACAACCAGCCTTGGAGCCCTCCCAAGGCCTAAATGCAAGAGACAGCAATGAAACAGTCAGGTGTTTCATGAAAGTTAATTTTTCCAAGACTTAACCAGTCAAAAATGATCTGGTTGGAAGGTGGCACAGCATCATCAAATGGCCAATCAGGGGCATGGATGCATTCTTTCTCCACAAGAGGAGTGTCCTCAGTGGCTTCACATACTCTTACTCTTGGGCAACTCCATGCTTCTTAAATTTTTCTATAAATTGGCCTAAGTTTGCACTGGCTGGATTGTGTATAGTAAGTAATCTTACTTCATACACATGACATTTACTGGAGAAAGCTTCTTCAGCAAATGGTGCTGGGAAAACTAGAAATCCATATACAGCAAAATGAAATTACACCCTTGTCTCGAATCCTGCACAAAACTCAAAGATTTAGGCATTAGAACAGAGACCCTGCTCTAAACCCACCAGACTTGAAAAAAACAGTAAGAGGAAAGTGCATTCACTGTACCAAAGCTTTTCAGCATCACAGCTTAGCAGCACAGCCCAGCACAGGCTACAAGCTCTTGCCCTTGTGATTCAGGTGCTGCCTGGAGCTTGGCTCACTGCTGCTGCCCAGAATTGCAGGACTGTGAGGACCCACATAGGGACTAGCCTAAGAAAAGACCAGTTCATCATTCAAAGGATGAAGTTTCCACTGCATGCTTAGGACTTTGGCACTACAGTAAAGTCAAGGAATCTTATGTCAAAACATTGCAAGTCAGAGACCATCTGTATTTGTATTAGGTCTCATATCTTCATCAATTAGGAATTCACAAAATCCATTGGATTGCATCCAAATGATCACCTTATAACCCCATTACACAGTAAAATGATCTCGTATAAAATAAAAAGGAAAATACTTGGCATTTGATCTGAAAGCTTAGAACATATTTATTGCAACAGAAGTATAAACACAAGACCTAAAAAGAGTGGACAATACTTAAAGTTAGAAGTGTAATTTTTCTGACTTTATCAATGGCATTTATGTTCATGATTTGCTGTGGTTTGGATATGATTTTTTCCCTAGAAACTTGTGTTTTTCCATGGCTTCAGAAATTTCTCCATTCACTTGTATGCATCAGCTTGATTATAATATACTTATGTGTACATTTTGTTTTTAGTATTTATCCTGCTTGATATTCTCTGAGATTTCAGGATCTATAGTTTGTTGCCTATCATTATGTTGTATAATTGTTAGTGCTTATTACTGGAAATATATTTAGACCTTTCTCTCTTTTCCTCTAAGTTTCCTGTTGCAAATATTTATTTTGTTTAATTGTCCCAAGCACTTGGATATGCTCTTTGCTTTACCATTTTATTTCCTTTTAAATTTTAATATGACAATTTTCTATTGACATTGTCAAGCTCCTTTATTCTTCCCTTGTCTGTGGGCAGCCCACTGGTGACTCCTTTGAAGGCATTCTTCATTTATGTTCAAATCTATTTCATTCCTGGCATCTGCTCTGGATTCTTTCTTAGAGGTTGCATCCCTCAGCTTACATTTCCCATCTGATCTTGCCTGCTATCTATTCAGTCCTCACATCCTTTAATGTATCTGTCGGCATCATTTTTAAATTGCTATGTGAAAGTTTCAAAATCAATTCCTGTGGGAGTCTAATTCTGATACCCGCTTTCCCCCTTTGTCTTTTTCTTGTCTTTCACCTTCTACTGAGCATACACAAGTGTCCTTTTCCAGCTCCTGGGTGTCACCCAATGTA
Organism: Marmota marmota marmota; assembly: GCF_001458135.2. NCBI lineage: Eukaryota > Metazoa > Chordata > Mammalia > Rodentia > Sciuridae > Marmota > Marmota marmota. The sequence continues at coordinate 97,956 of NW_026000226.1, read as the reverse complement.
TTCATCTGCATTGACTCTGTTTCTCCTCCTCCTCCTCCTCCTCCTCCTCCTCCTCCTCCTCATCTTCCTCCTCCTCCTCCTCCTCCTCCTCCTCCTCCTTTCTTCTTCTTTGTAATATGTACCATTATTTGGTTTTGATTTGGGTAATGCTGACCTGACAAATGAGCTGGAAAAGGTCCCCTACTCTCCAATTTCTTTAGTGTTTCCTACTATGCAACTGTCATGTATACCTACATTGTCTTGCCACTTCAAACTCTTTATGTGCAAAATATATATTGTTCCTTACTTTTCTATTGTTTAATTATCATTATTTTAGAACGATCGTCACTCAATTTATGTACATAAGTATACTGTTAATTTTCTGTAATATCTTTGTCCCATCTGAAATTCTGTTGTATAGTTAACATTGTGTGTGTGTGTGTGTGTGTTTGTTGCTGGGGATTGTGACTCAGGTTTCACACAGGCTAAGCAAGCATTCTACCCCATTAGCTATATCACCAGCTCCAATGCTGGTTTTTCATAATGCAGTTCTGCATTATCTATATTTATCTTGGCAAATCTTACTAGAGATTCCTTAATTTTATTGACCTTTGAAAGAATGGGAAAAGTAGTAGGTATCCATAGCAGTAAGGAGGCAGAAGGGCTGAGCAGATCAGCTGTGACCAGGAGCATGGCTAACCTAAACTGAAGACTAAATTTTACATTCATAGGCACAGAAAACCACTGGTCCAAGAAAATGTTCTACTTGGTTATGATGGTGAAGACCCATCTTCTCTAAGCATATTATACAAGAATTAACCACTTCTCAACTGGATGCAAAGCACATAGATTTTTATCACTCATTCTCCAAGACCCCTTAATGGGGCTATCTCCTGTTAAACTCACCAGACTTGAAAAAATAATAAGGGAAAGTGCATTCACTGTAACAAAGCTTTTCAACTCATAGCTTAGGAGCACAGTACAGACTATAAGCTCTTGCCCTTGTGATTCAGGTGCTGGCTGGGAGCTTGGGTCACTGCTGCTGCCCAGCATTTCAGGACTGTGAGGAAACACATAGGGCTACCATGGGAAAAAACTAATTCATAATTTAAAGGATGAAGTTTGCACTGCATGCTTAGGGCTTTGGCACCACAGTAAAGTCAAGGAATCTTACATCAAAGCATTGCAAGTTGGAGACAATTTGATTTATATTAGGTCTTGTATTTTCATCAACCAAATCTTCTACCACTGTCGCTAGCTTTGCTGACAGCAAGCCTGGCTCTGCTAAGAAGTTAGTGATCAATTAAAGATTAACCTAAATTACCAGAAAACTACACAGATGAAACATGGCAGAAGCTGAAAGAAGCAGTAGAAGCTATTCAGAATAGTACTTCAATTAAGTAAAATTTAGAAGAACTCTACCAGGCTATAGAAAATCCCTGTTCTTACAAGATTTCTGAAAACTTGTACAGACAGCTGTGACAGATTTGTGAAGATCACATCAAAGCACAGATTCATCAATTCAGAGAGGATTCATTGGATAGTGTTCTTTTTCTAAAGAAGATTGGCAGATGCTGGCAGAATCATTGTAGGCAAATGATCATTATCAGGAGCATTTTTTTTGTTTGTTTCTGGATAGATAGAATTTATGTTCTTCAGAATTTAATTCTACCCTCTATTTGGGACATGAGACTGGAATTATTTAGGGCTCATATTATAAGTGATCAGAAAGTCCAAAGTAAGAAAATTGATGGCATTCTTCTCTTGATGGAGAGAGAAAGAAATGGTGAAGCAATTGAAAGAAGTTTACTCCAAAGCCTTTTAAGTATGTTCTCTGATTTGGAAATTTATCAACATTCTATGAACAAGAATCTTGAAAGAAACTAATTGGCTCACGTAGCTGAAGGCCAAAAATTGATGCAAGAAAGAGAGGTTCCTGATTATCTTCATCATGTTAACAAACATCTAGAACAAGGAGCAGACAGACTTATTACTTACTTAGAGCAGACTACCCAGAAGTCATTAATTGCTACTGTAGAAAAACAACTTCTAGGTGAACACTTAACAGCAATTCTTCAAACAGGTTTAAATAATCTTGATAAAACCCAAATTCAAGATTTATCTCTCCTGTATCAATTCTTCAGCAGAGTTCGAGGTGAAGTTCAGGTGCTCCTGCTATAGTGGATTGAATATATCAAGGCATTTGGGAGCACTGTTGTTATTAATTCCAAAAAAAGATAAAACCATGGTTCAAGAATTGCTAGATTTAAAGATAAGGTTGAACATATAATTGACATCTGCTTTCTGAAGAATGAAAAATTTATCAATGTGATGAAAGAAGCTTTTGAAACATTCATTAACAAAAGACTAAATAAACCTGTTGAACTTACAGCTAAGTATATATAGATTCAAAGGTTCATGGAGGCTACAAAGAAGTTACAGATGAAGAACTTGAGAAAACATTGGATAAAATTATGATTATATTTAGATTTATCTATGGCAAGGATGTTTTTGAGGCCTTCTATAAGAAAGATTTTGCCAAGTGCCTGTGAGCTGGGAGGAGTGCATCTGTAGATGCTGAAAAATCAATGCTGCCCAAACTTAAACATGAACGTGGAGCTGCCTTCACCAGAAAACTTGAAGGAATGTTTAAAGACATGGAACTTTCTAAAGACATCATGATTTAGTTCAAATAGTATATGAAGAATCAGAATGTACCTGGGAATATTGAATTAACTGTGAATATCCTGACAATGGGTTATTGGCCAACATGTGTGCCTAAAGAAGTCCATTTGCCACCAGAGACGGTAAAACTTCAGGAAATTTTCAAGACATTTTACCTAGGCAAACATAGAGGCAGAAAACTTCAGTGGCAATAAACCCAAGGACACTATGTGCTAAAAACAGAGTTTAAAGAGGGTAAAAAAGAACTCTCTTTTTCAAACACTGGTGCTGCTAATGTTTAATGAGGGAGAGGAGTCAGTTTAGAAGAGATCCCGCAGGCTAAAGGAATAGAGGATGGAGAGTTAAGGAGAACACTGCAAAGCTAGAGTTCTGGCCCAAAATCCAAAGGGCAAAGATATTGAAGATGGGTTACATTTGTAATGATGATTTCAAACACAATCTTTTCAGGATAAAGATTAATGAAATCCAGATGAAAGAAATGGTCAAGGAGCAAGCAAGCATTACAGAAAGAGTATTTCAAGATAGACCGTATCAAATTGATGCTGTAACTGTTCGAATTATGAAGATGAGGAAGATGTTTAGTCACAATCTCCTTATTTCTGAAGTATACAACCAGTTAAAATTTCCAGTAAAGCCTGCTGATCTTGAGAAGATAATCCTTAATTGATGGGGAATACATGGAAAGAGATAAAGAAAACCCAAACTAGTATGACTATATTGCATAGAAGGTTGGCCTTGGTGTCATATGCAGTAGACAGTGGATAAACTAACTTGTTGATCTTATATTATTTGACTTCTTTTATACTACCAATGACCAAATGAAGCATTGTAATGGAAATAGTTGAGTGGACTTTTTCTCAGTGGCTAACATGCCCATTTAAAGAGTAATACTTATCTTTAAGAAGAGTGTTTTTGAACTCTTTGCATGTTATTTAGTATGACGTGCAGAAAACTCTTAAGAAAGTATCCTGTCTTCGTGATTCCTCTTTGGAACTGGAAAAGAGGTCCCTATGGCTATGAAGAAAAGAGGTCCCTATGGCTATGAAAAAAGAGGGGTGGGTGGGTTCTTATAGACCATTTTAAGTTTATTTGCTTAAATTGTCATTTAAAAATACTTAAACTAAATGCAAACTTTATTTACTGTACAGAGTTCTGGATGTAAATATCAAATAGCAAAACCACCCTAGACTTTGTTGTTCGTCTGTTTTGTGATTCCCTTGAAGAGAAAAATAAGTTGTCATAGCTATTGATATTTTAGTAGGTAATGTTCTGTTACAATGAAGGGGATGTTTTTATAAAATAAGTTTTCAAGTAGGGTAACTGTTGCTTACATAGTATTTTGTATATTCACATTCTAAAATTTTCCATTTATGAGTATGAGATGTGTATATATAGCTTAGCCCTGAGTTTACTGTGCTGATTAACAGGTACTTATAAAATAGCTAAAATTAAAATATTGCTGATCAGTCATACCAGAGAAACATCAGAAGAAAGAAAAATCCAACTCTTCATATTAAAAATGCATACAATATAAAAATTGCAAGAGACCAAAATCAACATGTTTTGTAAATTATTACAGGAGTGAAAATTCATCAACTAGTTTTCAGCTTGATTTAGACTTTAAATGTTTTTTGGACAGTTCTGTCTTTAACTTGGACCAATTGTAGATTGTTAACAGGCTTCCTAAGATTTAGTATTACAATTTTCTCTATAAAAATGTGGGTTTTTTTTAAGCATCCCAAATTCTTCTCTTTGATAATTTAATCTTTTAATACTTTATTCCTAATTTTTTAAAACCCTATATATAAAGATCTACCCTCATTTCCCCCACACAACCACTATTTTGAAATTTCAAGTTCTACATTCCTTTCAAAGTTGCTTGATGTTAGGAGTTCTCATAGCCACTGGATATCTTTTCCAGGGACTGTCCTAAGTCTGTTCAAACATAGAAAATAATAAGTATTGCTCTTCAATTAATAATGTGAGTAAAAGGCTTCATTAACATCAGTGGGATTTTGTTTTGACTCCTTATTTGTTTTTCCTTGAAGGGAATTAATCATGGAAGATGCAGAAAGTTTTGGTTTTATTTTATTTCATTTTTTTAAAAATTAGAACTTCTTTAATGCTTTTTGCAACAGCATATTTCCTTGCCTGTTTGGAGCCATTAGGAAAGAAGTCCACTTTCTAACCTTCAACTGAGGAGACTTGGGATTCTTCTGTCTACTACTGATCATTTTATTAAGTTCTCCAAGACCTGTGGCCAGCCATATATATATGTGTGTGTGTGTGTGTGTGTGTGTGTGTGTGTGTATTTAAAATTGCTTCTTTTTTTTCTCTAATTGCATCAACTTGCACACTGTTGTCTAACTGCATATAGTATTTTAGAATTTCTTCTTATTTTTTTGAGCTGCCATTGACTCTTAGTGTTGGCTTCAGTATCTTGAAAGTGGGTCCTTTCCTTGAAGTTCTTAATTCTTAGAAAACTTGATGCTGTTTCAGCTGAAAAATGAGCAACACTATTAAAAATTAAGGGGAATTGTTTAAGAAACTAAAAAATAATTGCAGACTACATTGGATAATTGTGACTTTCAGTTGTTCTGTATCAGTTGAATTTTTATGCTCTTTTCCCTGTGTATGTGGTGGTTCTATTTTTTTCCAATAAAACTTTTATTTAAAAAAATAAAAGAAATTCATACATCAAATAATCACATGAAAATTTACTTGTCATAATCAAACTCATTATATAACAAAAATTGAGCTCACAAGAGGATACAGCTGCATAGCAGTTGAAGAGCAAAAACTTAAAAGTCTGACTACACGACATGTTGGTAGTCTGGGCTTCCTGGATTACTCAAAGGGAAACTGTAGGGAGTAGAATGCTTTTGCACCATTAGTGGGGTAGTACCATCCCTTCAGAGAGCAGAAAGTCCAGCCACTTAAAATTAAAACCTACTTCTAGTATATGATGTAGCCCTTCTCTTCCTTTGTATATTCTTATAAGATCTTTCAAGGGACATTCACACTTGCTTTACCTTTAATTACTGAAAACTACAACCTAGACATCCATGAATGTTTGGGTGATCAACTTCCCATGGTACATCCATACAGTGGAATACTATACAGTAAACCACAGGAATGGGTCACTGACACAAAGGAATGGGTCACTGACACAAACAAAAGTATGCATTCCTCTCAAAATCATTACGGGGTGCTGGGGTTATAGCTCAGTGGTGGAACACTTGCCTGGCATGTGCGAAACATTGGGTTTGATCCTCAGCACCACATAAATATAAATAAGTAAAATAAAGGTGTTTTGTTCATCTACAACTAAAAAAATTTTTTAAAAAATTGTTACATTTTGTGAACAAAGCCAAACAGGTCACTTTGTATATATTCATTTGCACCCATTTATAAAAATTATTGACACAACCATAGTGATGGAGAACAGATCCACACAACCTGGGGGACATGGAGGTGTAGCATGGACAAAGGTGAAAAGCAGGACACAGGAAGGAGCATGAGGAATCATTTTTAGGCTTCACTTGACATAACTATACAATCATGGAATATGATTTGCTCAAATTCAGTTTGCATTATCTCTGCTTTTCCTATACTCCTTCTCTCCCAGAACCCTCACCTGTGCTCTACAGATGTTTTTCTTATTAATCATTTTTAGTACCCTGTGGATAATAAATAAAAGTGAAATTCATTGTGATGTTTTCAGATATGCACACAGGAAGTTTGGTCACACTCATTCCATTGTTCTTTCCTTTTCTGCCCCTCACTCCCCATCCTCTGCTCTACTGATGTCTCTTCTATTTTCATGAATATTTGACATTTCACTTTGGGGGTTGGGTTTATTTCACTTAGCAAGATAGTCTCCAGTTCCAACCATTTACTGCCAAATGCCATAGTTTCATTCTTATGTTTTTTTAATTTATTTTTTCGTTGTCATAATTATATGTGGTGAAGAATGGAACCCAGTGCCTCACACAAGCTAGGCAAGAGCTCTACCACTGAGCCACAACCCCATCCCTTCTTTTTTATGGCTGAGTAATAATCCATTGTATGTATAGGGTGTATGTGTGTGTGTGTGTGTGTATCATACTGTGCTTATTTATTTATGTGTTCATGGTCACCTAGGTTGATTTCATAGCTAGTTAATGTGAGTTGTCCTGCTATAAATATTGTTATGGCTGCAGACATGTAGTATGCTGATTTTTAGCTCCTTTGGTTATACATCAAAGAATGGATAGTTGGTTGATATAGTTGTTCCCTTCCTCGTTTTTTGAGGAACCTTTATATTGCCTTACAGAGCAGATGAACAATTTAGGTATTTGTTTTCCGTATCTGGCATGAGGAAGATAATGGAACAGATAGGTGAATTTTCTTAAAAGGGATCATTGTTTAATGGGAATAAGCAGCCCCCTACTCCAAACATGGCAAATTGTATTTTTTAAGTATAAAAATCTCATGGTATTCCAATTTTATTCTAATATGTGTATTTTTAAAAAGTAGGGACAGTTAGGGTGTGGTGTCTGTTAGTTGACATCCCTCCAGCGTCTTTCCACAGACTGTCACAGGCTGCTACACATACTACCTTCTGGTACCGGATTCTTTTGCAATGTTGGGCTTCACACATCTCCGCCCCACCCTCCCCGCACACAACACACATGTTGCTTCTTCCTCCACTGTGTAGTCAAAGAACAAGAAAGACACATGAACAGACACAGATGAACTAGAAAAAATAGGATTGTATGTACATCACTGGGGAAAGAGGATGGCTATTGAGGCAAACAGATGAGGGAAAGGGAGCCCCTGTCACTAGCAGAGGACACCCTAACCAGGTCCAAGGCCAGGGAAAATGAACCAGAGCTTCCATTAGCCAAGGTAGCTGACAAGCCAGGCCGGTCAAGCTGAGTGTCCACAAAGTTCTCCTCCGCACTTCACACAGGTTTGCCTTAGATCCAGCCTGGTTGACAGTGAGCTCTGAAATTTGACCTGGAGCCTGGGGTAGGTATGCTAAACCCAAAGTTCCCTCCACCCTTAGGAGCCCCAGTTCCCATGAATTCCACTGGGCCAGGAATTGTGCTAGCAAAGATTGAAGTGCTGTCCCTGGAGCTTGTCATCCTGCTGGCATGTCTCAGTTCAGACCTTGTGGCTAAGCCCATGCACACAGCACCTGGATCTTGGAAAAGATTGGCAGGGTGTAGAGTGGTGTGCATAATGGGGTCTATGGTGATGTGATTTCCAAATGTCCTGGCTGCATTGTGCTGCCACTCAGCTATTGAGCTGTGAGAAAGCTTAAGCCCATAGCTGGGACTAGGCTTTCTGGATTACTCAGAGAAAGAGTTGTGCAGTCAGTTGCTACTCACAAGCAGCCCTAGATGTGGCTGATGGGTGGTTTCAGCACTGTTAGGATGCTGGAGAGTAGAGCTTGGTTCCTGCACTGGCTGAACTCTTCAATTTGTGGATAAGGGATGGAGGCAATGCTGCCACTGGGTGGGATGTTCCCATAACCAGGGAAAAACCTGTTGTATGGGCTGGAGTTGTTCTGGGAGACAAGAGGAGACTAGAGGAGGACAGCCTTTGATAGACTGGTGGTATCTACAGCATCAATGATGGCAGACTTAAGGTTGTTATGTCTCTGTCATCTAGGAAGGAGGCCACTGTATGATCCATGACTGGGAATAAGATGATCAGAGGAGTGTTGTGAAGAGGGACTCTCCCTTCTTGCTCATGAGGGTTCTCAGATGTGGGCTGAGGAGTGGTTTGTGGAACAAAGGGATGGTTCCATAGGAGTTGGGGCAGGAGATCCTAAAAAAAAGTGGTCTGGTCCTCACCAGTCCATTTTCCACCTGCCTGTGATGCCTAGGATTATGGACGTGGGGGAATGGGTAGGAGCTGCTATTTGAGCTAGGGACAATTATGACAATCACTGCCATAGAATAGGGAGTAGTGTCCATGGCAATGGCCTCAGCTGGACAGTTGGCTGCTGGATCCGGAGCACAGATGCATTGGCTCTAGAGGTGGCAGATTCCCTTTCCAGAGTTAGGGGATGATCAATGCTAACATGTTTGCTAGTGAAAGGGATTAAAGGAGAACTGGGAAAGAAGGAAGAGGAGAAGGAGGAAAATCCACTCACTTGAGGGTTGGAGATTCCATTCTGCAGGAGGCAGGTTGAAGGGGAAAGGCCCCTGGATATGAGGTGTGGGGAGGAGGGAAACGGGGGGTGCAGCAGCTCTTGCCAAGTGAGTAGAGTGATGATACTCTCCAGCATGAATATCCACACTGGGACTGGGCCTCAAGGGAGGAAGAGCTTAGCAGGAGGAGGGAGAGGAAGACAACTAGGGAGGCCCACCTCAACACTAATCGGTGTGGGGGAAGGTAAAGGGACAGACAGGATTAGGGGCAATCAGCCTGGTTTGCCAATGGGTGGTGGCAAGAATAACTGGGATCTGGGATCTATCAGTGAGTGGAGCCATGGATCTACAGTCCTTTCAGGATCCACAGGTGGGGAGAAAGAATTCAGGGTTGTGGTTCAGGCTGCTGCAGTCTGTTTTACCCTCCAAGGCCTCCATGTCATCCTCCATGATACGGCTCTTCTTTGGAGACAGATCCTTCTTCTGCAGGGTCCTAAGTCTTCCTCCATAGGAACCACAGTATGCTTAGGAGGTGTGGCAGCTCACCTCAATGCCACGGAAGTGGTATCTACAGGGTCACTGGCATGTGGCTTTCTGTTACAGGGCCTCTGGCTAGCAGTTATGAGTGGAAGAGCACTCCCTAATGGGTTAATTGAAGACTTTCCCCTCCACTCCCTCTCCTGATTCCTGGGAGCCTAGAGAACTGGACAGAAGGTCTTCATCCAACTCTTGTGTTACCCACTTCTCTGGAGGCATGGAGCAGTCTGGGGCTGCTCAGGGAGCCCTGTTACCTCTGCATCAGGTTGCACCAAAGTCAGCACACCTGCAACAGGGCTGTGCCACCTGGGGCAGTAGAGCTGGCAGAGAAGTTCACTGGAGGCCCCTGGTCCCTTTCTTGTATGGTGTTTCTCTCTTGAGGCCCAGGAGTAGGCTCCACACAGCAATGTCTTCCTGGGTCTCTAGAGGCTTGTAGTGTGCTACTCCCCTATTGCTGGGGGTTCCCATTTCCAAATTGTCCTGCATATCTCTTTGCTCTCTGCCTCCTCCTCATCTTCCTCCTCTTTCATTCTCCTCTTCCTCTTCCACATCCCTGTCCTGTGCCACCACAGCCACTTCTACTGCTGATGCCATCAGTTCCTCTGGTTGCTGTTGGGCCCTCACCTCTGTTTGCTTTCCCAAGGAAAAAGAAGGTATGTGACCAGGTGTCCTGGGCTACACACTATGGTGGACCTGCTTCGGTGGTGAAGGGTCTGGGCTTGGGAGGAGGATTCTCAAAGGGTCAGAACCTTCAGTGGACAGCAAGTACTTTTCCCTGTGGTCTCCCTCAGGAGGGCGGTGGGAGGATCCACAGAGAGCAGAGCGCCACCTGCAGGAGAGGGCCTCTGTAGCAGCCAGCCCAGCAAGGCACAGCCAAGCAAGGCACAAAGGACAGGTTTCTTGGTGGAAGTGTGTGCAGGCAGAACTGATGGCAGATGTTGGGGCAGCAGGGTGATCCTGCCCAGAGCTGGAGGCTGGCAGGTCAGGCCACTGGGCGGGCGATAGGCCGAGAGGGCCGGCTGGTCGGCGACCTCGCTTGCTGAGATGACTGTCCATTCAGAGCAAGTGGTGGAGGCCAATCTGGAGAGGAGATAAGAGACCGAGGCAGCCGGGCTAGGACACTGCTAACTTCCGTTGTCCAAACGCATACCTCTGAGTCCAGTTCTTCTGACGTATGGCTGGAACAGGTGACGGGGAAAGGGCAGGCAGGGATCTCGCGGGGAAGAACGGTTGGTGAAGAGAAAGTCCCGAGGGCAAAGGGCGAGGCCCACTGTCCACTGCTGGGTTGCACTTCGTAGCTCCTGGGGACTCCCCGCTTTCCTAGCAGATGTGTGGCGTGTAGACTGTGGGACTGCAGCCTGATTCCACATTGATCTTTGGTCTTGAGTACTGGTTGCTCAGGCTCTGTGGTGCTTGCCCAGGGTGCTATTTTGGGCACGTGACCAGTCCTCTCCTCGGGGGCAGGAAAGGGGCTTGGAGATGCTAGACGTGGAAGGGCCTTGCAAGTGGTGCTGAAAGCCCAACCTCAGGGCAACTCAGATCCTGCCACGTCCCTCCAGCGACATCTCCAGTTCTTGGATTCTACCTTACTTCTAGGGACATCTTCCCTCAAGGCTAGAGCCTCACCTGCTGCCCTTAGCCTTCTGAGGAGAGGGAGGGGTGTCCAGAGTGAGGGGCATGCTGTCACCCACACACCCCTTCCTGCAGATTCCATTCACTTCCTTGAAGACCTTTGTTAAGAGCACAGAAATCCTCCCACCCTTTCTGAGGTCAGTCACCCTGTAGTGGCACAGCCAGGCCTTGGAACCAGAATGCTTTCTGTGATCTGTAATATTCACCCACTTGTCATTTCAAGGCAAAGTAATGTTCAGTTCATGATAGGTGATTCTTCTGAGATGCTTGGGCTTTGTAGAAGTGATCATGTTGAGGTCAAATTTGTCAAGGCAAAATATTTCCACGTTGATTAATGATTTAGAAAAATGTCCTATAATGAGACTTTATACCTGGCCAGCTAATTTGGGGTGGTGGGTGGCTGCTCTGCTACTGGGATGTTAGAGAGGTGCTCTTGGTCTCTGCACCCACTGTGCCCACCATATGAAAGTCAAGAGGGTGAAGTAAATTGTGCCACTAGATGGCAGATCCCTAAACCCATGATGCACATCATGGGACCCAGCACGGTCCAGGAGTGGCAGCAGTTTCCAGATCCTGCTATTCCAGGGCTCACAGGATTGACAGCAATTGGCTTTGATACTGGATGTGCAACAGTGTGGTTGGTGACTGTCAATCCAGGATGTGAACCACTGTAGCTGATAGTTGAACAGTTGGGAGCATGTTGTGACCGTGAACAAAACAGACACCTGTCACTTTTTTGCACATATTTCAAGACTGACTGGGACCTATTCCCTGTATTGCAGGCACTGTGGCGCCAACTCTCATCCGTAGCCTGTTCTCTCCTTTATATATATATATAATGTCAGTGCAGTGCAGGGTCCAGCAGGGACCATAGCTGGGTATTGGTGGCAGTGATGCAACAGGCAACAGGGACACCATGCACCATGTGTCAGTAGGAGATCATATCTCTGCACTGTTCCACACTGGAAGTAGCCATTTTGAGTGTCAAGATCAGAATTGTGTCTTTTCCAGTTTATGTTAGTTGCCAACACTTGGAGGCTGGACTCTCTTGCTTTTGGATATGGAGTGACCAGGGAATCCAGCAAGAAGCAAACATCAAACCAACAGTTGCAAAATTAAGCACAGTTTATCCAAACACTTTTCATTAATCTAGCCTCCAAAGTTCCACTCCAGAGACCATTCTCATTGCTCTCAGGCTGGGTTCCATGGAATCTTTGCATCTGAGGATAAATCATATTTGAACAGGACCATTATAAGATATTACAGTTTTCGATATGAGGTAGCTCATATATGAGACAATGTAAGAAAGTTTTGAGGTGAAATGATGGGGTTATAAGACCCTAAATGAAGCAGTTCCTTAATGCATTCATATGGTTAAAGGAAGCTTTTCGTGTGGTTCTGGTAGAAGCTCTGAAGACCAAAATGCTGATAGGACTATTGATAGGGAACACTGTGCTCATGAGTTTGCACAGGAGGAGAACTCTATTGGAAAAGGGACTAGAATACATTTATGTTACATTCTGGAAAAGATCTCAAAATTTTTTTTTAGTTGTAGATGGACACAATATTGTTGTTTATTAATTTATTTTAATGCAGTGCTGAGGATTGAACCCAGTGCCTCACACGTGCTAGGCAAGTGCTCTATCACTGAGCCGCAACCCAGCCCCTGGTAAAGATATTGTCTACATTGTGCACATGACCTGTCATTTTTTTTTTTGTGGCTGTACTGCCTTAAAATTTCCTCTACTAATTAATCTGGTGGAGGAAATTTTAAGGCAGTACAGCATTCAGGCAGTGGTATGGATATTTCTAGCAGCTTATCCAGGTTTACTGTGATAATATAGAGCAGAAGGAAGAATGCAAACTTGCATTTTGGTCAGAAAAGTTGGAGTAAAACTGGATTTCAGGAAGTTGTGGTTTTTAGTGCATTGCTGTCACTAGAGTGAAGCTAAACGAATACACAGAGGCAATAGGGGAGAATGCTTAAGGACATTTCAGGAATTGGCAAGATCCTATGAGCAATTCATATTCATATAACATAGAATAAAAATTCCTTTGAGAAGACGAACCACTAGGAATGGGTTTCACCAGGCTCAGACACCCAAAGGCTGCCACAGCCATGGTTCCAAGAGGCTTCACTACTGCTTGAGATGGAGATATATACTGGCTTCAACCACGTGGTGCTGGTTCTGCAGGAATGCAGGATGCTGTAGTTAGGTGGTCATGAAGGCTTCCAACAAGATTTCAAAGGAAGGTCTGGCAGGTCAAAGTATAACAAAGTGAGAATCCCTATAGGTAGGCCCTGAGAAAGTCATGCATGCAGCTGTGAGAAGAAAGCTGAAGCTTCAGAAGAGAATCCTGTTGGTAATGTGCAATATATGTCAGGCAATGTTACTAGCTGAGGACAGAGCTAGTCTACATGAGACGCCAAGGGTCAAGGCTGCCCAAGTCCTTTGGAGCCCACTGTACACAACATGTGCCCCAGATGCTGAGCATGGGGATAGAGGACTTGTTGGCCCAGCTGGGTTTTTGTCTTGACTTCTATCCATTTCTTCTTTCTATGTGCCCATTTCTCCCTTTTGTAATTGAAATATTTATTCTGTGCTACTATACATTGGATATACATACGTTGATTTTGATTTCTATATAAGACACCCAAGAGGGAATCCATAGTTCCCTTCCTCTGCCTCATCCCACTAACCCTCTTTCTCTCTTGAGGCCCAGTCATAATGTGGGAGTTACCCTTGCTTGGTTTCACCATCCTGTTTTCCGGATCAGAGCTATGGCACCTCTCATTGTTTTCCTTCCCACACCTCATAACCAGGACCTTTTCTCTCCAAGAGTATTCCCTGAAGAATGGAATCCCCAACCCCCATGTGTGTTGATTTTTTTCTCCTCCTCCTGCTCCTCCTCCTTTTGCTCTTACTCTTCCTCAGTCCATTCCAAGCCTCACTCTGGTGCCTTCCAACTGCAACCCTAATAGCCATGGCCAGAACTTAAGTGCTTCCAGTGTCTCTTCCATCAGCACAGCCAAGTCCTCTGCTCACCTGACTCACCATCCCATTGTGCATCCTGAGGACATGGCCATGATACTACTCCCCTTTCTTCTTCTTTTTTTTTTTTTTTTTTTTTTTT
>NW_026000226.1:0-83635 GCF_001458135.2 Marmota marmota marmota | reverse complement strand
TTTTTTTGATTCTGGGGATTGAACCCAGGGCCCTGTGCATGTGACGCAAGCACTCTACTAACTGAGCTATATCCCAGCCTGACACTACTCCCCTTTCTACGGCAGTGATATTACCATCTCCCACTGACAGCTCCTGTCCAGAACCCCAAGTCCACGGCCCTAGGAAGCACAGGCAGTCAGCAAATGGATCATTCTCCACTGGCTCCCCAATACCTCAGTTCTCCAGTCCCAACTCCAATTTCTCCAGTCCCAACAATTCCTGTGTCCCACCAACTACTCCTCAATCTGCATCTGGGAACAATGGAGAATCTCTTTTTGTAATGCCCTCCTGCTCGTAGTGATCCCAGTTATGAACCACCATTGACCTCTCTCCTGGCAAGCAGAGCCTGTGCACCATCACACTCAAAGCTTGCAGCTGATGAGCCCTTGGATACCACCCCTCCTTCCTAGACTGTCTTCTTTCAGTCTCTTTCTGCTTCCCAGCAGACTGGCAGCATTGCCTTGGCTCACTTCTCCACAAGTTGGGGTACACATCAGGCTCAGGGACCAAGTGCCAGTCACCAGCATCCATGAGTTCTGGAGCTACATCTCAGACTCCATCTAGGGCCACTGGTGGGCAGCATCAGCACATTCTTTTAGGGTAACCCAGGAAGTCCAGTCCAGGCTGTGGCTTAACTTTCAACACTTCAATTTTCAAGTGATAACACAGGGCAATCAGGACTTGGGGGTATGACATCATCACCCCAGACCCCTTTGGCACACCACTCAATGCATGGTCAGCCTTTCCCCAGGTGCAGTGCATGGGTCATAGCTCCCAGGACTGTTTTGGACTTGCCCACAGGTAGGCTGGATCCAGGACAGGGCTTCACAATTAGCTACCTCCACTCTCAGGCCTGCAGTGTTCTTGGGACCTGCACTGCTAGGACTGGATGGAAGGCTGGTTTTGGAGTGCCCATTCCAGACCTACGGTCCAATCCTGTAGCCCAGCATTAAACACCATGGATCTAAAGCACTCATTGTTGAGCACAAGGGGATCTTCATGAACACTTGGCTTGACACCTCTACAATACCCACACCCTGGTTTGATGCTAATCTGATTGATCTGAGCTCTGGACCTTTTCCCTGGCTTTGGATCTGACTAGGATGTTTATTGCTAGCTAGAGGGCCTCCCTTTCCCCTCACCTTTTTGCCTCAGTGGTCTTCTTCTTTCCTTAAAAATGTACATACATTCTTATTATTTCAAGTTCTTCTATCTCTGCTCATGTATCTTCCTTACTGTGTTAATGAGGTTATAAGGTGATTATTTGGATGTAATCCAGTGGATTTTGTGAATTCCTAATTGATGAAGGTACAAGACCTAATATAAATACAGATGGTCCCTGACTTGCAATACTTTGACTTAAGATCACTCAGTTGTAATGTAATGCCGAAGTCCTAAGCATGCAGTGGAAACCTCATCCTTTGAATGATGAACTGATATTTTCCCAGGCTAGCCCTATGTGGGTCCTCAGAGTCCTGCAATTCTGGGCAGCAGCAGTGAGCCAAGCTTCAGACAACACCTGTACTGTGCTGTGCTGCTCAGCTGTGATACTGAAAAGCTGAAGGTATAGTGAATTCACATTAACCTTAGGATTTTTCACATCTTCTGAGTTTATCAGTAAATAGCCCCTCCGGAGTTCTTGGAGAATGAGTGGTAAAAATGTATGTGCTTTGCATCCAATTGAGAAGTGGTTAAATCTTGTATAATATGCATACAGAAGATGGGTCTTCATCATGACAATCAAGTTTAACATTTTCTTGGACCAGTGGTTTTCTCTACCAATGAAAGTGAAATTTAGTCTCCAGCTTAGATTAGTTGTGCTCCTGGTCACAGCTGCTCTGCTCACCCCTTCTGCCTTCTTGACTGTCCTGGGTTCAGACTACCTTTCCCACTCTTTCCTAAAGATCAATAAAATTAAGGAATCTGTAGCAAGATTTGCCAAGACAAAGAAGACCCAAACAGCACTATCAAAAATCAGCATGGGACTCTGCTCTGAGTGGGGTGGCCATTTTGTTTTGGACCCCGAGCAGGAGTTGGCAAGGGCAGCTGTGATGCCACAGAGTAAAGGCAGAGGGGGTAAGCCAGACGACCTGGCGGATTGACCGGCTAGGCAGTCAACCTAAATCGACAAACCTCGCATTCTACCGCTTACTTATTTACCAACCACTCACCTAGTGCACCTGAGCCCCTCCACCATCAACTCAGCCATGATGGCAGCCCTGGGAGGAGCACAGGCGACTGGTTCCTTTGATTCTCAGGATTTGAAGAGGGCTGCACAATCAGTGCTGAAAGTTGTGCTAAAAAGCACCTAGATCTTTGATCCTCAAAATGGATCAAAGACCTAGGAATACAACTAGAGAGACTCTGTGTCTAATAGAAGAAAAAGTAGGCCCTAATCTCCATCATGTGGGATTAGGCCCCAACTTCCTTAATAAAACTCCTGTGGCACAAGAATTGAAATCAAGAATCAATAAATGGGATGGACTCAAACTAAAAGTTTCTTCTCAGCAAAAGAAACAATCTGTGAGGTAAATAGAGAGCCTACATCTTGGGAGCAAATCTTTACCCCTCACACATCAGATAGAGCTCTAATCACTAGGGTATATAAAGAACTAAAGAAGCTAAACACCAAAAACAAAATAAAAACAAAAACAAACAAACAAAAAACCAAATATCCCAATCAATAAATGGGCCAAGGACTTGAAGAGGCACTTCTCAGAAGATGATGTACAATCAATCAACAAATATATGAAAAAATGTTCATAATCACTAGCAATTAGAGAAATGCAAATCAAAACTACTCTAAGATTTCATCTCACTCCAGTCAGAATGGCAGCTATACAAACAACAATAAGTGTTGGGAGGATGTGGGGGAAAAGGTATACTCATACACTGCTGGTGGGACTGCAAATTGGTGCAGCCAATATGGAAAGCAGTGTGGAGATTTCTTGGAAAATTGGGAATGGAATCCCCATTTGACTCAGCTATCCCTCTCCTTGGTCTATACACAAAGGACTTAAAAACAGTATACTACAGGGAAACAGCCTCATCAATGTTTATATATAGCAGCACAATTCACAATAGCTAAACTGTGGAACCAACCTAGATGCCCTTCAATAGATGAATAGATTAAAAAATGTGGTATATATATATTCAATGGAATATTACTCAGCAATAAAAGAGAATAAAATCATGGCATTTGCAGGTAAATGGATGGAGTTAGAGAAGATAATGCTAAGTGAAGTTACCCAATCCCCAAACATCAAACGTGGAATGTTTTCTTTGATATAAGGAGGTTGATTCATAGTGGGATAGGGAGAGGGAGCATGGGAGGAATAGGCGAACTCTAGATAGGGCAGAGGTTTTGGAGGGGAAGGGAGGGGGCATGGGCTAATTAATGAGGATTGAATGTGATGATAATTATTACCCAAAGTACAGGTAGGAAAACATAAATTTGTGTCAGCATATTATATATACAACCAGAGATATCAAAAATTGTGCTCTCTCTATATAGTAAGAATTGTAATGCGTTCTGCTGTCATATATAAAGAAAAAAAAAGAAAAAAAAAGCACTACCAAGATGTCTCTAAATGAGTGGTGAGGCAGCCAACAGCAACTTCAGCTCCTTCTTAATCTTACTTAAATGGCCCTGGGGTCCAATGCAAAAAAAAACCTGTTGTAAGCTAAATACCCACAGAAGGCTACAGATCTCTGTTCTTAGAGGCATCTTAATGTGGTACACAAAACAAATTGGTGATTGTTTCAAAACCCATATCAGAAGATTTTTATGATAAACTGTCTGAAATATTTATCTGGTGGGATGTATTTTAAAAAGACTCCTGACTCCCTCTCTTTAATTCAAGTTTTTTTTTTTTTTCTGCATTGATACAGGGGTGGTGCAGCACAGTAGCATAATATACCCTGGCTGCAAAGGCTTGCTGCCTAGTCCAAGGCCAGCAGTGTTATGTCTGGCCTGTAAGAGGCAGGTAGGAAGCCATGAATATGTCCAGAGACCCTCGAGTGCCGTTCCTGGGCCTTGTAAGAGGCACTTGATTTGCTCCATTTCACTTTCTTTCCATTCTGCTTTTTAGTTTGTTTTTGTTTTGGATTCTATTAACAGTTAAGTGTTCTTCTTTTTCATTCCATTAAGCTTAACCATGTCAGATATAATAGAGGAATATCTTCATGGGCTCTTAAATGATTGAACTTCTCAAAAGTACTCACTTGGAATTGAAAAAAAAATGATCATTTGAAACTGAGAAAAATTAAGGTGTTTAAAGGCAGTTTCTATCTGAGAGCTTTGTTCATTCAGTATGTTTGGCCAGTGATCTTTATCAAGTTGATGTTAAAACGCTTAACACATTTAATGTCTATTTTTGCTTCTTCTGAAGCATATGTGCTTCTATCTTTATTTCTTAGGATGTGGTATTTTAATTATCTATATTCACATGTTCCTAAGTGACATGTATATTTATAAATGTGATACACTCCTATAATTTATGTGGATGTATTATTTCCCTGGCTTCGGTGATGCTCTAGGCCTTCCTTGTATTTGTCCTTAAAATCAACCCTTGAGTTCCCCAAAGTTTAGGCTTTCTCTGTTTGTCTTTGAAACTACATCTTCTGTCTCTTGTCATTATATCTGCTTCTTGCAGAGCTTAAAGCAGCACCTGGGTAAGAGTAACATCCAGGCACAGTCAGGCTGATATGTAGGGGCCCTGGCCAGGGGAGCATTTGGAGGACGAGGTCTGCCCGTAATCCAGAGAGGCTTATCCAGAGGAGGACTACATGAGGGACACGCCACCATAATCCTACTTAGGAGCAGGATGTCGCTTCGAGACTAAAACCTGCTCTGAGGTAGATGAGTCATAGCTCCCTGAATGGGTTTAAGAAGAGGTGGTATTGGTGGTCATGGAGGTCCTAGGAGAGGGGGGCCTAGGGCGTGGAGCCTGGGTCATGGCAGAATCAATGGTAGAGGTTGGGGCATGATAGGTCAGGGAAGAGGGGGCTTTGGAGGCTAAAGTGGTGGATGGGGCAGAAGTGCCCTCACTCGCCCTGTTATTGACCAAGGAGCAGCTGGACAACCAGTTGGATGCGAACATGTTGAAAACTAAAGGACACCTGGATGCGGAGTTGGATGCCTACATGGCATAGGCAGATCAGAAACCAACGATTGAAGCCTGCCTGCCTCTCCTTCTCTGAGAGACTCACCACATCTATATATAACCTTGAGATAACAGATGAGAAAAAAACCTGATTGATGCTGGAAGGACCTATCTCAATGGTCTATGGACTCACCTGTCACCAGCTTGTGCATTTAGTGTGTTCCTTTTACTTTTTGATTCTGTGTTGTATGTTGTATGTTCCCCTCTCCCTTCACCCAGACTTTGTACGTGAATGTGTTGGCCTTGTGGGTAGAATGCTTTGTCTACCTCTGCCTCCCTTCACTTATCATACATTGACATTCTCTGTGTCCCCACAAAAAGTTCCAGAAAGAGCCAATTTTCCTCCTTGATGCTTTGGTTTCTGAGATAATATTCTTTTATACACCCTGTTCAATAGCCTCTTAGAAGTGTTAAGAAAATCTGGAGCTGAAAAATAATGGTTTGCTGCACTGTTAATGATGTAGTAAATTGGGAACATTGACATTGTTATAGGAACACGTAAGAGGTTACACATGGTATCTGTTTTGATGGAAGTTGCTGCAGGTGCACTGATACCACATCTTTGGTAACCTGCATGCTGGATTGGGTATGTGCACTTTCCACCCTCAAATGAGATTCTTAAGCTTGCCTCTTGGCTTTGCACCATATCCAAAGGAATGGGGTAGCCTTATGCCTGCAATCGAGAGGAAGAAGCTATTTGGTTTGACTACCACAGCAGAGGGAGAGGAGTGGTGGGGGAGGATAGGAGAGACACCATTGGCAAGGATCAGGAGCTGCCCATGTCAGAATGCAGTTACCATGTTTGTCTCAGACCACTGTTGGGCTTCTCCATTTGTTAGCTTTATTTGATTCCCTCTTTCTCTTGAAGATTTAAATTCAACCATATTCTTCCAACTGTTCCAGTTTCAGTGGAATCTTGTATTTCTGGTTCATTATAACAAATTGTTCTCTCAACCCCCCCCCAAAAAAAAACAAAAAACAAAAAACAAACCCAAACTCAAAACAAAACAGCATGGGAGCTAGTGATGTAGCTCGGCTTGCTTAGCATGTGTGTGGCCTGGGTCACAATCCCAAGCACTGCACAAACATGCACACACACACACACACACACACACACACACACCTATAGACACAGACAATGAAAGCTACATACCAGAACTTCATATGGGACAAAGATATCACAGAAAGTTATCAATGCACTTATGTACAAAAATTGAGTGATAATCATTCTAAAATAAAGATAATTAAACAATAGAAACGTGAAGACTAACAACAATTTTGCACATAAAGTGGTGAAAGCTGGTGGGTAGAGTCAGCAAGACAATGGAGTGTACATGACAGTTGCACAGTGGGAAACATCCAAGGAATTGGAGAGAAGGGGACCCTTTCCAACTCATTTTATCTGATCAGCATTACCCAAACCTAAAGCCAAGCAAAGATAAATACTACAAAAAAGGGGGAAGAATAAATAAACCTCTGTTTATTTACACAGATTAATATACTGGGTGACCCCCAGGAGTTGCAGCACATTGTGAGCATGCTCAGCAGAAGGTGAGAAGAACTAGTGTGTCTGTGTGTGAAAGGAATGGAGGAGGGGAGAGAAAGAGAGACACTCATAGTTATAAATCTAAAAATGATATCAATATTAAATTTGAACAAGAAATTTATATCTAAATCATGAATGATTTATGCACATGGGTACATAATGTACTGTCTATAATACAGACACAGATACACTGCTGTATATTTATGTATTTAAATACATAATGCTATAACAAAACATAGCACATGGAGATGAGGCAGAAAGCCTGGATTTAACTTTAAATTTATAATTGTTCATCTAACAGTCGGGGCACACTGACGAAAGAGCTGTGCACTGTGAGGTTTGCTAACACTGAAAGTTTCTGAAAGTAGAAATGAAATGTTGTGTAAAAATATCATAAAATTTGGGGATTTTGTTTCTTAGTAATATGAGTGACAATATTAATAGAGAAGATCATGTGTGGATATGGTTAAAAGCCAGTGTTGTTCAATGTAAGTGTTCAGTGCAGGGCCCATCAGTATTCCAGTGCTCACAAATTCCTTAGGTAAATTGCTAAGAAATTCTGAAAGCTGCACACAAGCACTACATACCTCCTCTGGTCCCTGGTGCCTTTCTTACAGCCCAGCCACTCTGGACCTCCACAAAGGAGACCTGACAGTTCTAACACAGGCTTCCATGACCTAGCAGTGGTGCTGCAGAATCACGGACACTCAGCCATAATCCTGCCTGACCCTATTCTCTGAAGGCTCCACCTCCCCTGCCATGATTGGAGACTGCCTCTCCTGTGGCCATGCTACTGCTTCACCAGACCCCTCAGGTGGAGGCTATCTTCTTGTAGCATTACCTGCATTTGGTGGATTTCTGGTAGGCACCTGAGTGCTGCAACCTATACCCTACCCTATGTTTAAGGCCCTTGTTCCTGATGTGTATTACATAACAGGCCTGTCATAAAGCTGGGTACTGTCTGGCTCTCTCTGTTTTTTTTTTTTTTTCTTCTCTAGACATTAAAGCCATGCATTTGGAAAACAATTTACATTCTCCAAATGGAGTTTTCCCATAATAGCACAGAATAATGGTAATAGAAAGATATAAAATAAAATCACCATAAGGCTAGGAAAAAAATTCAATAAAACTCAACAAAACCAGAAAACCATGGCTATACAATGCTGAGACATATAAGAGATGTGAACTGAAAGTGAGCAGGCAGATAGCATAGCCACATAGGCTACAGTGTTTACCTGACTGAAGGAGTACATCACACATGGTCTAGATTGTTCTTATACCTGTCTTTTTTTTTTTTTTTTTTTTTTTTTTTTTTTTTTTGCATCATACTCAACACACTGTGTACTCACATCTTACAAGTACTGTGATGGGTTGTTTGTCATCTGATCTTTCTAAACTTCTTATGTGTTGATGGGATTTGGCATGAAAATGATTTAAAGGCATAACTACTTGGATAATTTTATTCAAGGTCATTGGACAGGATGGATGAGCCTCATTGATGCTCTCCTGCAGGCACCCTAGGCCTCTCTTAGCATCCAGGATCATCTTCCTCTCTGGCCAGTCTCCATGCTCAGTTCTCACCCCAGGAGCCAGTAGTTAGCTCAGAGCAGCACCTGAGCATGGATGGCCTTGACTATGATGGGCTGGTGTCTGCCCAAGTGCTTTGAGCCCAGAGCTGCAGCTGGTTATCTCTGGGGCCCTTCTATTGCTGAAGCTCTCCAAGGCCTTCCCCATCTCTTGCTCATCCTTGTCCTCCTGCTTTCAGGGTAGAGAGCATGGCACCAGTAGTGTGGTCAACTGCAGAGGCTATAGCTGGACATGCTGCAGTGATGGTCTCCTGGTCCACTTCTTGCTGCTCAGCTCCTAAGACTGGCATCCCTTCAGAGCTCCTATGGACCTTTAGTGCCATGGTTGCTGTCCTAAGGAGTGCCTTGTCGAGCTGGGAGGACCTAAGCTCTTCACTGACCTGGACAGGCCCTGACAGCCAGCAAGCTACTGTGGTCTAGGTGGGGCTCAAGTTGAGCTCCTGTGAACCTTGAAAGCCAAGGTCTGGTAACCAGACCAACTCCGCCCTCTCCAGCTAGGAACCAGCTGCTTAAGATGGGGCGTGCTGCGGCTTCTTACATCCTGCAGCCACAGCAGCTGCAGCCACTACCGTGACCAGGTCCCCCCTCTAGGTGCCCACCACCCGCGTGGGTTCCACCACGTTGCCTGGCCTGCCTTACCTGCAAGGGGTGGACAGCGGCCCTCCCACCTTGCAGGTGGCACGTCGACGCTCACTGGTTTGCCCCAAGCCTCAGAGGACAGAACCCCATGGGGCAGATGAGGTGGTGCTGCCCGCGGTGGGGCCCCAAGCATGGCTTCGCGGGCTCTGGCACCTGGCTTCCCCTACTCGCTGAGCCCTCCCATGTCCAATCACGCAGCGTGGGTGCCTGAGGGGTACACCACGGAGGGCATTTGGACACCAGCAGTGTGAACAATGGTGGCTGGAACAGCCTGGTGCTCATATACAGCTGGATGTTTTCGGAGGCTGAATGCAACATATCACTATCACCACCATCACCACCTGAGGACTTACTTGCCCTCATGGGTGCACCATTGATGCCTGCCTGGCTGACTGGACCCTTCCAGACTAAGGTGCTGCACAGCTTGCAGAGCCAAGCCTGAGTCCTGCTGCAGTGCCTAGGGCCCCAGCGCAGACCTGCTGGAGGACTTGCAGAGAGCCGCGAGTGTCCGTACTAGACTCCATCAGATGCCCTCCACTTGATACTCTCAGTGCTTTGTGTTTGAAGTTTAGAGTGTGCAACTTGAAATGAACCTGCTCACAGGGAGAGGTGGTTCTTCAATCTAGTGACACTGAAGAAGTGCACTGACGATCACCCTACCCAGGCAAGAATGGTTGTGAAATGCTCTCTGGGTTTCAATTAGCACTTCTGCATCCCAGTGAAATTCTCTTCTGGGAGCATCCTGGTGGAGTCAAAATGATTTCTACAGTTCACTTATCTGCACATACGTCATGAGTTTCCTTGCAGAAATGCCCACTGCCATTCATATACTCATAAATGCATGGCCAAGAGCACCCTGGAACTGAGGAATATGTTTACCCTTGAAGATTATGACGTCATCACACAGTGGTTCCTAGAAGGGGCCATTCAAGTGTCCTTGGTGGTGATGGCCGCAGGGCAGGGTATTGCTGTGTTTGTTACATGGGGGGAATCGAGGTATAATTTTTCAATGGGTGTGGGGTTTTAGTTCTGTGAGTTGAGTAAGTTCTAGATATCCAGTGTGCAGCATGGTGACTCTGGGCAACATGTCTGCTTCATATTCTTGAACTATGCAGAGAGAAGATCTTAAGTTTCTTAATTCTAGGCCTCGGGAAAAAATCATAAATGCATGAGATGATAGACATAAATACATTGCTGGTAATCATTTCACAATATATCAAGTAGTACACCTTAAACATATGCTATGGTTCATCATTTATACCTAAAGACCAAGTTGGGAAGCACGTGTTTGTGTGTATGGGGGAGGGAGGCAAGTATAGTACATATGCTTACAGAAGGCCTAGTGGTCATCTAAGTTTTCTTTTTGACAGAAAACCTTACTTCCTGAATTCGATATACACAGGGTCCATAGATGGTATGTAAGAATGAAGTGGGTTACAAATTCTGCTAGGGTGAGCTAAGAGCCTGAGTTTCTCAACTTGGAAAGTATCTTTACCGCTAATGGGGGAGCGTCCTCAAGCAGAAGCATGGGTGAGTCTATCAGAAAGACTCCAAACTTAGCAGGTACTGGGATATCTAGTGCCACCTGCTGGTTGACAGACCCAATTACCTGAGAAGGGGGCACCCACATACCCTCTCTGCTCAGCTCTGCAGTCTGAACAGAGACAGAACCCTGGAGCCCTTCCCACTTAGTGTATTTCAGCAGAACAGCTCGGGAGGGGCATTTTTCCACACCTGCTTTTCTGGAAACAGATGTTCAGGTCAGAAACACCCGTAGGGAACCTTTCATCTTCCCAATATGCCCAAGATGCCCAGCCCATGTTGCAGGAAAAATAAATAATTCATACATGAATTAACTCATTCTCTTGAAATATCAATTCCTATTGAGGCACATTTGTCTGGAATACTCTGAAAAGAGGAATAAATGTGCAGACCCAGGTTTGGGTGCTTCTGTGCATTCCTCTGTGTCAGGAAAGAGAAGTGGATATCCAAGAACAAAAATCATATTTCAGCCCTAACTTTTGTGGCTTCAAGCTGTATTCAGTGGTTAATTTGTGTTTTTTTCTTCACATGAACACATGAGGAAATTAAAGACATGTTTAGTTAGAGCCTTGGTGTTTCAGTTTTCCAGGAGATGAAACAGAACTTTCATTTTTGCTTTCTTCCTCTTCTATGGAAAGAGATAGAGTGAGGGCTCAGAGGAATGTCATCAACACAGGATCCAATCAGTGATGGGAGGGGCGTCTTCAATGACTGCTGAGCCGTTTCAGACAGTGAGATCTGAAAAAGTGTAGGGTTCCCCTCCCCATCACAGGTGAGTGAGACCCTTATTCCTGCAGAAATACCCTGATCTGTCCTTCAGGCTGTCTCCCGAAGTCCTGGGGGCTTGATTGCAATACTCCAGGCAAACTCAATTTGAAAGGGTTTAACTGAGTATTTTTTCACTATGTTCAGGTGTGTAATTTTGAATTTGTCTAATAAACATTATGCTTTGAGAGCTGGATGTGTCTTTCCTTTGATTTGAAATGATCAGTGTAGCTGGAAAGATATGCAAATTATTCCCTAGGAAATGAAACATATCTAAATAACTTAAATATCTAATCCTGCCCAGACAAGCCTGGCCTCTGATGGTTTTTCATTCAATCTTCAAATTCTAATCACCTGTGAGTCTTGCAAAGCCATGAGTAACTAGTTCTAAGACTTTAAAAAAGTGGATCGAATTTTGTGTAAGTTGTGGTACTAAAGATATAGTAACATTACTAAAATATATATTCCTCTGGGTATGGTGACTAAAAAGGGGGAAAAAGCAACATGTTTTTGAATTGCTGATTGGAATAGGTTTTGAATTTGGTTTCCAAACTTTCAATAGGATCGTCCCAATCATAGAAAAAAGACCTTTTACAGCCATCATTGTGCTCTTCAGTATGCTTTATAGAGGAATTGATTTGGATTAATTAACTTCCTCAACCTCCAAAGAAGGTAGTTTTACAGGAGGCGAGAGGTGATCCTTTTAAATAATAGCTTCATGGGTTTCAACAAGAATAATAATAGGTCCTAATGGATACTTTTAAAAAGTTTTGTTCAAAATTTAATTTTAGTCATATACAGACATAACACCGAGGAGGTAATCCAGAATAAGGAATCCATCTGAATCAATAAAGTACACCCCCTCAGGATAAATTGCTCTGCTTTGCATGATGTACTTTATGTGTCTTCAGAAACATAAGCAACTCCTTTATTCAAGTAATGATTGTGTCACAAAAAGAATGAGACGGAATGTATAAGAGGGAAGAAGAGAGACCTTGTATGCAAAAACTCCTCTGGGAGGATCTTACTCTACATCTGACCCACTTCAGAATCAGGCAGAGGTATGACAAGACTCTCAGGGTGGTGATCTTAATCATGTGTTTTTAAAAGTATTTTGATTTTGGGGCTTTCTGTAGGAGGAGAATTATATAAGAGAGTGAGGTTCCAGGAACGGAACTCTCTTAAAGTGATGAGGACAGCAAGTGGTGTCTGGGATCACCTCCCTGCTAGGGACATCATGTACCCATAGGGACACTGGGTCCCTTGCTGAGAAGGACAGCATTCTCAATAGCCGGGTGGAGTAATGGTCTTTCTTCGCTCAGTCAGATCCCAGCTTGGGCGACTATGGAATGTGGCAACTTGAATTTTCCCCACAGTCTCAATCCAGCTGGCAGCTGCTGCTCTGGGTCTGTGTCCCAGTCAGGTTGGGCCCACTGGGTGGTGAAGGAGTGCCTGAGCATAAGCCAGCATTATCCTAGAGAAAATTACATGTCACATGACTCATTTGTACCTGCATATTTTTTACTAACCACAAAAATCAATTAAAATATGCATGGTAAATTGATTACAATACCCAGAGAATGATTATTTTATTATGTACATCAATTTTTAGGTTATTAAAGTTTTTCTGTCTTCTGTATCCAATATGTATTTGAAACCCAAATATCATCTTCCTTCAGATAGGCCTCACTTCAGATCTGTATGATGTTTGAGCCTGTGAGCTGCTATTATTGTGGAGAGCTTCTGGTTTTTGTTTTTTTTTTTTTTCCCATCAGATCCACTTCAAGCTAAATGAGGAATGGCAGCTTTACTGACCATTTCAAATACAGAATATCTGGGCCCCCGACAGCTCATGCAGTAGACCTCTTTCTCTGCATGTAATATGTTCAAAGGCCCCCAGTGGACACTGGAAATAATGAGTACTGAGCCCTGGATACATGGCTTTATCCTACACAATGCACAGTTAAAAAGCTCACTTTAGAGCAGGCACTAGAAGAGGTTAACAATAGTGAAATGGAACAGTTATAATACACTCTAATAAAATTCATTCGAATGTAGTCTTTGTCTCTGCGAGTAAGACAACACTTTTTGAGCCTTGCTGATCACAGGTAACTGAAGCCAAGGAAAGCAAAAGATGTGGGGGAAATGGAACTGCTGCATTTTTCTCCTTCTTGCCTGGTATTTGGTGTGGCACAGGGAACATATGCAATATTCCTGTGCATGTAAAGATGAAATAGGCCAGTTTAAACATCCCATGAAATCTTATTAATGAGCAATTTATCCAGCACATGTGCCCTGGAGGCACCCTTGCTACAGAGCAACTGGGCACCAAAGCTAGAGGTTTCTCCCTGTTTTGACCCCAGGGATGGGGTAAAAGTAGGAGCAATCATGTCTGATAGCAGGATTATTCACAGAGTTGACTCCCCTGGACACCCCGGGGGGTTCTGAGGATCAGAGACCTCCATGAGTTCAGGATAAAGATTCCCCTAGAGCAGTGTATGGTGCCCAGAGCCCCCTCTTTTGTCTGCTGTGATGCTCAGGGATCCAAAGGTGAAGCTAGATCAGGGTCCGCCTCCCTCCACATGAAGCCCATGCAGCCTGATGAAACTGGAAACTCAGGGGTGCTACAGAACCACAGGAAGACTGGGCTAATGTGTCTAAATATTGAGCAGAACATGTAGTGTATTTGGAAGAAATCGAGCTGGTTTGGCAGCAAAGGGCTGCTCAGTGCTGGCTTTGGGTGTCCCAAGTGAAATATGACGCTAGGCAACAGGAAGAATACTGCACACCTTCAATATGGTTTAGAGAGAAGGATATGTATATGCTTTGGTTAGGATGAAAGGGAATTCTTCCCAAACAAAATGAACTTATTTTACCTGAAGTAATATCACACACAGTCAGGCACCATTACTGGCTCAAGAATCCTGTGGGACAGTTTCAGGGACCATTGTAATGGTTTTCTAAATTGATAGTATGGTGGGAACTATGGAGGAAAAATTGACTAGAGCTATTTGGGGTCAATTGATGGTTGTTTCAACTCTGGATGGCTACAGTCATGTCAAGTAGAATCCATAGAGATATTATGTAGAACGACGGCCTAAATAACCAAAAGGAAAGCAGCCTCAGAATGACCCTCTGAAGTGGTGAGAAAATTGTGTGGTGGGTGTGGGATAAGAAGCAGCGCAGAGTCTGGAGGAGCACTAAGCTCAGACCAAGAGGGGACAGTGGGGGTAGGGTCTCTTTACCCTGGAGGCCTTCTTTTGACCAAACTTCTTGGCCCCAAGTCCCTTCTCCGTCATGCGTGCCAGCCACACATCACAAGGGTTAAACGTAGAGTTTAGCTTTTGGTCTCCAGGGGAGCTGGTGATTGCCGAGCTCCTCTGCACTTCTGACTACTGTTGGATCAGAAGAGCAACAGGTTCCCTCAATGGGCAGTCTATTGAGCAAGCACAGTCGCAGGCCACGCTGCTGGGCCCTCTTAGACCATCAGACACCCATCCATCAGGCCTGAAATGCTCCCACTCCTCGCAGGAATCACCCTGCTGTACCAGCCTCTTCCATCAGCCCTGCCTGCAGGCAAGTCCACCAAGATCCCTGACCTCAGGTGCCTTATGTAGCTGGCTGCGACAGAGACCCTCTCCTGCAGGTGGTGCACTCCTCTCTGGGGATCCTGCTGCTGCTGTCCTGGAGGTCCTTCCACATAAAGCCAGACCTATCACTTAGGAACTCGTGGATGTTTGAACCCTGGACAACTGTAAGGATCCCTCCTCCTCAGTGCAGGCCACTCCTCAGTGCAGGCCACTCCTTGGTGAAGGCCACTTTATCAGCAGGTCCACCAGACTGAGGGGCCCATGATACCAGCTCACTTCCCTGTTGGTGATTCAGAAGAAGCAGAGCTCAGGGCCCATGAACAGCGTGAAGAAGGCAAGGTTCACCAGGAGGAGGAGGAGGAGGAGGAGCAACTGGAAGAAGAGGAGAAAGAGGTGGAAGAAGAGGTGGTGGAGAAGGAGGAAAGGAGGAGGAGAAGATGAAGAAGGAGGAGGAGGAGCAGGGCAGTTCCCAATGGCAAAAGAGGCAGGA
Organism: Marmota marmota marmota; assembly: GCF_001458135.2. Taxonomy (NCBI): domain Eukaryota; kingdom Metazoa; phylum Chordata; class Mammalia; order Rodentia; family Sciuridae; genus Marmota; species Marmota marmota. The sequence goes on along the minus strand of NW_026000226.1, from coordinate 68,272 downwards.
GGATCTGCAGAGGGGTGCCCTGAGCAAAGGGAAAGCAACACCAACATGTCCTCTGGAGACTCAGGGAGACTTCAGTGCACTGGAGCCCAGTTCTTGGCCCCTAGAAGGAAACAGCATTCCAGAGAGGGCCCAGGTGTCTCCCAAGAACTTGTCATGTGGGAGCCCTGCCACCTGCAGCTCCCACTGCCCTGCTCAAGGAGTGCTCACCCTGCTTAATGCTGAGGGCTGCTTAATGCAGGACAAGTGGGCCAAGGAGAGCCTAGATGAACTTGATTGTCCCATCTCTCCAGGCTCCTAGGCATCCATCAAGGGAGTGCAGGGCCAAAAGCCTTCCTGTCTTCCATCACAGAGCTGTCATCCACAAAGTGCTGCTACCTGGAGGCCCAAGAAAAGAAAGCAGCCCATGCCGGTGGCCCTGACATTGTTGAAGCCCTGGCATCAAGATGGGCTGCCCCCCACCTGCTAAGCGGCCACTTTTGTGTCCAGAGGAAGACTCAGGCACCCTGATGAGGGAGGTTCAGAGTGCGAAGAGGAAGAACTTGGAGGCTGATGCAGAGGTCTTACAGGGCAGAAGAGAGTCTCTGGAGGACTGCACCACCACTCAGTCTGTCCATTCTTTCTTCCCACCTGCAGGCCCTGCCTGGAATGCAGGCCCACTTCCCCCACCCACTGACCCCTCCCCCATGCCAAGTATCCTTGTCAACAGGCAGTTGGAGTTCCAGCCTACTGGGCCCCTGAACCTATCTATCCCTCGACCTTCCACCTCACCTAATAAAGATGAGGGGGAAATCCCAACTTCCATTCCTCTGCCTCCTCCCACTAACCCTTTTTTTTCCTTCAGGCCCAGTCCCAGTGTGGGTGTTACCCCTAATGTGTTTCACCAAACCACACACCTGGCAAGACCTGTGACACCTCCAAATTCCCAAATTCCCACACCTCATACCCAACCCCCATGTGTATTGATTCTCCTTCTCCTCTTTCTCTTCCTCCTCCTTCTCTTCCCCCTTCATTTTCTTCTCTTTCCCCTTCTCCATTCCCTCCTCCTCCTCCTCTTCCTCCTCCTAATAATCCCTCTCCTTTGGCTGCTCCTCCTGCTGCTCCTCTTCCTCCTTCTCCTCATTCCTTCCAAGACCTGCTCTAGTCCCTTCCACTCATAGCCCCAATACCCAGGGCCAGGACTCTGCTAGGAGTGTCCCCCCAACCACCATAGCAAAGTCATCAGCTCATCTTTCCCAGCATCCCACTGTGCTGCCTGAGGACACGGCCATGGACACTACCCCCCCTTCTATGGCGGTGATTTTTCCATCTTCTCCTGCTTCCAGTGACAGCTCCTGCCCATACCTCAAGTCCATGGCTGTAAGCAGCCAGCAAAGGGACAGGCCCCCCAATCCATCTCCCACCCAACTTCAATCTGTACCATTCTGTTGTCCCACAACCCACACTTCAGACTGCATCTGGGAACCCTCATAGGCAGCAAAGAAGAGCCTCTCTTCCCAATTCCCCCATGGTTATTGTGCTGCCAGTCATGGACCATTCACTGGCCTCCATCCTAATCTCACAGTTCCCCTCTTCCTCTTAGTATCTGTTCTTCTTCTTCTTCCTGTAAACTGGATTCTGTTGCAGAAGGTTCTTATTCTCCCTGCATCTCCCCACACTGGTGGGGCACACACTCATCCCGGACAAAACATTCTTGAAGTATCCAGTCCTCGCTGTGCCCTGTTATCCAGATGTTGACGGTGAGGAAGAGAAGGTGATGCTGCTGCACATCCTGAACCTGCAGAGAGTGGGTGCACTGCTCTCCCTCCACCTGGCAGATGACAGAAGAACTTTTGTCTCCTGGCTGCAGGCTGTGCCTGTGGGAGTTCCACCCCCCACCCCACGCCCTGTCCTCCTGCCTTCTGCCATGTGCAGACACAGCAAGAATGCCCTCAGCAGTCCAATGCTCAGCACCTGGATCTGGGACTCCATAGTCTCCAGGGCTGTGAGGAAGGAATTTCTCTTCCTCTTGGATGGGCAACCCAGGTAATTTGTTGGAGAGCAGAAAGAGTCTATGCAGGGCTGGAGTTGTGGCTTAGTGGAAGAGTGCTTGCTTACCATGTGTGAGGCTCTAGATTCAATCCTCAGCACCACATAAAAATTAATAAAATAAAGGTATTGTGTCCAACTGCAACTTAAAATAAATACATAAAAAAGAGTCTAGGCAGAAATAAATACTAATTCCAAATAAGATCTCCTGGTCTTTTGCAAAAGAGCTCATAACCAATCAGGGTCCAAGGCTAGTGTTTTTGGTGACAAGGGGAGAATGAGCTCATCTCCTGGCAAAGGTCAACTTTCCAAGTAGGGCTAGAAAAGGTGGTTACAAACACAGCACACTCCAAGTCATGGAATCAGATCTCTTGACACAAGGTCATTAAGATATGAAAACTATAAAGAGACCTGCATTCAGACATATATTTTTGGATTCAAAACTCCCTCCCCAGGTTTCAAAAGCAGCAGTGTCCTCCAGCTGTTATAGAGACCTGCTTCTATAGTGTCCTACTTTCAGTATGTGACTGTCTAGTGGGTCATCCCATTCACTGCTGAAGACAAAGATGCTTTCTAGTATTCAACCATACAAAACAGAAACATAAACACTGTGTGGCTACAGGGTGTCTTTGCCATTGCTCCTACCTTAGACTCCATGATGTGTGGACAGCATCTTCTTGCTCTGACTTCAGTGTTGTCAGGCCCTCCCTGGGTTCTGTGCAATCAGAAGCCTTCCACAAGACAGTGCAATCAGAACAAAGCCTCTTCCACTTGTAGTTTCAGGAATCTATGGCTCTAATTTGGAAGCTCTTCAGCAGAATCCACAGGATGTTCTAAAAGAACATAGAGTTAAGTGTCAGTACATGGGTCTGGCTGAAGATTTCTCAGGCAGCAGTGTATGGACACAGGGCTGGAGTGGCTGGAGGTGGTTGAAAAACAGCCAGAGATAGAGTTGCTGCTGGGACCTGATCTATGGTGGACAAAGAAAGGTAAAGGCATGGATCAGTAGTGCATGAGAAGCAGAGCTTTGGCTTCTCCAGGTAAAGTCTGGCTAATCAACGTGGGATGGTGAATTTACCAATGGGTTAAAACATAATAAATACACTGTACAATTCGATGGCAGCATCTTACCACTCCTCCTTCCCATTGTGGAGTCCTGTCAACTCCCCGCTGTTCTCTTTCAACGTTTCATGATCATTTGGCTTCCTTGTATCTCCATCTGCTTCTATTGTATTAATCGTCTCTCCTATGAGAGCTTTAATATTATTGAAATAGGTGCTGCGTCCTGTGCTCTCTTTGGCTGAATGGTTCACTGCATTGCCTACTGCCCCAAGGCCCCAGATGCAGGTGCAGATCCCGCCCGCAAGGCGCGTACTGTCCGCGGTGGTCCTCTGCAGTGCCCGCTCCCGCTGAAGAGCCGTTGAGGCGGCAACCTCTTAGAATGCGGCGCCTCTCGGGACGCGCTCTAGCGGCTGCCTGGGCGGCCCGTGGCGTCCGCGGGCCTGGCCGCTCGCTCAGCCAGTTGCCGGCTGGTGTGCAAAGGCGGACGTGCCCGGGTCGCCCTTTCTGCAACTGGCTGCGGCGCGAAGTTGGTGGCGGCCCCCAGAACTTCGGACGCCTCCTGACCTCTGCGACTGCAGCTCGGCGGAGCAGGATCTAGGACTTCCCAAGGGCGGCGGGCGGGTCGCTTGTAACAGGCGCCGCTGGGACGCGTGACGGGCGAGAATGGCGCGTGCAGAACCGCGTCCTTCTGACCGTTGGTCCCCGTGGTGCCAGCTGATTGGGACTGGGTGCCGCCGCCCTCCCAGGCCGGCCTGCCGCCCGGGGCGCCTCGGAGCTGGATACTAGAGGCGACGGAGCGCGTGAGTGTGCACCCGGTTGTCCGCGGGCGCGCAGGGGTGGGGTGGGGGCCAGGGGAGTGGCAGGTGAGCGTGCATGGGCTTCGGGTGGTGCAGAGAGAATACCGTGGGCGGTGTCAGTTGTGCAGGTAGGTTGAAGCACTGGAGGATCAATAAAAACGCCTGGTTTCGCTGCCTTCCAGTTGATTTAGGTTCCCTGTTAGGTCTCGGTTTCTTGAAGCTTCCCCTAACAATGCCAGCTCACTCCTAAAGCTCTTTTTTACCATCGCTTCATTTTGTACTTAGGCTAACACTTCATCATGTATCGTGCTCTGTTTTATGTTTCTAAATTGGATTATTCACTTTCTACAGAGAGATTATGAATCTCTTCAATGAGGACTTTAATATTTACTTTTCTCGAAACTCAGTTTTGGTTTTTGACCTACAAGCAACCAAGCACTGAGCATTTAACTCATGCATTTTCTTCATTAATTGAGCTAATGAAATAGTTATGAAACACCTACTTATGCATTCATTGTGCTGGGGATTGTGCTGGACACCTAACATGCACACTTGATTAAGTCATGGGCCTTTGCATCAAAGAGCCCTTTCAATTTATTGGACAAGAGAAGAGAATTAATTGCTCATTATCTTTCTCACCTGGAAAAATCTCAGAAAATATTTTCAAATTTCACTTTTTTTTTAAAAAAAATTATTTATTCTAATCTAAATTTATACATGACAGCAGAATGGTCTTCCATTCATTGAACACAAATAGAGCACAATTTTTCACTTCTCTGGTTGTACATGAAGTAGGGTCACACCCTTCCTGCAATCATACATGCACCTAGGGTAATGTATCTGTTTTATTCCACCATCTTTCCTATCCCCATGCCCACTTCCCTCTCCTCCCTCTCCTTTGGCCAACCCAAAGTTCCTCCACTTATCCCATGCCACCCCCACCCCCACTATGGATTAGCATGTGCTTATCAGATAAAACATTCTTTTTGGCATTGCTTTACTTCGCTTAGCATGATATCCTCTAACTCCATCCATTTACCTGCAAATGCCATAATTTTATTCTTTTATTGCACACCAAATTCACTATTTTAACTTTAAAGTTTATCTTTCTTTTGATGAACATTTTCCTCCCACAAAGAAACCAAGTTTTTGAAAACTCATGAAGCCCATGATACATAAACAACTGTAATGAGAACCACAAAGCTGAGATGTGTGGTTTCTTTGCTGTCTTTATCTAGACACAATTATGTCTGTCTCCTATCTCACTCCTTTCTGGCCTTATGGTATAAATTCATAACCCTTCAGAAATACAAAGTGATAAGTCCACAAATAAATGCCAAAGTCCTATTCAAAGGCATTCTGTCTCACCTGCCTTTACCTGTGCTTTGATTTTGAATAGCTTGTGTGCTGTTTTGGAGCCTTCATTTCTTAATAGTTAAAATGGACCTGTAGAGACCTACACTGGGAAGCTAGCATCCAAGTCTTCTGGGGTTACTTGCCAAATGAATAGGCACTGTAGCTCCTCCCAGCCTACCACATTCCTGCAGGTTTCCTAGAACCTCTGGAGGAACAGCTCTCCAGGGAAGCATAGGGAATAAGAGACACCTGAGGCTGAGCCCTATCCCTCAGCCCACTGCTGGGGGGAAACTCCTGCCTGGGGATTCACTCTTCCCCATGCTCTCAGCCTAAAACTAATTCATTTTCCAAAGGAAAGCCTCAGCAGGTGGATCTTGTAAAATGAGGGTGGTGTGGTGTTGTGGGGGGGTGGTGAAAGAAATGATAAGGCATGCAAAATGCAAAACACAAGACATGGGAGAAAGCAGGTTTCAGAACCAGACTCCCACAGGACATTGATTTGAAAACTTTCACATAGCAATTTAAAAATGATGCTGATGAACACATTAATGACTGTGAGGACCGAGTAGACAGCAGGCTATTTCAGATGGGAAATGTAAGCTGAGGGATTCAACCTCTAAGAAAGAATCCCAAGGGCATGTCAGAAATGAAATAGATTAGAACATAAGTGAGGAATGCCTTTAATGGAGTCACCAATGGGCTGCCCACAGACAGACAAGAAGAGAATAAAGGAGCTTGACAATGTCGATAGAAAATGATTATATTGAAAATTTAAAAAAATGAGAATGATAAAGTACACAGCATTTCCAAGTTCTTGGGAAGATTACACAAAATAAATATCTGTAATGGGAAACATAGGAAAAGAGAAAGAGGTCTAAAAATATTTCCAGTAATAAACACTAACAATTTTACAACATAACGATAGACAACAAACTACAGATCGTGAAATCTCAGAGAACATGAAGCAGGATAAATACTAAAAATGAAATGTATGCACAGGTATATCATAATCAAGCTGATGCATATCAGTGAATGGAGAAGATTTTGAGGACAACAGAAAAACACAAGTTTATAGTGCACATATCATATCCAAACCACAACAAATCATGAACATAAATGCCATTGATGAGTTCAGAATAATTACACTACTAATATTAAGGATTCTCTCTTCATTTTAGGTCTTACATTTATACTTCAGTTGCCTAAATATATTCTAAGCTTTCAGATCAAATGCCAAATTCACTATTTAACGTTAAAGTTTATCTTTTGATTTTATGTGAGATCACCTTACTGTGTTAATGAGGTTATAAGGTGATCATTGGGATGTAATCCCATGGATTTTGTGAATTCCTAATTGATGAAAATATAAAACCTAATATAAATCAAATGGCTCCAACTTTGACATAAGATTCCTCGACTTTACTGTAATGCCAAAGCCCTAGCATGCAATGGAAACTTCATCCTTTGAATTATGAATTAATCTTTTCTCATGGTAGCCCTAAGTGGTCCCTCACAGTCCTGCAATGCTGGGCAGCATCAGTGAGCCAAGCTTCCAGCCAGCATCTGAATCACAAGGGCAAGAGCTGGTAGTCTGTGCTGTGCAGTGCTCCTAATCTTGATGCTGAAAAGTTTTGGTACAGTGAATGCATTTTCCTAATAATAATAATAATAATAATAATAGTAATATCTGAATTGCTCATGATCTGATCATCCCCTTTGCCCCTTTACTGTTATGGGAACCTACTACTTTTCCCATTCATTTCTAAAGATCAATAAATTTAAGGACTCTCTTGCAAGATTTGTTAAGATAAATAGAGAAGACCCAAAACACCTTAAGTAAGAATTAGCATGGGAGCTGGTGATGTAGCTCAAGGCACAATTCTTGCTTAGAGTCTAGGTTGCAATCCCTGGAAACACACCACACACACACACACACACACACACACACAGACAATGTCGACAATACACCAGAATTCAGATGGCCAAAGATACAACAGAAAATTTTCAATGTACTTAATGTACATAAATGGTGTGAAGATCATTCTAAAATAAAAGTAATTAAACAATAGAAAAGTAACAACAACCCCGCTTTTGTACATTAAGAGGTGAAAAGTGGCTGGGTAGAGTCAGCAAGACAATGTAGGTCTACATGACAATTGCACAGTGGGAAACATCCAAGAAATTGGAGAGTATGGGACCCTTTCCATCTCATTTTATCAGGTCAGTATTATGCAAATCTAAACACAAACAATGGTATGTACTTCCAAAGAAAGAAGGAAGAAAGAAAAAAGGAAAAAAGAAAGAAAGAGATAAACAGGGTCAATGCAGATGAACACATTGGGTGACCCCCAGGAGCTGGAAAAGGGCACTGTGAGCATGCTCAGTAGAAGGTGTGAAAAGTAAATGTTTTTTGTGTATGAAAGAGAAAGACAGGAGGAGAGAGAAAGAGATACCCACAGTTACAAATCTAAAAATGCCATCAATGTTAATTTAAACAAGAAATTTATACCCAATCGTGAAATATTTATACACACAGGTACATAATGTAATGTCTATATACAGATATAGACACCCTTTTATAATATATACAAAACCAATAAATATTAGTATTTGTGAATATTTAAAGCTAAAAGGAAACATCGCATATAAGGAAGAAGTGGGGAGCCTGGATTTAACTTTGGGTGCATAAAAGCCCTCCTCCTATCAATCAAGTGCACTTAGGGCACCCTGACAAAGAAGCCATACACTGTGAGGTTCGCTAACACTGAAACGTTTCTGAAAATGGAAATGAAATATTGAGTAAAAATATTACAGAATTTGGAAATTTTGCTTGTTAGTCACATGAATGCCAGGAATAAATGGAGAAGATCAGATTTGGACTATGGTTAAAGCCAATGTTGTCTAATGCAAGTGTTCAGTGCAGGGGCCATCAGTATTCCAATGCTCACAAATTCCTTAGGTAAATTGCTAAGGAATTCTAAAAGCTGCACAGAGGTATTCCTACCTCCTCTGATCCCAGATGCCCTTCTCACACCCAGCCCCTCTAGGCCTCCAAAGGGGAGACCCGAAAGACCCTCAGTCCTAACACTGGACTCTATCACCTGGCAGTGGTGCTGTAGAATCATGGACACTCAGCCATAATCCTACATGTCTGACCCAATTCTCTGAAGGTTCCACCTCCCCTGCCATGACTAGAGACTGCCTCTCCAATGGCCCTGCAACTGCCTGGCCAGACCCCTCAGGTGGAGACTGTCCTCTTGTAGCATCACCTGCATTCAGTGGATTCCTGGCAGGCACCTGAGTGCTGCCACCTCTATCCCTCTGTTGCTGCCAAGTTTCAGGCCCTTGCTCTTGCATTTATCATACACCCTGCTCGTCATAGTGCCAGGCACTGCCAGGCTCTCTCTGGTGTTTTATTCTCTAGACATTAAAGGTATGCACTTATAAAACAATTTATATTCTCCAAATAAAGTTTTCCTATAATAGTATAGAATAATATTTATAGTTAACATAAAATAATCACCACAAGATCTAGACAAAAATTCAAATAAAATTTGACAAATCTAGAAAACCAATTGCTGAGCAAAGCTGAGACATCCTGGTATGAATGTGGGAGATGTGAGCAGGAAGTGAGCAGGCAGAGAACCACACAGGCTGCAATGTTTGGCCTGTTGAAGGAATCACAGATGGTGTAGGGTGTTCTTAGTACCTGTCATTTTGGTTTTGCAACACATTAAGAAATAGAAGTACTATGCTGGATTGTTCGACATGTGAACTTACTAAATTTCTTATATATTGATAGGATTTTCACATGAGAACAGAATTAAAAACATAAGTAAATATTGTATAATTTCATGAAAGATCAATTTGCAGAATTGAAAAGCATTGTTAGGGGATTTGCACTCTCCCTCAGGCTCCTTGGGCCTCTCTGAGTGCCCAGGAGCAGCCCTCCCTGCTGTCCTTCTCCATTCTCAGCAGATGCCCAGGAGCTAGAAGTTATTGTGGAGCAGCTCCAAAGCATGGATGGCCCTGACTGATGGTGGCTGGTGGCTGTGGAATCGCTTTTGAGTCAAGGCTGCAGACACAAGGGCCTGCAGGGCCTTTCTACGGCTGGATCTCTCCCTGTTGCCTTTGCCCTTTCCTTTCTCCTCCTGGTCTTCCTGTTTCCAGAATGGGTCAGGACACCATAGCTCTCATGCAGGCGATGGTGGGACCCCTGGTCTGCTCCTTGCTGCTCAGCCCCTAAACCTTGCATCTTTTCAAGGATCCTCACAGACCTTTGGCACTGAGGTCTTTTCCTTGGGAGTGTCTTGTCAAGTTGGGGGGACTTATTGCTCTTTACTGACCTCGACCAGGCCATGGCCACCAGCAAGCTGCAATGATCCAGTCAGGACACTAAGCTGAGCTCCTTTGTACCCTAGTAGCCACCTTCTCCAGCTAGGGACTGGCAGCTTTCAATGGTACACCTGGCCTCTTCCTATATTCATCCGCCACAGAAGCTGCAGCAACGCAGATAGCCAATTCCTGGTCTAGGTGCCCAGCACTTCCGTGTGTTCCATGCTGCCCCGCCTGCCGTATCATCAAGGGGCAGGTAGCGGGCCTTTCCACTACACAGGCGCCTCAGGGGTGCTCCCTGGCTGGCCCCAAGCCTCATCCCACAGTCCCCCATAAGGCCGTGAAGATGGGTGGTGTGGCAGGTGGTTGGGTCGCAGAGCCTGGCTTCCCTGGCTCCACTGAGGCCGCACACCTAGATGCCTCCTGTAGTGGTTGCGCCCTCCCATGGCCAATGGCACAGCATGGGAGCCTGGGGCTACACCACGGGCAGTGTGAGGGGTGCTGGCAAAGGCATCCTGGCCCCCACGGGCAGCCAGAAACACCAGTACAGCTGGATGTCTGCTGCTTGGCCCCTGAATGAATGTACCACCACCACCACCACAGGGGTGCGCTACTGACACCTGCCTTGTCGCCTGCAGCCTTGGAGACTCTGGTGCTGCACAGCCTTTAGAGCCACGCTGAAGCCCAGCTCCTGTTGCCTGGGAAGCTCAGTGCAGACCTGCTGGAGGACCTGCGACAGAGCCCCTAGTGCTTGAACCGCAGCTCCATCTAGATGTTGCTTTGGCAGTAGGATGACACTGCCCTCTATAGCAAGATGAATGGACTTAGCTGGCCCCTCATCAGTCACTGAAGTGCGTGCCTTCGTCCCAGAGTCTTAGACTGTCCTGTGCAAACTGGCTCACGAGGACCACCTTATGGTGCAGCCTGAGGGTGAAACTGTGTGCAAAGCTTTTGGACTCTACATGAACTATAGGCATCTGTGAACATGCTGATCAAGTCTGTACAGTGTGAGTAACCTACAGGTTGATTTACATTAATATTTTAAAATGGGATGTCATAGAGAAAACAATTTCACCAGAGTTTTAAAAAAATGAAAAAAAAAAAATAAGCAATTTTCTTGGTAGTCACTTTTTTGTCCCTGTTATCAAAATATCTGACAAGAACATTTTAGAGGAGGAAAAGTCATTTTCATAGTTACATAGGCTTCAGTCCATGGTCAGTTGGTGCCATTGCTCTGGGCCTGAGCAGAGGTAGAAAATCATGGCAGAAGTGTGTAGCAGAGGAAAGTTTCCCAGTTCATGGCAGCAGGAAAGCTGAGAGAGAGAATGGGGGAGAGGGTGGGAAAGCTCGTAGGAAGAAAATAAAATTTAAGCCATCAGGATTAGTGCCCTGTTAGGACACAGCTCTCATAATCTAATCACTTCACTGCGAGCATTTCTGCATTGTCTCCCATGAGCTTTGGGGGACAACTCATACCCAAAGCGTAATACATTTTAATTGCAGAATAGCAAGAATTTTCCCCCCTATATCTAAGTGGTTTATCATCACCAAGACAGAGGGTGAAATTCTGCCCAGCCTGTGGCCTGCAGAAACTGCTTTCTAATACTCCTATGGAAGCTCCATCAGACTCATCTAGGACACCAAAACTTTGGATAATATTTACAACCAATTAGGCCCCATCTCAAGTTATACTTCCAAGGTAGTAGCATCAGATACCATGGCTTACTGAATGCCACAGTTGCTTCTGTGCCCACTGAAGTTTTTGAAGCACAGCTGCATTTTCAGTTCGTACTTCTCCAAACATAAGAGTTGCTTGCTGTTCAAAGCCCCACACCGCCTTTGTCTTTGGGAAAGTACTGCATCTTCAAACTTCACTCCACTATCAATTAATGCTAGAGCACTGGAGCTCTCCCAAGGTTCAAATGCAAACAGGCAGTAATGAAACAGCCATGTGGTTCATGAAAGTTAATTTTTCCAAGACTTAGCAGGTTAAAAATGATCTGGCTGGAGGGTGGTGCAACATCCTCAACAGTGCAATCAAGCACATGGATGCCTCCTTTCTCCACCAGAGGAGTGTCCTCAGTGGCTTCACATACGCTTACTCTTAGAGTAACACCACAATTCTTAACTTCCTTTGTAAATTGGGTCAAGCTCACATTGGCTGGATTGTGTGTCATAAGAAATTTTCCTTCTTTCATATGACACTCACAGGAACAAGACAATTTTTTGGATCCATTATAATTAGGTAAAAAGCACTTAAAAGGGCTATGAATGAAATTCTAATAACTGAAGAAATGATGCAGAGTGATCTATGTACTTCAACACTGTCCACTGTATATCCTCAGTGCTTTGTTTATGAAGTGGGTATGATGGGGCATGAAATGAAGCTCCTCTTAAGAAGCAGTAATTCTTCAGTCCAGTGACACTGAGGTGATAGTAAGTGCAATGAGGTTCACCCTGTCCAGGCTAGACATGCTCTATGGGTTCAGTTCAACCCTTCTGCATCCAGGTGAAATACTTTTATGGGGGCACCCCACTAGAGTAGAGATGAATTTCTACAGTTCATTTATCTGCATAGATGTCATGATTTGCCTGGCAATAATGTCCACTACCTTTCAGGTGTTCATAAATGTGTGACAAAGCACACCATGGAACTGAGGAATCTGTTTGACCCTTGAAGATTGTGGTATCTCCATACTCCCCGAGGAGTACATACAGTGGTTTTGGTGTCAGTGGCTATAGGGCAGGGGTGTCTGTGTTGTTACTGGGCAGTGGCAGCAGTGATACAGGCCATAGCGGGGCCCACGCAGTGAACAGGTTCCAGGAAAGTGCATCCCAGAGAAGGCCCTTAGCCAAGGAGCCAATATTCAGGGCAAGTCCAACATTGCATCTTTAGCAGTTTTTGTTAGTTATAAATTACATGAGCCAGAGAGGGTGGAGTGCACATTTGTAATCCCAACTATCTGCATTGCTGAGGGAGGAGAACAAGCTTGAGGCCAACTGCAGGCAATTTAACAAGATCATATCTCAGAGTAAATAATTAAAAGGGCTGGGGATAAAGGACACAGGTAAAGTGTCCCAGTGTTAAATCCTCAGTTTTGAAGACATAAAAAATAATGTTGGGCAGGTTGGTGCATACATGTAATCCAAGATAGTGCAGAGACTGAAGCAGGAAGATCACAAGTTTGAAGCCAGGCTTGGCAATTCTGTAAGATAGTGTCTCAAAATAATAAAAAAGTAGTGTATGTAACTCATAGGAAGTTGGTAAGTACTCAGTCCAACAAGTGCTGTCAGGCTGCTCACTAAGTGTCACCATGAATCACCCATTCTAAGGGTGGTGGACAGAGAGTGTGGCATACTGTTCAGGGGCAACAGAGGGACAGATCTTCTATTTGCATCCATGATAGTTGCTAGGGGTCCTTTGTGCATGGTGATATGACAATACCTTCACTGCTTCTGACATAGAAGTCACCAGGTCATATATCTGGTCATATGTATTAGTACAGAATGAGAAACTCCAGGAGCAGAGGCCCTTCTTCCACCTCAGTGCAAAGCACAGTGACCATCTGTGTCTTTTTTTTCCAAATGTGACATTAAATCCCTGAAGACAGAGGGAGATGCTCTGATGGTGTTTTTCTGGCAAAGACAGAGTTGCAACATAATAACACTGCACATAAAATGTCATGGATTTTGAAACTAATAGTCAGTGAGTTCATGGAAATTCCCTTCCCTGTGCATTTGACCCCAAACAGGCACATGCTAAACTCTTCCAAGAATTATGCTGATGTCCTGTCTGCCTTGACTATCTAAAAACTCATGAGCCTGAAGTGTGGATGCATCTACCACATTTATCTGTCGGTTTCCCTGAAGAAGGATTTTGGTCGGGAGGTATTCTGGTGCCTCCTATGCCCTGTGATCTCTAGGAAAAAGGATGTCATTACCAATCCACAGTTGGAAAAGCTGGTTTCCAAAATGGAGGAAAGGGAGGCCCAGGTGCAACCTGCTCTATAGATGAACCCAACAATGCAGAAGTTCCAAGGTGAGGCACCTCTATATCCTGTTAACTTGCCACCACAGGATCAAGAAAGATTACCTGTGAAGTTGGTGCTACATTCATTTCTTGCTCCTGAAATTTTGATGTTGCTGTGGCATTGATGGTTCTCAGTGCTGATAACACATAGTATCACCTTTTGATCTTGAACATAAATGCTGATGTCTTTATAGTGGCTTAGACAGGGGATTCTCTATGCTTAGTGTGATGAGATTGCCTGGGGTGGTTGGTAGGGAGAAGAGTCTAAAGTGGCTGACTTCATCCAGGAGACTGTGGGCTGTGGGCTATACTTACAGAAGCATGCACAGAGCCACTGAATCTGAACTTCTTTGTGGATGAGACATCCAAGAGTCTAACATGAAAACCTCTACCTACAGAACTCACCAATGTGGCCCAGAATTTTCTTCCAGAATAGATAATCTGATCTGGGACATTTTAGTTAAAGTTTTGAATGAGGCTCTATCTTCCCTGTGTGCTGAGATCTGTTTCCTTTCTATAGAGGCTGTGACCTGGATGGTGACAAGTACATATGTGACAATACTCAATTTATAAAGCAGGCATAGGAAGATATTAGCAGCAATAACTAATAGTGAAATCACACAGTAATAGCAATACACTATAATAAAATTAATCTGAATGTAGTCCTTGTCTCTGAGAATAAGACAAGTAATATTTTTGTAGCTCTGCTGATCACAGGTAACTGAAGCCATGGAAAGTAAAGCTGTGGGAAAGGGAGAACATTCTTGCCTTGTATTCCACGTGCAACAGGACATACATAATATTCCTGTGATATAAATATGAAATAGGCCAGTTGGCTCATCTCAAGGAATCTCTTTATTAATGAGCTATTTATTCAGATGATGTGCTCTTGCTCCAGTGGGACTAGGTGCTCAACCTGAAGTGAGGGTTTTCTGTGTGTTTTGGTCCCTGGGATGGGCTAAAAGTAGGATCAACCATGGCTGAAACAGGGTATTCACAGGGTTGGGTCCCCTGCTCTGCCCTTCTGCACCAGCTTAAAACCTCCAGTAGAGCTTTGGGAACCTTCAAAAGCATTCCACTGGGAGCAGAAGCTCAAATAGTGGGTCTGGAGGTGACAATAAGATGTTCTCTGGGCCAGCGTCCCTTGTTCTCACCAACTCATGGTTCTCACCAGCTCAGCTCTCTGTATCCAAGAGAGAAACAATAGATAATAAAACTATCTGCAAGAGGCTTTCTTGGGGCCTATGCTGCAGTAAAAGTGAGCAGTATAAGGGACAGAGGTGTCAGACTACCACAATAAGCAAAAAAGTCATTGTTCATTTATAGACAAAAGGGTGGGTACAGGAAGGTAGCCAGGCACCAGCTTGCTGAACCCCATTTGCACTCTCATGGCAGTCTGAACAGGCTTATTGGGCTCCCCCATCTTGGCTGTCATGTATGGGAGATGAGTTTCTCAAAGAAGAATAGGGACATCAGAAGCACTTCCACTCTGGATAGGGACATGTGGAGTACTTGTGGTCTAGCAAACATCCTTAGTGCCCTTAACTGTTGCAGTGGTCAAGCAGAGTCCTCAGGGAAACCAAGACACGGAATCATGATCTAGTAGAATCAGCAGTTGGCACTGTGGTGGGACAAGCTTTTCATAGATCATATAGTCCCAAAGTTGTGGTCAAGTGTCCTATAAGGGATGCAGGAGTGACAGCAATTGCCACAACCCATCCATACTAGGGATCCAGAGGGGTGACAACAGCTGGCTTCACTACCTGGCTGAGTGACAGGGTGGTTGGTGACTGTCAGTTGAGCCTGTGGACCACTATAGCTGACTGTTGAACAGTTAGGAACATGTTGTGGCAGTGATCTAAACCGACACCCATCCCTCCCTTTCCCATCTTTCCTGAGGGGCTGAGGCTTATTCCCTGTATTTCAGGCCCTGTGGCCTCACCTATCATCCTTAGCCTGCCTCCTCACTTTTGTCCTCTGAAGGGGGAGCATATAGGTCACTGCAGTAAAGGGTCCTGCAGAGGTCATAGCCTGGTGGTGGTGGCAGTGATGCAGCAGGCAACAGGGACCCCAGACTCCCATGCCCTGTGTGGCCCCTAGGAGAGCATTTCCCTGTTCTGATCCACAGTAGAAGTAGGCAATAATGAGTGTCAAAGTCAGAATTATGTCTTTTCCAGTTTTTCCTCATTATCAAACACATTGATGCTGAACTCTCATTGTGTTTGGATGTGCAATCACCAGGGAATTCAGCAAAACTCAAACACCAAACCATCAGTTGAAAAATGAAACACAGTTTATCCAACCACATTCCATTAGGCTGTGTACTTTAGGTCCACTCCTGGGACCATTCTCATTGCTCTTAGTCTGTGTTCCATGAAATCTTCTCATCACAGGACAAACCATATTATAATAAGTCCAATATCAGGTGTTATAATTTCAAAATGAGGTGTCCACCAGAAGCTCACGTGTGAGACAATGCAAGAAAGTTTTGGTGTAAACAGATTGGATGTGAGAACCTAAACTTAATCTGTTTTTTAATCCACCAATATGGATAAACTGAGGGGTAACTCTAGACAGGTAGAAGTTGATTAGAAGAAGTAGGTGATTGAGGGCACGCCTTTGGGGCTTATATTTTGTGACTGGTGTGCTTGCTCTCTCTCCTGCCTGGTGGCCATGTTCTGAACTGGATACTTCCACCACATACTTCTGCTATGATGTTATGCTTCAGAGTTATAGAGTCAGCTGCCTATGGACTGACGTAAGAAACTGTGAGGCAAATAAACTTCTCCTCCTCCTCCTTGTCGGGTCTTTTGCCAATAATTTTTTTTAAAAAAGCTAATTAGAACAGAAATTGTTACCAATTGAGTTCCTTTTTGTGACGAGTCTGACCATATTGTTCAGGAACTTCTGGCAATTCTTGGTATTTGAAGTAGGAATTTTTAAAATGTTAGAGATGCAAGGCGGGAAAGAATTGAACATTGCAAGTGAACTTATTGTGTGACTCTGGTGGAGGCTCAGAAGACCAGAATGGTGATAGTATTGTCCATGGGAAAGGCTGTGCTCCTGAGATTGCAGCAGAGGAGGACACCATTGCAAATGCAAATAGAGGCCATTCATGTTACATTCTGGCATAGAGATTAGCTATATTTTGCACATGTTCTGTCTGTTTGTGTGGCTGAATTTAGAGATGATGTGCTCATTACTCTGCTGGAGGAAATTTCAAGGTAGCCACTGGTGTGAATATGGCTAGCAGCTTTTCTCCAGATTTATTATGATAATAAAGAGGAGAAATGAGAGATTAAATGGAGTTTGGAAAGAAAAGTCAGAGTAAAACTGGGCCAGAGTTGCTCTGGGAGGCAGTAGGAGACCAGATGACGACTGCCTTGTACAGTGGGTGGGTACCCACAGCATCATCTGTGGCAGGCTTAAGAGATGATGGTGCACAGTTTTAGGGGGAGAAGGGGCAGTCTGAATGATGGTGCAGGCTTCCACAGCTGCTTTATTGCCCTGCAAGGCCTCTACGTCATCCTCTGAGATCCAGCTCTTCTTCAGATCCAGAACCTTCTTCTGCAGGGTGCCTGGGTTTTCTTCCATAGAAACACGATGATGCTGAGGAGGTGGTGGCCCTCTTCTCTGTACCACGGCAGCCTTGGTGCCATTGGCATGGGCCTATTCCTTTTTGTGGCCTCCCTCTAGCAGCTGTGGATGGACAACAGCTCCCCAATCATCCTGATGAAAGATTTTGACCAGCACTGCTCTCCTGCTCCTAGGAGCCTTGAGGGTGGGACAGATTTTCTTCTTTCAGGTATTCCTTTCCCACTTTCATGGCAGCATGGAGCAGCCGGGGGTTGGCTCAGGGAGCACTGCTGCCTCTGTATCAGCCTGAGAAAGAGACGACCAACCAGCAGCAGGACTGTGCCAACAGGGGACAGCATGGCTCTCAAAGCTATAGTAGTTCATGGGAGAAAACTTGCTCCCCACTTTTTTTTCTTGCATAGAATAACATTTAATTTTTCACTTTTAAAATGTTTTTATTAGTATATGAGAGTTATTCTTAAGAATGAATAATACTGTTGTTTATTTGACATAACCGTATGTGTATGGAATATAATCTGCTCCATTTTAGTCCTCAATGCTTACCTTCCCCTCCCTCCTTCCTTCCTCTGTTCCCCTTTCCCTTCTATTCTGGTCTTTTATTTATTTATTATTTTTTAATTGGTGCTTTATAGGTCTACATAAAGGTGAAATTCATTATAGTATATTCATATATGTACACAGCATAATTTGGTCAATTTTATTCGAGAGTTGCTTTTTTTCTGTCCTCCTCCATCATCCTCTATTTCCTTCCTCTGCTCCGCTGATCTCCCTTTTCTATTTTTACTTGATATATTCAGACATACATGACAATGATACCACCGGTTACCAGTGACAAGTCTGCTCCCTTACATGTTGAAGTATAACATTAGAGAAGCATGCAGAGGCAAGCATATAAAGTAGGGTTTATTTAAAAGCGGGTAACAGACTTCTCCCAGGAGGGAGAGGGGGGCCATAGTTGGTGTTCTGGTATCCCAAGAAGTGATGTTCTGTCTTTTTTATATGTCCTAGGTTTCCTTTGTTCTCCTGTTTTCTTCCCCTTTATCTCTCTCCTTCCTGTGTACAGATTAGGTCCAGGAAAGGCTTGGTGGGTTGGCCAAAAGGTGGGAAACAGGTGGGTTGAAGGGAGAAGGGCACGATGGAGCAGCCCAGGACACATTAATTAACAACTTTTACAACTCAGTGTAGGGAGGGGCAATTCCTGGGACAGATGCAAGGTGGAAAAGAATTGAACATTGCAAATGGAACTTATTGTGTGTTTCTGGTGGAGGCATAGAAGACCACAATGGTGATAGTATTGTCCATAGGAAAGGCTGTGCTCATGAGATTGCAGCAGAGGAGACAAAATTGGAAATGCAAATAGACGCTATTCATGTTACATTCTGGCATCGAGATTATCTATATTTTGCACATTTTCTGTGCAACCTTAGCAACAGATTGGAGCAAGGGCAGGTTATCTTGATAGGGTGGAGGAAGGGCTCTAAAGGCATTTCAATCCCTTAGGGTCTCCAACTCCCCAGATTCACTGAAATTGACCTCCTTGATCTGACCTGACTCCATTTACCTATATATACTGACTGCCTAATTTTGGCTTCAATAATAAGGTGTATTTTGACATTTTATACACACATGGAGTGCGACCCATTCCAATTTGGCTCCCATTCTTTGGTTGTATATAATGTGGACTTACATTGGTTGTGTATTCATATATGAGCAGAGGAAAGTTACATCTCATTCATTCTACTGTCTTTCCTATGCCCAGCCCCCCTCCCTTCCCTTCATTCCCCGTTGTCTAATCCAATCAACTTCTATACTTCCCTTGATGCATTAGCATCCACATATCAGAGAGAACATTTGGCCTTTTGTTTGTTGGAATTGGCTTATTTCACTTGACATGATATTCTCCAGTTCCATCCATTTACTGGCAAATGCCAAATCTCATTCTTCTTTATGGCTGAGTATTATTCCATTGTGTATATATACCACATTTTCTTTATCCATTCATCTATTGAAGGGCACAAGGTTTGGTTCCATAGCTTGGCTATTGTGAATTGAGCTGCTATAAATATTGATGTGGATGCATTACTGTAGTATGCTGATTTTAACTCCGTTGGGTATAAGCTGAGGAGTGGAATAGCTGGGTGAATGGTGTGGGTTGCTAAATTCATGACTAAAACAGAAATTGGTATCCAGAGGTAAGTTCCTTGTTGTGATGAGTCTGACCATATTGTTCGGGAATTTCTGGGGATTTTTGGTATTTGAGGTAGGAATTTTGAAAATTTTAGAGATGTGAGGTGGGAAAGAATTGAACATTGCAAGTGGAATTTATTGTGTGACTCTGTTGGAGGCTCAGAAGACCAGAATGGTGATAGTATTGTCCATGGGAAAGGCTGTGCTCCTGAGATTGCAGCAGAGGAGGACACCATTGCAAATGCAAACAGAGGCCATTCATGTTACATTCTGGCATAGAGATTAGCTATATTTTCAACAAGTTCTGTCACTGTTTGTGTGGCTAAATTTAGAGATGATGTGCTCATTACTCTGCTGGAGGAAATTTCAAGGCAGCCCAGCATTCAGTCTGTGGTGTGGATATGGCTAGCAGCTTTTCTCCAGATTTACTGTGATAATGAGGAATAGAAATGAGAGGGTGAATGGAGTTTGGAAAGAAAAGTCAGAGTAAAACTGGGTCTCAGGAAGATGTGGTTGTTAAAGCATTACAGTCACTATAGAGATGCTAAACAGTTTACTCTGAGACACAAGGAGATATGGCTTGGGAACATCTCAGGAACTTGCAAGACCACCCAGGCCACTGCTCCACTACTCCAGGACAAGGGCTTGAACTCCACTCAATGTATTTGTCCTGAAGATTTTGTTTTCCTTTCTCTGGTTTGTACTTTTGACAGTTTGGGGATCATATACCATGGTGAATATCTCTTTTAAGCTGCATAAAATGTATGATTATCTACTGTTTTTAATTATGGAAATTACTGATCCTACTGTCTCTACATATCCTACCAATGAAAACTAGCTATCCAAATAGGAACTAAGGACCTAATCTACTGCTATATAATGTTTGCATACATTATTGCTATCACTGGGCTCCCCCCACCCAAATCTGTGAGGTACTAATGACATAGAGGGACACTATAAACTCATAAGGTAGCATCAGACCCATCCATATAGATGGGTAGACACAGAAACAATATGAAAAAGCAAATGATCCCAAGTAACACACAAACCCCCAACAGTAGACTCCACTGACACCATAGTGGAGGAAATGTCAGAGACGGAATTCAGAAAGTTCATGGTTAAACTGATCTATGAGGTAAAAGACAATGGAAGAAATGAAATCAAAGAGAAAATTCAAGAAGTGAAAGGTCATTTCATTAAGGAGATGATGATCCTGAAGAAGAATGAGTCAGAAATCCTCAACATGAAAGAATCAATAAACAAATTAAAAATTCAATGAAGAGCATCACTAACACACTAGATTACTTGGAAGACAGAGGTTCAGGCAATGAAGACCTGGGCACTTTCTTGCAAGATATTCACTCATGGGTCTCAGGACTTTGTTTCATGGTAATTAGGTCTCCCTGAGTCTCCAGAGGGTTGGAGAGTGATACTTAACCATGGATAGGGGCACTCCTTTACTCTTTGCCCAGCCCATCTGTCTCTCTGTGACCCACCTCCTGCTCCTCACCCACCATGATTCCTCTGGCTGCACTTGGGCTCTCTACTCTGTTTTCTTTAGTTGAGGGAAAGGGAGGTGAGTGGGTATCATAGATTCTACAGCTTGGAATACTTGTTCAGGACTGGATCTCCATAAATGGGATCCTTGTAAATCCAGTACCTCTGAAGAAGAGGAAGCACACTGGATGAGCCAATTTAAGTACCAGTGCCAAGTAACAGATGGGTCATAACTGAAAAGGTGAAGACACATTATACAATGTCACTGGGAGAGGAGGGTGAGGATCTGCCCTCTCCCCTCCAGCACATGCATATGTCCATGAGAGATGACACTCTGCTTGATAAACTGACAATAGTCAGAAAGCTATGGAAGGTATAATAGAATGGCTATTTGGATTTGGGACACTGGTTCTGAATATATACTCTTATTAGAGAGTGAAATGAGTAAGAGCACATCAGTCACCACCTACCCTACATTACAACAATGTATCTTCAGCTGTAAATGAGGACATGCCATCTCTTTATTGTCCTGGCTGATAGCTTCCTGAAATTATGCTTGACACAATAGTTAAAAGTCACTCATGGCACCCTGTGATGGGAATCCATGGAAATTCAAGACTTCCTAAGGGAATTAGGATGCAGCAGGTCCTTCATGCATCAATCTGCACTGGTCCTGATAATAAACCATACACAGAAGAACTTAAGGACCACTCTCCAAGTAGCTATGAGGCAGTGTCAATGGAAGCCTGGGGTCATTTCTGATCCATTTATTGGCATTTGATGTTTCTCAACCACACAGGTTGTAGCTGTATGGGATCCACTGAAAAGATGAGGAAGTGAAGTTACATAGAATATATCTTAGAAGGTGGGAGAACTAGAAGGCAAAGGAAATATTAGAGTTCCAATGAGGGAATTCTATTTACTTTCATGTGGGGAGGGCAACAATGGACTTTGTTGTTTCATGAGGACATTTTCCTAGTCTATCATATTTTGAAATGTGTTGGGAGCAATGACCTGGACATAACCAGAGTACAGATGTTTTATTATTTTGGTGATGTGGCTTTAATTTCTTTGTCTTTATTCCACCTAGAGACAGCAGGTCAAAGAGTGTTGGCACACCTCCAAGACAGAGGAGGTGTGAAAACCTGGGGTGTCTCTCATTTGTTCAGGGGTTATTTGGTTGTGTCCTGCTGTTGTACATAAAGAACAAATTTTCCCAATTCCCAGACACAGCTCTGACCTTGTGGACAAGACCTTCCTGGATATTGAGATGTTTTCATCACTGTACTCCATACCTAGGACTAATGTTGAAGACATTGTTTGATTTAGTAAAAATCTGGCCTGGTGGGACTGGGAATCAGAACATCTCAAGTACTTTTCTAAACTAAAATCTTTGTAGAGAAACTACAATTCTTGGGTATAATAGCTCAAGTACACCCCTATAAATTTTCTTTTCCTGCCCTGATGGGTTTGAATGGGTTCCATGAAAATATCAAAACAATAAAGGAGTTCACTTTGGACCTTGGTCACAGCTATGGAAGAGGCCAAAGATTTGGAACAACTTCCCCATTGGAACACACTGTGCTTTCCTGTGGGAAAAGCAACAATGGACTTTGTTCTTCCACATGGTATTTACACAGTTTGACAATAGGTTATGGGATGGTGTGGCAGCTCTGACCTTAAACAGTACTTGTTGCTACAGAAGCTACCATAGGGAAGCAATTGAATCTATTGGCCATGGAATGGTAAAAGGGCCTCAGTGGTGTGGGTTGCTAGGTCCATGGGCAAAGGGACTAGACCAAGAAATACAAATAGAAAAAAAAATACCAGAAGAGAATCTTTCATCTCTGCATGAGTTTTTCATTTCATTGCGGTCTGTAACAACTTCATTGTTGACATAATTTTCTTTGCCAAATCCACAAGGACATCTTGAACAAGAAATATGGTATTGTAAATGTGGTGATGGGACACAGGCTGGTACTATTCTCTTTGATTGATCAGGTTCTTATGTGTTGCTGAATAATCCAATTTGTATGTATTCACTCCTGTTGCATTTTACCCTTAGAGATAAGGTATTTATATAATGGACAGTATCCTAACAGATGTGTAGAATAAAATGATTCCTGGTTGTACATTAAAATGCCTCTGTCCTCCTCTTCTCCTCTCCCGTGGCATCTTCAGTCAGCCACCTTGGTGCAGAGGAAGCAAATGTGAAAACTAGAGCCACAGCTGCAGCTCATGGACACAGCTGCTGGACAACTGCCCTATGGAATTGAATGTATATATATCTTCCTTTAAGGAAACCAAATAGCATGACTTCCATTAGATGTGGAAATGAATAACTATTCATTTTCTGATGTCCACTGTGTTTGACACCTGGGGGTGGCTACGTGATACACTGTTAGAAATGAGAAGGAAATTTCCTCCCTGTATAGAAAGACACAATGACAATAAGAGAGCCAACCTAAACTTAACAGTGGTAAGTTTAGGTTGGCTCTCTATCAATAAATGTAATTTAACTGCTGTCCCCACAGACACTGACTGGTTAGCATGGCAGAGTCAACAGTGTCTGTGGGAATTGCTGATATGCTTGGAAAGTCCTTAAATTTTCCTGCACACTCCCCACCCTGTCTGGAAGCCCAGCTAGCTGGAACCTGGCAAAAGCCAGGCAGAGTAATCTAAGCAGCCTGGTGCATTTCTGTCACTTTCCAATAAATTCCATGAATTTCTAGATTATGGATTCATTTCTGTTTAGAGAGAAAAACCATAATCAAATTCTGGTGTTCCTCTGGCCTGTCAGGGTTAAAAACCACTTTCTGCATTTACTGCCTCACCTGCTGCTCCCACAAGGCACTGCTGTTGAATGTGCATTAAAACTGGCTGTAATGATTCTGAGTCACATACACACACACATTAAAAAAAATAGAAACTAAAGTAACTTATGACTTTGTTCCTTTAACCCTTCCATGTGAGTTATGCATTGAACTGAGTTAAGCTGTTTGTTCTGGTTGAATGTGATGTATATGCAAAAAGTGATATTTTGTAGATCTATGCACACCAAGTCCTTCATCCTCAGATTGAAAAGGGGTGTCAGGAGGTGACCCAGGTCCTAGAGGGCTTCATGTTGCTGAGGGTCTCAGGGACGTGGATGTGTTCTAGTGAGTCATTGAAGCTACAGTGCCCCTGCTTGCCCACAGGACTGCAAATGTGTGTGGAGTGTGCAGTCCTCCCTGTAGGAGGAGCCTGGGAGACTCTTCATCCCAAGTTTTTCCCAGTCCTTCCACACTTCTCGATTCACTGATCATGAGTTGTGTGTTGAACAGGTATCGTGGCTCCCTGTCCCTGCAGAGTAAGAGGCTGAACCTCTCTAGTGGCATCTCCACCAAGGACACAGTGGGAAGTCCCCTCTGAGCCACACACAGTGTAGCCTATGTACACCTGTAGCCTACGATTCTAGATAAAGCAGCTGAAGGAGTCCAGCCTGGCAGCAGGAGGAATGGCTATGGAATGGTGACTTATTCCATGGGAACATGATCTTCGGGACTCCTTTACTGAAGTGCATGAATTTTTAACATTGTCCTGTCTCCACTTGGGTGTTCACAGATTATAGTAGCCTCTGCAGAACTCAGCTCTTCCTATGCCACACACACAAAAAGTGAACCATGGGCACTTGTTTGTCTTACTGCTTACACCCTTCTACACTCACATTTTCCCTCTTCTTAGTATGAGAAGAATGTGTTCACATAGACAGAGGGCAGGTCCATGAACATGCCTGCTAGTCCCAATTTGTATCACATGCCAGTCTTCATGGGCTACTGAATTCATCTGTCATGTATGGGAGAGAAAGGAATGTATGCTCCTTAAGGAAAGGAATGGGGGGGGCTGGGGATGTGGCTCAAGTGGTAGCACGCTTGCCTGGCATGTGTGCGGCCTGGGTTCGATCCTCAGCACCACATACAAACAAAGATGTTGTGTTCGCCGAAAACTTAAAAATACAATATTAAAATTCTCTCTCTCTCTCTCTCTCCTTTTTTTTAAAAAAAAAGGAATGGGGACATAAGAAGTACTTCTAATTTGGGTGGGGACATGTGGAGTATTTGTGGCCAGGCCCGTGACCATTGCAATGGTCAAGCAGACTCTTCTGGGAAACCAAGACACCTGCAGGGACTGAATCATGGTTAGGAGAAACAGCAGTTGGTGGTGTGGTAGATCATGGTTTGCATAGACATCTTAGATCCAATAGTCCCAAAGGTGTGGACAGATGTTCCATTTAGTTACAGGAGTGGAAGCAATTGCAAAAGCAAGCCGTGCCGGGGCTCACAGCATCTGGCTTCGCTACCTGGATGTGCAACCGTGTGGTTGGTTGGTCCAACAGGTGGAGCATCATAGCTGGGAACATGTTGTGACAGTGACCAACACAGATAACTATCACCTTCTTTTACATATTTCCAGTCAGACTTGGGCTTATTCCCTGTATTGCAGGCACTGTGGCCCCAATACTCATCATTAGCTTGTCCCCTCATTAGCCTGTTCCCTCACTTTTTTGGTCCTGGAAGGGCAGCATATATATTAGTGTAGTGTGCAGGGTCAAGCAGAAACCATAGCTGGATGGTGGTGGCAGTGATGCAACAGGCAACAGGGACACCAGACCACCATACACCATGTGGCTGGTAGGAGATTATGTCTGTGCACTGTTCCAATATGAGTGTCAGGATCAGAATTGCATCTTTTCCAGTTTATATTATTTGCCAGCACATGGAGACTGGACTCTCTTTGGGTTGGGATGGAGTAACCAGGGAATCCATACAATAAGCAAACACCAAACCAATAGTTGCAAAATAAAATAGTTTATTCAAACAATTTCCATTAGTCTGACCTCTTATAGTTCTACTCCAGAGACCATTCAAACAATTTCCATTAGTCTGACCTCTTATAGTACTACTATAAGGTGTTAGTTTTCAATATGAGGTGTCCCCAAGAAGCTCATGGGTGAGATTATTCAAGAAAGATTTGAGGTGAAATGATTGGGTTATAAGACCCTAAAGGAAGCATTTCCTTAATAGGAGATAAGTGTAGGCAGGTAGTAGTTGACTAGAAGTAATGGGTCCATGTGAACCTGTCTTTGGGGTTTATATTTTGTGCCTGGAGAGTTTCTCTCTCTCTGCTTCCCAGTGGCCATTCTCTGAGCTGCTTTCTTCCACCCCACTCCTCTAACATGATGTTTTGCCTCATCTTGGGCCCAAAGTTATGAACACAGCTGATTAATACTACCTCTGAAGTCTTGAGAAATAAACTTTTCCTCCTCTAATTATTCTTGTCATCTCTTATGTCATAGAGACAAAAACAGCTTACTAAAACAGAAATGGGTACCAATAGGTGAGTTGCTTGCAGTGACTAGGCTGACTATGCGGTTCAGGAACTTGTGTGGACTTTGGTATTTGGGATAGAAATTTTAAATAGCTTCTCTTAGTACAAGAAGAATTGTGTTCTTGTGTTCAGAGATGTAAGCTGGAAAAGCTTTGACCATTGTAAAGGAAGCTTATCGTGATTCTGGTGGAAGTTCTGAAGATCAAAATGCTGATAGGACTGTTGATAGGAAAGACTGTGCTCATGAGATTTCAGAGGAGAAGGACTCTAAATTGGAAAAGAAACTAGAAGACATTTATGTTACATTCTGGCAAAGATATTGTCTTCATTGTGCACATGTCCTGTGACGGTTTTGTGGATGAATTTAGAGATGATGTACTAGTTAATCTGGTGGAGGAAATTCCAAGGCAGTACAACATTCAGGCAGTGGTATGGATATTTCCCTCAGCTTTATCCAGGTTTACTGTGATAAAATGGAGAAGAAGTAAGAGTGCAAACATGCATTTCGGTCAAAAAAGTTTGAGTAAAACTGGGTTTCAGGAAGTTGTGTTTGTTAGTGCATTGCTGTGATGCTAAACAAATTACACAGAGGCAATAGGGGAGAATGCTTAAGAGCATTTCAGGAATTGGCAAGATCCTATGTGCAAATCATATTCATATGATATAAAAATTCCTTTGAGAAGAGGAACCACTAGAAATGAGTTTCACCATGCTCAGACACCCAAAGGCTGCCACAGCCATGGTTCCAAGAGGCTTCACTACTGCTTGAGATGGAGATATACACTGGCTTCCACCAAGTGTTGCTGGTTCTGCAGGAATGCAGGATGCTGTTGTGAGGTGGTCATGAAGGCTTCCAACAAGATTTCAAAGGAAGGCCTAGCAGGTCAAAGTATAATGAAGTGAGAATCCCTAGGTAGGCCCTGAGAAGGTCATGCATGCAGCTGTGATAAGAAAACTGAAGCTTCAGAAGAGAATCCTTGGATTAAAAGATGTTGGTAATGTGCAATATATGTCAGGCAATGTTACTAGCTGAGGATAGAGCTAGCCTATGTGAGAGGCCAAGGGACAAGGCTGCCCAAGTCTTTTGAGCCCCCTGTGCACAACATGTGCCCTATATGATGAGCAAGGAGATAGAGGACTTGTTGGCCCAGCTGGGTTTTTGTCTTGACTTCTATCCATTTATTCTATGTGCCTATTTCTCTTTTTGAAATTGAAATATTTTTTCTTAGCTATTATATATTGGATATACATAAGTTGATTTTGATTCCCAAATAAGCACACAACCAAGAGTTTGAGTCCTGGAGGAGACTTTGGATTAGACTCCAAGTTTGGGGCAATGCTGGAACTGTTGATTTGGGAATCTCCTGGAGAGTCACTGAATGTATTTTCCGTGGTGAGATGTTCATAGTCTTTTGGGGATCAGGGGTGACATGTTAGGTATTGGAGATGAGGTGTATTTCAAAAGCTCAAGTGAGGCATTGCAAAATGTTCAGAGATGAAATTGTTAGATGATGAGCTTGCTGTCATAATGTATAAATATATCCATTGGGTGAATTAATAATTTGAAAGAACTACTGTTATTTGATGGTAAATGGAGGAAGGGGGTATGGATGGAAGACGTATGTCACTTGGGGCATGTCCTTGGGGATTATATTTTGTCACTTGTTCCTCTATTCTCTCTGCTTCATGATTGTCATGAATTCAGAAGCTTCCTGCAAAATGCCCTTCTTCCATGATGTTCTGCCTCACCTCAGACACACAGCAATACAGCTAGATGCCCATGGCCTGAAACCTCTGATACCTGAGGTGTTCTGCATCATCTTGGGTCCAGAGCAGTGCACTCAGCTAAACATGGACTGAGAAATGTGGTACTAGGCAACAGCAGGAATAATGGATCCCCTTGAAATGGTTCAGAAAGATATGAATATATACTGGTTAGAATAAAAGGAACTTCATCCCAATCAAAATGTTCATATTTTATGTGAAGGTAATGTTAAGAGTCAGGCACCATTACTGACTCCAGAATCCTGCTGGGCAGATCCAGTATTAAATTTATAGCATGCTGGAAAATCATGGAGGAGAAGTTAACTAGAGCTATTCTGGGGTAATTGAAGACCATTTTGATTATTTAATTGATGACTCTATATGACTATAGTCATGTCAAGCAGAATTCATACAGATATTATTTGGAGTCACATAGTATGAATGTTTAAATAACTAATAGAAAAGTAGCCCAGAATAACCCTGAAGAAGTAAAAATAATTTTGGGGTACATGTGGGAAACAAAGCAGTGCAGAGTCCCAAGGAGCTCTAAGCTCAAACCATCAGTGAACGTTGGGACTTGCTCCTTACCCTGGAGATTCCCCTTCGATGAATATGGCTTGGCCCCAAGCCCTTCCTCCATTATGCATTCCAGCCACATGTCACTAGAGGTGAACTCAACAGTGTGCCTTGTTCTCCATGGGAGCTGGTGACCTAGCTCAGCTTCTTTGGTTATTTTGCTGGTATCCAGTCAGATCGCACCAGATAATCTGAATGGGTCACAGGCCATGCTGCCTCACCCTATTGGGCCACCAGGCACCCATCCACCTGACCTGCAGTGCTCCCGCTCCTTGGCAGGATCACCCTGCTGCTCCAGCAGCTACCATCAGCCCTGCCTGCAGGGACGCCCACCAAGATACCTGTACTTGAGTGCCTGGCTCAGCAGGCTGCTGCAGAGGTCTTCTCCTACAGGTGGTGCCTTCCTCTCTGGGGATCTTGCCACTGGTCTCTTGGGGTGCCTCCCTGAAAAAGCCAGTGCTGTTGTCCATCAACTTGTGAATGTTAGGACCACCACGAACCATCAGTCTTTTCTTCTCTGCAGGGAGTAATCTTCCTGTCTTCAAATTTTGAGTGGGTCCATCGGGTTATGGAGCTCATGACACAAGATCAACTCCCTGTTCCTCTGAGGAAGCAGATCTGAGAGTCCAAGAGCAGCCTGAAGAATCAGTGGTCAACCAGCAGAAGGAGGAGGGTCCCCCCAAGGGACAGACAGGCAGGAGGATATAAAAAAGGTTGCCTTGAGCAAAGGGGAAGAAACACCAGCAGAGTCTCCCCCTGGAGACCCAGGGAGACCTCAGTGCCCTGGGGACCAGACCTGGGCTCTGGGAGGGAGAGGGCCTAGGTGTATCCCAAGAATTTCTTTTGTAGGAGACCTGCCAAGTACAGCTTCCACAGACTTGCAGCAGGAGTGCTGACCATGGCTCAGGCTGATGCAGAGTCTGCAGTGCTCCAGGAGGAGAACTGGGCTGCTTCTCACATCCAGACAAGTGGGCCAAGGAAAGGCTGGACAAACACCATTTTCCCCGCTCACCAGGCGACCAGGGCTCAACCAAGGAAGTACAGGGCCAAAAACCTTCCTGTGGTCCATCAGAGAGCTGTCCTCCACCCAGAGCTGATGCATGGAGGTCCAAAAAGAGAAAGAAGCCCATGCCAATGGCCCTTCTGCTGTCCCTTACCTGGCATGGAGGTTGGCTGCCCCCAGCTGCCATGAAGCCTCTTCTGTGTCTGAAGGAAGACGTGGGCACATGGCTGAGGGAGGTTCCAGGTGCAAAGAAGAAGGTGGAGGATGATATCAAGGTCTTGGAGGGTAGAAGAGAAGGTGTGGAGGCCTGCACCACCACTCTGCCTGTCCATTCTTGCTTCCCACCTGGGATCCACAGTTTCATTACAGACTCACTGACCCCACCCATGGACCAACTCAGAACCCTGCTATTCCTGCAAGCAAGCAGTGGGAATTTCAGGATGCCATGCCCCTTAACCTGCCTGTCCATTTACCTTCCCCCCTGCCAAATAATGAAAGGGAAATACCTAGTTCCCTTCCTGTGCCTCATCCTACTAACCCTTTTTCTCCATTGAGGCCCAGTCCCAATGTGGGAGTTACCCTTACTTAGTTTCACCATCTTGTTCTCCTTACAAGAGCTGTGGCACCTCCCATTCTTTTCCTTCCCACACCTCATATCCAGGCGCCTTTTCTCTCCAAGACTACCCCCTGCAGAATGGAATCTCCAACCCCCATGTGTATTGATTCTCCTCCTCCTAACCCTCCTCCCTTTGCTTCTCCTCTTGCTGCTCCTCTTGGTCCTCCTCCTCCTCATTCCATTCCAAACCCCACTCTGGTCCCTTCTAACTGCAACCCCAATAGCTATGGCCAGAACTTAACTGTTACAAGTGTCTCTCCCACCAAAACAGCCAAGTCCTCTGCTCACCTGACTGGGCATCACACTCTGCAGCCTGAGGACATGGCCATGGACACTACTCCATCTTCTATGGCAGTGATATTTCCATCTCCAATGATAGCTCCAGTCTAGGCCCCCAGGTCCAGGGTGCTAGGTAGCACAGGCAGCCAGCAAATGGATCATTCTCCAGTGGTTCCCCAACACCTCAACTCTCCTGCTCCAACTCCAATTTGAACAATTCCTGTGTCCCACCAATCACTCCTCAGTGTGCCATTCAGGGAAGCAATGGAGAACCTCTTTTTGCAATGCCCTCCTGCTCATTGTGATCCCAGCTATGAACCAGCACTGGCCTCCCTCCTGGCAAGCAGAGCCTCTGCACCATCACACTCAAAGCTTGCAGCTGATGAGCCCATGGATACCACCCCTCCTTCCAAGGCTGTCATCTTCCAGTCTCCTCCTGCCTCCAAGAACAACTTTGGACAATAATATGGGGTGCTTACTAGTTCTGGGAACCTCCATCAGATGGGCAGCATTGCCTCAAATCCCATCTCCACAAATTGGGGTACACATCAGGTGCAGGGACCGAGTGCCAGTCTCCAGCATCCATGAGGTTCTGGAGCACGGATCATCTTTGTCAGGATGAGCAGCATAAGTCATGTACCTCAGGATTTCTGCAAAGAGTTGGTCCACCATGATCTCACTCTTAGAAGAAGTCTGTATAAAGAGGTAGCCACACTCTTCAGCAAGACATCTGCCTTCACTGGAGGACACTTCTCCCTTATTCTCCATGTCCATTTTGTTCCCAACCAAGATGACTGGCACTTTCTCATAATGCTTCACTTAGATGATCTTGTCCCGAATGGGCTTGATGTCTTGGAACCCTGCTGGTTGACCATGCTGTCCAGGAAGGGGATGAAGCCCTGGCTGTAGTTGATATACAGGTCCCCCAGGGATGCGAACTGCTGGGTGCTAGTGGTGTCCAGGATCTGCAGCACCGATGGTGAAGAATTCACCCCATCTTCTGTGGTAGAAGTCTTCAATGTTGGGGTCCTATTTCTGGATAAAAGTGCTGATCCTCACAAACTGCTCAGTCAGAGCAGATTTGCTGACCCCATAGGAGCTGAGCACCACCACTTTGTACTAGTGCAAATTTCCTCCATGGCTGCTGTCTCTGCTGCAGCCAACCACATAGACCTCCCGCCAGCCACACTGCACTCCAGACCATGCTGTGTGGCTGACCCCACCACCTTCTGTAGGCTCCATCTTCTCATAGTGTTGAGAGACAACAGGGCTCTGGAGGTGGGCAGCAGCTGAGAGAGCAGCTGCCCTGCTCCTGGGCTGAGTCAGGCAGGATGCAAGCCCCCCCAGGTGCCTGCAAAGACTCTTGTCATTAATTTTACTTGTTCTGGAAATCACACTAAGTGTGAAAATTATTTCACAATATAAAGAGAGTTAATATTTTCCCAGTACAAGTGCCCAAGGAAACCTGAAAGTTCCTCTTAACTCTAACCTAGGGCCTTGTTCTTTATTTTCTCATTCACTTTAAAAATTCATAAATGAAAATCTTTTTTTTTTCTGCACCTTTGTTATGTGAAGTTTCAGAGAGGCTTTGCCAGCCTCAAAGCTAGGAATGTCTTACTAAAAGCCCTGGGGGACATCCCTTGGAAGTGTAGGCATGGACGAAAGAAATCAGCAGCCCTGTGTCCCAGTGTCTATGGGTCCATGAGAGCCTAACTTCAGTGGCACCAGTTAGTGAACAGATGGCTATGGCCTGATCACAAAGAGAAATACTTGCCAATTCAGGAAGAGCTCAATGTGCTGGACCCACGTCTGTCCACACGTCCTCTGATGCTTCTGCACTGGCTCCCATGTGCGCGTGCGAACACTCCTGCTTGGTTTCAGTGCAGAAGAGCACAGACTGGGCTCTGGCCTAGTCCCCTATAGTATAGTAATAGTCTTGATTCATTCCCTTTCCTTGTCTCATTTACTTATCCACTCTAATTTTTATATCAACAAAAACAAAATGTAGAAGCTTTACTAAGCCATATAGATCCTTCCCACCTCTATTATTTATAGTTGTCCTATGGTATCACATAAACACAAATGGACCCCCCATTCTGAAACCAAGGTATAATTTTAGCATTTTATCTCACATGAGATTAGAGAATCAAAGAAAAGAAAATATGGCTATCACCTTTCCCCAGAAAATTACTATTTTATTTGCTCTCCTTTTATTCCTAAAGACAAACTTCCTATTTTAATATAGCCTGATAATTTCCATTCACCTCCTTCTGTGTTATCTCTTTGTGGGATTTGGAGTGCACTATAAGGCAGGGAAGTTACTTTTCTGGGAACTCCTGGGTGAAATTCCTCAGTTCAAGAAAGTCCAGATCATGCTGCAGCCTCCTGCCTTAGCTACAACCCCAGGTTCTTGCTCCTCTAGTATTCCTTAGAAAAAATTGTCCTTAAAACTAGGAAAGGGAATAGGCATGTTGGCTAAGACTGTTAAATAGTAGCAATGGAGTCTGTTATGCTAATAGTATAAGTGTTAAGACTGTCCTTTGTTTTCCTGATTATGCATATTTAGAGCACTGCATATTACTTGTTCTGTTACAGGAAAATTTAGCACATGTAAAAGAAGCCAACTTCCCCATTTCAAATTGTCTAAATATCGGAGTTGTATACTTTAGTCATTTGTATTATCTCTTCATACTGTAGTGGTTTCTCCTTTTGTATTGACTGATACAGTAACCTGATTAAAAGGATATTTTGTACTTGTCTTCATACCTTGAGTTTAAAAAAAAAAACTGCTTAAGAAAAAAATAGTACAATGTGATGTTTTGATATACATATATCTTGTACAATAATTACTGTAATGAAGCTAATTAACTTATCCATCCATTCACCACCACATTCTAAGTATGAAACAGAGTTTTACTGACTATAGGGACTTGGCTATAGGTTAGAGGTCCAGAATTTACTCATTCTGCATCAATGAAACTTTGTACTCTTTGGGCAACAGGTCCTGTTTTTCCAAACCCCAAGCTCCTGGCAACCACCTGCTTTCCGCTTCTAGAGAGAAAATAGTTTTGATTTCACACTTCATTGAGGTCATATAGCACGACCTTCTACATTTGCTTATTTCACTTAGAATAATGTCTCCTGAGCTCATTGGGGTTTCAAATGACATGTTTTCCTGCATTTTGAAGGCTGAATATTATTCTGGGTGTCAAATGGTGACATGTTTTTGCATGTGGACATAATCTTGAAATACAAGAAAATTAATGAATTTTTAAAATCAGAAGTTATTTCTGAAAGAATATTACTTTTTAATTTTCTTTTTAAGTATCAGGGATTGCACTCAGGGGTGGATTGTACTCACTCACCACTGAGCCATATTCCCGGCCCTTTTTGTTTATTTATTTTTATTTTGAGACAGATTCCACTAAGTGGTTTAGGGCCTTGCTAAATTGCTGAGGCTGGCTTTGAACTTGCAATCTTCCTGTTTCAACCTCCAAGGGGCATATGCCTCCATGCCTGGATGAAATAACACTCTTAAGTATCACAGGGATAAGTATTTGAGGACAATCTTTGGGGAGGTTGTGACTTACCTGAGGCATTGGGGTGAGTCTGCTGTCTGTGCCTGAAAACACCATGAGTTGATAGAGTTGCAGGTGGACATGAGCCTGAACCTGCAAGTCTGGGAATCAAAATTTTTCACAGAAGCAACAGCCATACACTAAGAATAAACACACACCACTAAAACCAAATCACATTTTAAATAGATACATCTAGAAATGAAAATATTTGTTATAAAACTCTAGAATCAAGTGACCAAAATATGAATATTAAAACAAGTAATTTTGTGACTGACATATATTAGAACAAACTAAATCAATCATTTTATGAATGGAGTACTGATAAGTAAAGTAAAATCAATGATTCAGAGACCATGTAGATTTTGATATGTCATTGGAAAGCTAAGTAATATAAATGGTTCTGGAAAAGAATTCTCAGATAAAGGGAATGACAACACATTTTGGACAGTGGCTGGAGTTGTCTCATTCTAAGAGAGTCTCATGTGCAGAAACTCTAATCAGGTGCAGGACCACAATACAGAAGGACAGATGTAATGGAGGTAATGACAAGAGACTCATACTGAATGAGTCAAGAACTACAAGAAGGAAGGTGCTATTTTGGCAAACATTACAGAGAAACCTTGGAGTGAAGCTCTGTTAGGATGGAAGAGCTTCACTGAATTCTGATGCTCATAAAAAAATAAAAAGAAAACATTTTATTTGAAAACCAGGCACAGATGATTCCAGTTGCAATGGAGGTGTGGAGGGGAAACAGGAAGAAGCAAGAGTGACGGCAGCTCAGAACCCAGCAGCTCTCAGTGCTGGTGACACCCAGTGAGCGTGCAAGGCAGTTTTCAAAAAAGGGGTCAAAGGCACTAAGGAAAATATTAGAGAATGCAGGGGAATAAGAGGGACTGAGAAATGAGTGGTCAGGAACTCAGGAGAGAACTAGCAAACAGAAAAATCACGCAGCAATGAAGAGTAAACCCCAGGAAACCCAGGAAGGACTGTTGCTTACACAAGCAGCGGAAAGTGAAAGAGGGGAACAGTTTCACACCCCATTAAGCAGGGGATGGAAAAAAATGTCTTAAAATCAAGGTTAGCTGAAGAAGAGCTGATATATGTATAAAAGTAAAAGCACGGCAGAGTCACAAAGCAAATATTAAAATGAGCATTCATTTCTTTGAAATAAAATTATAAACCTCTGGAATGAGTTCTTTAAGAAAATATTGAGCACTGACTTAGAATTTCTGTCTCATAGGAAGGGATATTCTTGTGAAATCTTAAGAAAAATTCTCTGGGTACCTGGATTAGGAGAGCAAATGCCATGCAAGAGAATAAAATGTAGTCTCTCCTCAGCATTTTAGAGACAAACATTGTGGTGGAGACAAACAGAGCATCATGTGTAGGACCCTCAAAGACAGAAATGGTGAGCCAGGAATTGACACCAGTCAGGCTGGCTATTGCCGATATAGGACCAGGACCCAGGTCAACATGGAAGACCTCAGGTCCTGAGATTTCTTTCAGAAAAAGAAATGGACTGCAGACAGTAAAGTTCCTAGGGAGTCACTGCCATGAGGAAAGATGGTCTGCTCTAAATTGTTG
This sequence comes from Marmota marmota marmota, assembly GCF_001458135.2. Lineage (NCBI taxonomy): Eukaryota > Metazoa > Chordata > Mammalia > Rodentia > Sciuridae > Marmota > Marmota marmota. Next base: position 32,619 of record NW_026000226.1, on the reverse strand, counting down.
GTTACTGTGATCATTTAAAGCAAAAGTATAGGCCTAGGAGAAAATGAGTGTCATGCTGGTGGACACCAGGGTGACTGCTTCTCAATCTGGCAAGGTCTCCCTCTGCTTATGTTTTTCTGTGATGTGTTTTAAACACAACTGGTAACAGAGACTATCATTCACTTTAAAAACATCCAACATTAACTCAACTCTGTGCTTTTTTTTTCTTCTTTGTTGTATTGGGGACCAAACCCAAGGGTGTTAACACACTGAGCCGCATCTCCAGCATGTCATATTTTTTAAAGATAAGGTATCTCTGAGTTCCTTAGGGTCTCCTTAAGTTGCCGAGGCTCACTGTGAACCCACATCCTCTTGCCTAAGCCTTCTGAGCTGCTGGGATTACAGGGATGTGGGACCACTCCTGGCTATCTTTGCGCTTTTTCAATTAAAAAAATAATGCTGTGGGATAACATAAATTTAATCATGCCAATGTATTCTAGCATTGGAGGGCTACAGAGATCACTGCTTTTTATTGTTTGTTTTTTAAAGTAAAGAACCCTTGGGCAATTTAGTAATGAACTACATTTCCAGTCCTTTTTATTTTATGACAGGGTTTCCTTTGTTTACTGAGTGTCTTGATAGTTGCCCAGGCTGGCATCAAACTGGTGACTCTCATGACTCAGCCTCCAAATCATTGGGATTATAGGAATGTACCTCTGGGACCCACAAGACTCTGCTCTGAATATGCATTAAAACTGACTTATGTTGATATTATTTGATAATATGCCTAAAAGGGAACATAATTACAATGCTGTTCATTTAATGCTTCCATGCGAGTACCGCATTGAACTGATTTTAGGTGTTGGTTTTTGTTGAATGTGATATTATTTGCAAAAAGAGATATTTTGTATATCTGTACATGCCAAGTCCTTCAATACTATGAGAAATGGTGCCTGAAGGTGACCCAGATCTTAGAGGGCTTCACAATGGATGGCTGTCTCTAGGACTTGGATGTGTCCCAGTTGGTCATTAAAGTTATAGTGCCCCTGCTTGAGGCCAGGACTGCTTGACCACAGGGCTGCAAATCTGGGTGGACAGTGAGTCACTGCTTTCTTGAGAAGCTACGAAGACTCTTCCATGTTTTTCCCAGTCCTTCAGCACCTAGTAATTCACTTCCCATGACCCTGATGAGTTGGGGATGGAAGAGGCAGAGTGGAAGCCTGTCCATGCAGAGTAAGAGGTTGAAGCTATATGGTGGCATCTACACAAAAGACACAGTGAGCAGCCCACTCTGAGTCACACACTTTGGTGCTAATAGCTACTATAAAAATTAACAGAGGCTGCAAGTGCTAATGGAGGCTTAGCCTGGCAGCAGGAGGAGCATCTATGGAGTGGTGAGCTATTACCTGGGAGTGTGTTCTTGTGGCCTCCTTCACTAAAGTGCATGGATTTGTACCATCTTCTTGTTTCCACTTGTGTGCTCATATAACAGCAGCCTCTGCAGAGCTGCCCTCAGTTTCTGGTTTCTTCCTATGCCAGGGACAAAGTGAGGCAGGCACTGGAGAATGTGGGCACCTATTTGTCTTACACTGAACCTTCCCCCTACACTCACATTTTCCCCCTTCCTCTTAGGATGAGAGGCATTGTGCTCACATAGACAGATAGTGAGTTCACAAACATAGTCAAAAACCTGCCTGCTGGTCCCCATTTTGCACTGTCATGCTTGTCTTCACAGGCTTGCTGGGCTCACCTCTCTGGGCTATCATGTATGGGAGAGGTATTCCTCAAAGAAAGGAGTGGGGACATCAGAAGTACTTCCACTCTGGGTGGGGACATATGGAGTACTTGTGGCCTGGCACACCTCCTCAGTGCCTATGACTGTAGTGGTCAAGCAGACTCTTCTGGTGCAGGGACTGACTCATGGTCAACTAGAAGCAGCAGTTGGCAGTGTGGTGGGCCTTCTTGCCATAGACATCTTAGATTCAAGTCTCAAAATTGTGAGTGATGCAGGAGTGGCAGTAGCTGCTGCAATCTAGCCATGCCAGGTCTCCACAGGGTTGACAACAGATACTTCGGCTACATGGATGTGCAACAGTGTGGCTGGTAACAGCATGTGGGCCACTGTAGGTGACAGTGAAACAGTCAGGTGCATGTTATGGCAGGGACCAACACAGATCCCCTTCCATTTTTTCTCAATATTTACAGAAGTACAGTGGCTCATTCCCTGTATTTCAGGCACTCTGGCCCCTCCCCTCATCCTTAGCCTGCCTTCTCCCTTTTGTGCTCCCTGAGGGCAGCATATAGGTCACTGAAGTACTGGCCCAGCGGAGATGATAGCTGGGTGATGGTGTCCGTGATGCAGCATGCAGCAGGGACACCAGAGCACCACATAGTGTATGGCCCCATGGACCATGTCCCTGTAGTGGTCCACAGTGGAAAGAGCCAAGGAGTGCCAAAGTCAGAACTGTGTGTCTTTTCCAGTTTATCTTAGTTGCCAACACATGGAGGCTGGACTCTCTTTGCTTTTGGATATGGAGTTACCCAGGAATCCAGTAAAAAGCAAAACCAAATCAACAGTTACAAAATGAAACATTTTTAACCCAAAACTTTCCATTAGTCTGACCTCCTATGGGTCCACTCCAGGGACCATTCTCATTGCTCTCACCCTGAGTTCATGGAGTCTTTGCATCACAGGACAAATTATATTTGAATGGGACACTATAAGGTCTTACAGTTTTCAATATGAGGTATCCCCTAGAAGCTCCTGTGTGAGACAATTCAAGAAAGTTTTTGAGGTGAAATCATAATTACAGGAGCCTTGAATGAACAGTTTCTTAATGCATTCATATGATTAAATGGGAGCTAAGTTAAGCAGGTAGTGGTTGACTAGAAGTAGTTCCATGAGAACATGGCTTTGTGGTTTATATTTTGTGCCTGGTGAGTTGCTCTCTCTCTGCTTCCCAGTGGCCATGTCCTGAGTTGTTTCTTCACCATACTCTTCTTACATCTTCTTACATCTGAGTTATGAACACAGCTGACTATGGAGTACCTCTGAAATAATAAGAAACTTTTCCTCTAATTATTCTTGCCATCATAGCTGACTAGAAAAGAAACAGATGCCAAAAGGTGAGTTGCTTGCAGTGACTTGTCAGAATCTGTGGTTCAGGAACTTGTGGAGACTTTTGGTATTTTGGATAGAAGTTTTGAATAGTTTAGAGATGTAAGTTGGAAAAGCGTTGAACATTGTAAGAAAAGCTTATCATGTGATTCTGGTGGAAGCTCTGAAGATCAAAATGCTGATAGGACTGTTGATAGAAAAGACTGTGCTCATGAAGTTCCGCAGGAAGAGGATTCTATTGGAAGAGGAACTAGAAGACATTTATGTTACATTCTGGCAAAAATATTGTCCACATTATGCACATGTCCTGTCACATTTGTGTGGCTGGATTTAGAGATTATGTACTCACTAATCTGGTGGAGGAAATTTCAAGGAAGCACAGGATTCAGGCAGTGGTCTGAATATTTTTAGCAGCTTTATCCAGGTTTACTCTGATAAGGTAGAGCAGAAGGAAAGGTGTAAAACTTGCATTTTGGTCATAAAAGGTGGAGTAAATCTAGGCCTCAGGAAGTTGCAGTTTTTAATGCATTTCTGTCACGAAAGAGATGATAAAGAAATTTACGCAGACACATTAGAGGGGTGGCTTAAGGTCATTTCAAGAATTGTCAAGATCGCACAACTCATGTTCAGAGGCTATATAAAAGTACAAATTCCATTGAGAAGAGAAACCAGGACTTTTTTTCTCCATGCTCAATCAGCCACTCAAATGTTGCCTCAGCCATGGTCCCCAGACACTTGGCTACTGCTTGAGATGGTGGCAGACATTGCCTTCAACCACGTGGTGCAGGAATACAGGATGCTGGAGTTAGGTGGTCATGAAGACTTCCAACATTTTAAAGGAAGGCCTGGCAGGTCAAAGTATAACAAAGTGAGAATCCATGTAGGTAGGCCCTGAGAGGGTCATGAGTGCAGCTGTAGAAGGAAGTTGAAGCTGCAGTAGTGACCCCTGGGATGAAGAGATGCAATACAGAGAACATCTGTTAGGGAATGTTGCTGGCTGAGGATAGAGCCAGTCTATGTGACAGGCCAAGGGATGAGGCTGCCCAAATCCTTCAGAGCCCACTGTGTACAACATGTGCCCCGATGTTGAGCATGGGGACAGAGGACTTGTTAGCCCAGCTGGATTTCAGTCTTGATTCATAGTCATCTCTTCTTTCTGTGTGCCTACTTCTTACTTTGGAAAGGACATACTTACTCCATGCCACTCTATATTGGATACACATAAATCGATTTTGATTCCTATAAAAGCTCATAACCAAGAGTTTAATTAGAGTCTCAGAAGAGACTTTGGAATTGCAGTTTTAGGCAATGCTAGATCTGTTTATATTTGAGCCTCTCCTAGAGATTCAATGGATGTAATTTCCATGGTGAGATGTTCATCTCCTTTGTGGATCATGGGTGGCATATGAAATTTTGGAGTTAGTTGTACTTTAGAAGCTCAAGGGAGATAATGCAAGAGTGCTCAGAGTTGAAATTATTACATTATGAGATTGTTGCCCTAATCTATGAATAAATCCATTGGGTGGATTAATAATTTTAAAGAAGTACTGCATTGGGTGGTAAATGGAGAAGGTGGGGCATGGATGGAAAAAGTAGGTCACTGGGGGCCTGTCCCTGGAGATTATATTTTGTCATTTGGTCTTCCTTTCTTTCTACTTCATAGCACCTGTGAGTTTAGAAGTTTCCTGCAAAATGCCCTTCTTCCATGATGTTCTGCCTCACCTCACAACCAGAATGATGGAGCTAGCTTCCCATAGATTGAGACCTCTGAAGCATGAGGTGTTCTGCATCAACTTGGGCCCAGAGCAGAGCAGCCAGCCTAACATGGATTGAGACCTCTGAGAAATGTGGTCCTAGGCAACAGCAAGAATATTGGATTCCATCAATATCATTCAGAAAGAAAGATATGTATATATATTGGTTAGAATAAAGGGACTATATCCAAATCAAAATGTACAAATTTTGCCTGAAGCTAATATCAGAGTCAGGCACCATTACTGGCTCCAGATTCCTGCTGGAATGTTCCACAGTCCATTCTAATGTTTTTTTAAAATTGTTGTATGCTGGAAATTATTGAGGAATACCTGAGTAGAGCTGTTCTGGGGTAATTGATGGCAGTTTTGATGGGTAATTGATGGCAGTTTTGATGGGTAATTGATGAATTCAGATGACTACAGTCATGTCAAGCAGAATCCATATAGGGTATTATTTGGAGTGATGTGCTATCAATGTCTAAATAACCAATAGGAAAGCAGCCTCAGAGTAAGACTCTGAAAAGATGAGAAGAATTTGGTGAGAAAAGAAGCAACACAGAGTCCTGAGGAGCTCTAAACTCAGACTAGCAATGGACATTGGGCCTTGCTCCTTATCCTGGAGCCCTTCCTTTGAGAAACCTGACTTGGCCCCAAGCACATTCTCCATCATGCATTCAGGCAGACATCACGATAGGTACACTCAACAGTGCATCTTAGTTCTCCAGAGGAGCTGGTGTCCCATCTGTGCTCCTTTGGTCTTGTCACTGGTGTCCAGTGGGAAGTCACCAGCTTTTCTAAATGGTCAATCTTCTGAGCAAGTGCATTCGCGGGCTGCACAGCCCAACCCTTTTGGGTGATCAGGCATGCCTGATCCTCAGTGTTTCTGCTCCTTAGCGGGATCACCCTGCTGCTCCAGCACCTGCCATTAGCACTGCCTCCAGGCACTTCTGCCAGGATCACTGTCTTCACAGGCCTGGATCAGCTGGCTGCCTCCGAGGTCCTCTCCTGCAAGTGCTGTCCTCCTCTCAGGGGATCCTTCTGCTGGTTTCCTGGGATGTCTCCCCAATAAAGCCAGTGCTGTCTTACACCAACTCGCGGATGTTTGGACCATCCAGAATTTTGCCACTGCCGACCAGTACTGCTGACTTAGTTGAGCAAGTCCATTGGGCTGTGCAGACCATGACACCTGCTCAATACCCTATTCATTATTCAGAGGAAACAGAACAGACAATCAAAGGGTAGCCTGAAGGATTAGTGGTCCACCAGGAGGAGGAGAAGGAGTATCCCCAAAAAACAGATAGGCAGGAGGATCTGGAACCGGGTGCCCTGAGAATAGAGGAAGAAACATCACTAAAGTCTGTGGAACCCAAGGAGACCTCAATTCTCTGGAACCCAGTCCTGTGCCTGGGGAGGGAAATACCTTTCAAGAGAAGGCCCAGGACTTTCCCAAGATCTTCTCTTGTCATCTGCAGCTCCCACAGACCTGCTGCAGGAGGGCTGCCCATGGCTCAGGCTGATGCAGAGGCAGCAGTGCTCCCGAAGCCAGGCCCCAAGTGTCCCTCACTTCCACAAACGTGGGCCAAGGGAAGACAGGACAAGCATCATATGCCCAGCTCTCCAGGCTCCCTGGCCTCACACAAGGGAGTGAGTGGCCAAAAGCATTCCTGTGGTCCAACAGAGAGCTGTCCTCCAGCCAGAACTGCTACTTGGAAGCCCCAAAAGAGAAAGAAGGCAATGCCTACAGCTCTGTCACTGTGGCTGCACTGTTATCCAGGTGGGCTGCTCCCACCTGCTAAGAGGCCTCTCCTTGTCTGGAGGAAGACCTAGGCATCCTGCTGAGGGAGGTTCCAGGTGCAAAGAAGAAGAAGTGGAGGATGATATGGAGGTCTTGAAGGGGAAAAATGAAGTTCTGGAGGCTTCCACCACAAGTGTGCTTGTCAATTCTTGTGCCCCACCTGGGGCCCATACTGGGAATGCTAACACACTGACCCCACCCAAAGATCCCTCCCACATACCAGCTATTCCTGCTGCAATCAGTGGGAGTTCCAGAATCCCTTGAACCTGTCTCTACCCTGAACCTGTCTGTCCATCTACCTTCCCCCTCACCAAGTAATGATGAGTGGGGACTCCATTCCTTGATTCCCCTGCTTCATCCCACCACCCTTTTTCTCCCATGAGGCCCAGTCCCAATGTTGGACTTACCCCTACTTTGTTTCACTCCCCTCCTCACTTTAGGTGAGCTGTGGAATCTCCCATTTTTCACCTTCCCACACCTCATATCCTGGTCCCTTTCCCCTCCAAGCCTATTCTCTTGAGAAAGAAATCCCCAAACCCCATGTTCATTGATTCTCTTTCTCCTCTTCCTCCTCATCCATTGTTCCACCTCATAATGGTCCTACTCCTTCTGCTCCTCCTGGTCCTTCTCTTGCTTCTCTTCCTTTTACTCCTAAGCTTGCTTCTCATCTTTTTCTACCTCTTGCTCCTTCTCTTCATTACTTTCCAAGCCCTACTCTAGTCCCTTTCAACTGCACCCCAATAGCCTTGGACAGAACTTAACTACTGCAAGTATCTCTCCCACCAACACAGCCAAGTCCTCTGCTTACCTGAATCACCATCCCACTATGCAGTCTGAGGACCCTCCAAGGACAGCTCCTGCCCATGCCCCTGGTCCACAACCTTAGGCAGCATAGGCAGCCATCAAAGGCATCAGCCTCTACTGGTTCCTCAACACCTCTGGTCTCCCACCCCAACCCCCCATTTGAACCAGTCCTTTGTCCCACTAACCACACCTCAGCTCTCATCCGGGGGTCCTCCTGGTGATCAATGGAGAATCTGCCTTCGCAATGCTGCCCTGCTTATAGCGATCCCAGTTATGGACCATGTACTGGCCTTCCACCTGGCATGCAGAGTGTCTCCACCATCATTGTTAAAGCCTGCAGCACCAGAGGAACCTATGGATACCACCACTCCTTATTAGGCTGTCCTCTCATAGTTCCCTCCTGCCTCTCCCTAGATTCTTGGAACATTAACATGGGCTGCTTCCTGCTTCTAGGGACCTCCATCAGAATGGCAGCATTGCCTCAATTCCAGTTCCCACCACTTGGGGTACACAGCAGACACAGGGACCAAGTCTCCCAGCAGTTCTAGAGCCACCTCTCAGTCCATATATAGGGGCCCTGGTAGGCAGTGACAGCATAACATATTGATTTTGGGTAACCCATCCAGGAAGCTCAGCCCAGGGTATGGGCTTAAACACACCAACCCATCAACAATGGGCTGCCTGGTCTTGTGTGTATGATATCACCCCACATCCACTTGGGCACATCACTCAACAGGTGGCCAGACTTTCCTATGGTGAACTGCAAGGATTTAGAGTCTTCAGGACTCACTTGGACTTCCTCACGGGTGGGTTGCATATAAGATATCACTTCAGAATTTGCCAGCTCTCATCTCAAGCCTGCAGTGTTCTTAGAACCTGCACTGCTAGGAATGGAGGGAAAGCTGGTTTTGGAATGCCCATTCCAGAACTTGGGTTCAAGCCTGCAGCCCAGCATTAAACACTGTGGATCTAAAACATCCACTCTAGAGCACAGAGGAGATCTTCATGAGTGCCTGACTCTATACCCCTAAAAAACCCACACTCTGTTTTTATGATAACCTCATTGATCCAAGCTCTGGGCAGTTTCCTGGCCTTCCACCTGACTAGGAAGTTCATTGCTAGCTGGAGGGGCTTCCTATTCCCTCACATTTTTGCCTCCATGACCTTCCTTTTACCTCCAACTTGTACATGAATTCTTATAGTTTCTAGTCTCTGTTCACACATCTTCCCTGCTCTCTGATTAGATGTCAAAAAAGAAGTGGCATTTGTTCATGGTGATGTGTGAAGCCTGACATTATGAAAATTTGGAATAATAACAAGTATCTGCTGCAAGTATCTCTCCCACCAGAAGACAGATCCAAAGGTGCTCTCCACTGAGCTTTACAGAAGGCTTTTTACTTTTCGTTTTAAGACAGGTTCTCACTTTTGGGATGCTGCCCTAGAACTCAACAACTTCCTGACTCAGCCCCTGAATTGTTGGGATTAAAGGAATGCACCACAACATCTGGTTTGACTAATAATTTTTAAGTCCCTTTTTCTTATTTCTTAAATTTGACTGCCCCCTTCCCCCTTTTAGATGAAGGCCTCATCCTCACCCTTGTATGGCATGTTCTCTCCTGAGTGCTGCCTGAGTATCTTGGCTAATGCATTTTGTGTCCTGGGCTCACTGGGTCACTTCTGCTCATCAATACTGGGTGGTGGATATGGGAATATGTATAGATTGGGGCCTGGAAAATAACATAGGTTTCAGTCTCTGTTTAAGACAAGTAATTGGCCAATGAGCCCAGAAGCCACTTCTGACCTCAAGATCATCCCACTGTGGTTTGGGTCTTTATCACCCTTTGTGTTCTGTCTATCCCTTTAGCTGCCAGCACAGCATCAACATGTGGATGAGAACCTGTTGCTACCTAGGAGCCCTGCCTCTCGTTTTGACCCCTCCCATCAAGTGTCTGAGGATGGTGTTCAGAGAAGCCATTGACCTTCTTTCTCACCAGCCTTAGTATCCCTTCTCAGTGGTTGGAATCATCTAGCACAGTGCTCTTCAATATGTTTTCTCCTCTCTGGCTCTGGAACTCCAGTTGATAGGCAGTTCTCTATCCAAATGTGACAGCTGAATCCCTGCCCTTCAAGGCAGATGTCCTTTCAAGAACATCAAAGTGGTTTAGGGAAAAAAAATACAGGGATGAGTTCTAACCCCTTTCAGCCTCTCAGAACAAGGCTGCCCCTTCAGCATACAGAGGATCCACCCACCCTGGCCATATTTGTCTTTGCAGCTTCATTGGTCCCCTGGGCACCAGCAATGGAATGTGTGAGAGGAAGGTGATTCTGGTACCAGGGGGTCAGCCCATATGAGAAGACAGAGAGCCTTATAATGACTTATCTTCAGACACCAGGAAATGGTAACTGCAACAGTGGGAGAGGTCCTGGGTGTGTGGGAGAAAGAATGTTCGGAAACTGTGGCTGCCTCATCCTGAAATCTGAGAAGTTGGGGCAGTAGAGCATCTCCATGTCCAGATACATAAATGTAGGCCCCAGGCCTATTTAATTATTATTACTATTCCCCTATTTAAGGGCTTCTCAGCTCTTTAGGGGCCCAAAGCCTGAAACTCAGGACATACAATCAGCCACATGGACCATCAAACACGGGACTCCTTGCCAGTGCCAAAAAATGACTGCCACAGGAGGGTAGCTGCACTTTGATCATGGGAAAATGGCCAGTGGTCTCCCCACACAGGGCACCACCTCCCAACCCAGCAGGGCTGACAATGTGTCAGCTAGATTTGAGGGCCCCGCTGACCCTACTAGCCATACCAGCCCCTGATATCCAAGTCAGACCCAATTGTGCCCATCCTCATTACACCAGTGCTATGTACCAAGTGCCCACTGGGATACTGCCAGCCAAGTGGACCCACCCTTCTTCTTTTCACTGCAACAGGAGCCTGCATCCCTAGAGATACACAGCTTAGAGGCATAACTGGAGGGTCCTGGAGTCAAGGGGTCTCCTGGCCCTCCAGTTCTGACTACTCTGACCTGTGGGGAACTCCTAGCACTCTGCTGTATAAGATCGCCTCAGAAAAACCACAATAGTCTGGTTCTTATAGTCTCAGCCCCAGGCCCTGCCCTAAGACCCATTGCCATCTTGCTTTCAGATGGGTCTTGGCAACACCATCAGGTCTAGCCATCCCCATGATGACTGGCTTTTTTCTGGTTACAGACAGATAGGGAGGGAGATAGTCCAGCCCCCAGGCCAGCCGATGGCAGCCTGGGTAGAGTGGAAGGGAAGAGGAGAGAATAAGCAGAGAGGTTGGGGAGGGGAGCAGGAAGGAAAAGAGACCCTGCATTTGTCTGACTCAAGACCTTGGAACTCAAGTTTCCCACTAGGTGCCAGCAGAGGACAGGGTTCCTGGGACCTCAAGTAATGACAGCAGAATCTCTGCCTTATGATATCTCATGCTAGGTACCACCAGGTAGTGAAGTCAAGGAAAAGGACATCAAGAGAAGGATAGTATAATATTCGACATACCTGGGTACTAAGAGATCCAGGATCAGGTTTGCGTTCGGGAGGTAAAAGTGGGCAGTTGCAGAGTCCTCTCATGCAACAGCCACCTGAAGGTTATATGATGTCCCCATATACTGCTCCTCCAAAGAAGCATTTATTACTTGGTCTACAAAAGGGGAATTCCATGACATCCACACAGACACTGGAGCTCACAGAGGTAAGAGAACGCCCCTCACATTACTCATTTTTACATCTGCCAGCACCTGCTCCTTCCAATGTTGTGCTCACCCCACAGGGTGCTGAGCTTCCTGGGCAATGCATGCCAAGAACTGCCCACTGCTGAAGCCCAAGAGGTGCTGCCTCTTGGAGGTGCTGCATTGGGCCTAGTGTCTCCCTGTCTCTGCCACTCACTGACCATGTGCCTCAATTTACCCCTCTATGGCACAAGTTAAAATCCACCCTGCATGCCTGGGACCAGGTAAGTCTGGTAAAAACAGTTCTGTGGCTGAAGCACATGCAAGTAGGGCAAAAAGACTCCTGTCGTGACTCTCTTGCAGAGGAATGACATCCATCAGGCTATAGTCAGGCCAGCCAGCTGTGGAAGGTCAAGTCCCTGGACTGAAGAACCTTGTTCCTTGAGGTCATCAATGCCCTGGGGAATCTGAGGTGGAATGCAAGTAGACCAACCCCCATTATCATACCCTTTCAGGTTAACCTGTGATAGAAGGATCAAATTTAGACTCATTTCTAAACCTGGATTCCCCCTGGAATTAGGCCTTTGGAATGAAATCAAGTCCTGTGGTTACCATCACCAGGCTCCTGGTTTTGGACATTGAACTTGGTTGCATGTGGAATGTGGAAAGTGTTGTTAGGTAGTAGGTTAACATAGTTTGTGAAGAAGACCCCACATGACCCTGAAGTCAAAATCTCCCCATCCAACACCTTATCCATAGACAATGTTCAAATATTTTTTGTTTGTTTATTTGTTTGTACCAGGTATTGACCCAACAGGGTCTTTGACACTGGGCCACTTCCCAGATTGTTTTTTTCTATATTATTTTATGATAAGGCCTCCCTACATTGCTTATGGACTTTTTTAGTTGCTGAGGCTGGCTTTGAACTTGTGATTCTCCTGCATCAGCCTTCCAAGACAATAGGATTACAGGCATGCTTCCTGGAAATTTTTAACCAAGTTAGAAAAATTTGTGAGGGCAGTTGAAACCAGACTGTGGAAGATTAATGAGGTCTCACCAGAATTATCCCAAATAATCTAGAAAGAAACCTGCCATTAATAAAAATCTTGTGGACAAGTGAAGATAGTGGGATTGGAGTAAGGCATCCTGAGCTTGGAAAGCAACCTGCAGCCCACCAAGTCCAGACAAGGCCAGCAAAGAGGGGCGGACAGCTCACAACACATTCTCTTGTAGTTCCTTCAGGCTTTGTGGGCAGCCTTCCTTCCACCACCTCAGCCTCCTGTGTGTAGCCGCAAGGCATGGGGGTCGAGTTCTGAGAGATGTCTGTTGGCAGGGATCTGGCACCCACCTGTACAGGTGCTCACTAGGCCACCCATGTTTGCCCTGCCACCAGTAGCCAGGCAGTGCATGATGAGAGGGGAGTTGCAATTCCTCCCCTGTGCTGTCCTCATTGGTTCTCCTCCTTGTCCCTACAGTTATGAGAAGGCTTTGGGCACAGATGGAGTCACCACCCTCCTGACCCTGGGACATGTTCCCACTTAGTCTAGGTGAACACCCATGGAGGGCAGACTACTTAGGTCATTAACAGGGAAGAGGGTGAAGACAGTGTTGGGGTTGGAGGGTGTCATTTGGTCATGCAGACCAGTAGCAGGGGATGGGACTCTCTAACAGGATCATGTTCTATCTTCTATGTCAAGCTTGTGGCTTTTGCCAAAGTTGGCCATGAACTCAGCCCCTAGAGAAGGGATCAGAAATAAAAGGAGCTTCCTGTCTGCTCAGGTCTCCAGAATGAACAAGGGTAAAAGTAGAAACAGCTGACCATGTCCCTTGAGAACCCTGAAGTTTGTCCAGGAGATGCACTAAAAGTCACCTGTTTTGGCCAGTATGCCAGGTGCATGGGACATGGAGAGGTGTGGGGTTGGGGACAGGGACAGTATTTAAGTGCTATTCGGTGTGTGCGCCTTTGCTCCCAACACCCGTTTCCAATCCTGATGCCTCTGTCTGCCTTGCACAAACTTGTCTCCAGGCCTAGTTTGATCCTTTTCTACCTGCAGCTCTCAGCAGCATGTGCTTGTCTGTACTTGTGGAGGGGAGAGAGTGCCTGGCTTTGGGAGCCACAAAGGCCACTGCCAGGCTGAGAGGTAGGGTTCAGGCTGGTTGACCTTGAGTGGGGTCCACAGCATCCTCAGGAGGTGAGCTCTGGCTTCTGCCTCTGGGAATCTCAGGCACAAAAGTGAGGAGGGTGACTCTGAGGTGTTAGGAGGAGGAGGCCAGCTTGGTGTTACCTGGGTGAGCAGGTCTGCCACTGGGCAGAAAAGTTCACCGTGGCCAGGCTCCTATACCCTCTCAGAGCAATAGCTTAGTTTTCCAACCCCCCCAAGGAGACTGCAAAGTGTGCACACTTCCTATGCTGCAATAGTGATCAGGGACATTATGGGAGAGCTGGATCCTAACTACTAGAGTGGTATGAGATTGAGTGGGGGAATTTCCTTATATCAAACCAGTGACCCACCCAGAAGGTAGTTCTGTGCCTGTCCCACAGCTGAGTGCAGGGCTGTTTAAGCAGTGCCAACTCTGGTCAGCTCTACCCACACCCCCAGTCTGTAATGTTTTAAAAATGGAAACAGAGAATCAACATAAATCACACCCCCCTCATTATTTTAAGATGAATAAGCTCTTGGTTTGTATCCCATAGTTGATATTCAAAGGAAAAAAAAACCTTTAATTTAAATTCAGTAGAATTTATCTGAACAGGCAGGAAAACAAAAATCAAAAAAAAAAAAAAAAACAAAAAAAAAAAACAATAACAAAAGAGTAGATTCCCTGGCAGCCCTCACAACCAAAAAATGTCCAAAGAGTTATTGTGTGCAGTGCCATGGGGCACTACTTATGAACTGAAATGAGGCAAAAAACCCTTTCATTGTTTACAAAGGAAACTTAATTCATGACAACTCTGCAAAGGACAAGCTAAGCAGCTATTCAAGAAAAAAGGCTATCAGTCAAACTACTAAATTGTATTGTAGTTTTCACCAAGGACTCAGTGTGAAGGCATCCTCAGGCCAAATCTAATTTAATGTTGTCAGTACAACTTGGAAGAAATGAGTAAGTGGCACATTTGATTTTCACAAATTTAGAAAAAATGTTATTTATAGATCATAATATTTTATAAGATTTAAAAGTATACAGAATCTAACTAAAATGAAATGGGCAATAACTGAAATATCAACTCTGCTTGGAATATAAGAAGCAAATAATAAAGTTTCATGTAAAAGTCTTGTAAGAAGTGTAAAAGTGAATTTCACTAGATAAATAGTTCTTGGACTTCTGTTTTAGGATTTCTTCCATCAAAAGAATGATACACACTCAATGGAAGTGTAGCATATTTGAAACTCAATATCTAAATGAACACACAAATGTAAGGTATTTTAGTGCAACTTTATAAAAAGACATTTATTTTGCATAGCTATGCACAGAATATCTTATTCTCTTAGAATAACTAAATATTTAAGTCCCCAAAAAGAAATTATGAGCACTTGTCAGAAAAAATAATCTCTAGCTATGAACTTCTTTGATATTCTTGTACCTATTGATCTTAAAATATATTAAAGTAGTGACTTTTATCATACTGATGATAAGAGATGAATGGAAAAGAACATTTACCAACTTCACATTCAACATTGTTCTGAGTACTGGTTTAAGAATTCGACGAGACATGAAGAGGTGATTATTTTGATTGTCTAGATTGAATAAAAATGTTCTAGATCTAATGTTAGCATCAGAGATCCCTGTCATAGTAAAATGATGATCAATACTACAAAAAGTCAGGAAAAGGCCTCACTATAATAAAGTCACTATAAAAGACCTCACTATAAAAATGTCTTCACTATATTGTCCTTTACTAACTATAGGGAATTGAGTATCATTTACATTCATAATAAAGTTACTAGAAATGTAGAAACAATATGGATATTGGGTTTAAATATAAAGTATTATCAATTTTAACTTTTAAAAATCCCTTCATTCTTTCATTCAACTTGGTAAAAGTATTTGGCTGCTTAGAGTTTAGGCACAAAAATTTTGAGAATCAGTCATTTCATTTGACAACACTTGAAGTATTCATACTGGAAATATAAACTATTCTATTGGGTATGTATATTATGGTTTGGACCTTAAAACTTATGTGTTGAAGGATGGTCCCTAGCTGATGTTGTCATTAGGAGGAGGGGCTTCCTAAATTGAGCATGTGAGGTCATTGGAGGTATGCCCTTGAAGGGTGTATTAGTACCCCACCCCATTCCCTATGTCTTTTTTAAAAATTTCCTTCCCAGCCACCATCATATGTGCCATTTTGCTCTCACTTGTGCTCCCCATCATAATGTTTTGCCCAGCTACAAGCCATAAGAGATAGAGCCATGTGACCATGACTGATAGATAAGGCTAGCTGCATTGATAAGGTTTGATTGTTTTCTCCCTCTCTTCTGTGTCTGCTCTTATATTAGGATTTATGCTTTCACAGACTTTCATGATGAGAGCTATCTTTCTTTCAGTTCTTGATGTAAGACTTTCTTAAAAATCTTTTGTAAGACAGGTCTGTTGGTCATGAGTGTAAAACAGCTAAGCTTAAACATTTAGACTAGTAGCATAAGATATTTGGTACTTTGCTATGCAAGATAAGTGTCTTCTATGATCAAATTGCCCTAAAATACCTTGCATTTCTAAGTAAATAGATATTGAGTTTAAAATATACTACCCTTCTCTTTTGTATGTATCATTCTTTATGATGTAGGGCTATTTGAAATAGAATCTAAAAACTATTTATCATTATAAAATTCCTTTTTGCATGTCTTATCATTTCTTTCCTCTCCAACCACACCACACTCATTTTACAGAATTGAGCAGCCGAGGCTTTATTTTGGAAAGGACATGAATTTGTTTTAGACTGAGAGCATAGGCAAGAGAGGGTACCCCAGGCAGGATATTTTCCCTAGCAGTGGGCTGAGGGCTAGGTCTGGGCCTCAGGTGGGTCTCTTATTCCCTATGCTTCTCTGTAGAGCTGCCACCACAGCTGACCAACCCTCCAGGAGAGTGCAAAGTCTACACCCTTCCTTGGAAGCATGTAGGTCCTGCACTGCTGCAGTGTTGAGCTGGGACAATGTAGGAGAACTGAATCCTAATGACTAGAATGGTGTGGCCACCAGAAGGTGGCCAATGGGCAAGAAATTGAGCCCAGGAAGGTCCCCATAGCAAACCAGGGGCCAACCCAGAGGGTGGTTCTATGCCTAACCCACAGCTGAGTGGAGAGCCGTTTGAGCAGTGTTCACTCTGGTCAGTTCTACCTACATCCCAAGTCTGTATGTCTTGAAAGATGGAAACAGACTATAAACATAAATCACATCCTCATAATTATTTAAAGATGAAGAAACTAAGTGTTTATCCTATTTTTAATATTTAAAAGAGAACAGAACCAGACTCCCACAGGACATTGATTTGGAAATTTTCACATAGCAATTTAAAAATGATGCTGATGAACACATTAATAATGGTCGTAAGGACTGAGTAGATGGCAGGCAAGATCAGATGGGCAATGAAAGCTGTGGGATGCAACCTCTAAGAAGGAATCTGGAGCAGCTGCCAGAAATGAAATAGACTGGGACATAAATGAAGAATGCCTTCAATGGAGTCACCAGTGGGCTGCCCACAGACAGACAAGGGGAGAATAAAGGAGCTTGACAATGTAAGTAAAACAATGGGCAAATTGAAATTTAAAAGAAAATAAGAATGAAAAAGCAAAGAGCATATCCAAGTGCTTGGAACATTTACATGAAATAATATTTGCAATGGGAAAATTAGAGGAAAAGAGAGAAAAGTCTAAAAATATTTCAAGTAATAAGCACTAACATTTTTCCAACATAATGATAGGCAACAAACTATAGCTTATAGAATCTCCAAGAATATCAAGCAGGATAAATATAAAAACAAAATGTACACATAGGTATATCTTAATCAAGATCATGAATACCACTGAATGGTGAAAATTTTGAAGCTAAAGGAAAAACACAACATATTTTAGGGAAAAAAATTGCATCCAAACCATAGCAAATCATAAACATAAATGCTACTTTGGTGAATTCAGAAAAATTACACGTCTGATATTAAGGATTATCCCTTCTGTCTTTTATATCCTACATTTATACTTCTGTCTCAATAAATATGCTGTAAGCTTTCACATCAAATAACAAGTGTTTCCATTTTTATTTTATGTGAAATCACCTTACACTGTTAATGATGTTATAAGGTGATCATTTGGATGTAATCCAACAGATTTTGTGAATTCCCAATTGATAAAGATATAAGACCTAATATAAATATAGATGGTTCCCAATCTGGAATGCTTTGACTTAAAATTCTCAAATTTACTCTAGTGCCAAAGCCCTAAGCATGCAGTGGCAACCTCATCCTTTGAATTATTAACTGATATTTTCTCAAACTAGCCCTATGTGAGTTATCCCAGTCCTCCAATGTTGGGCAGCAACAGTGAGCCAAGCTCCTAAGTGGCACCTGACTCATGAAGGCAAGTGCTGATAGTCTGTGCTGTGCTGCGCTGTTAAGCTGTGATGCTGAAATCTTAGGTACAGTGAATGCACTTTCCCCTTAGGATTTTTTCATGTCTGATAGATTTATCAGAAAGTTGCCCCTCCAAGTTCATGAAAAATGAGGGGTAAAAATGTATTTCTTTGGATCCACTGAAAAATGGCTAATTCTTATATAATATGCATATAGAAGACGGGTCTTCTTAACATTTTCTTGGACCAGTGGTTTTCTGTGCCAATGAGAGTGAAATTTAGAGTCCAGTTTAGGTTAGTAATGTTCCTGGTTACACTGATCTGCTCACCCCTTCTGTCTTCTTGACTGCCCTGGGTTCCCACTACTTTTCCCACTCATTCCTAAAGATAAATAAAATTAAGGAATCTCTAACGATCTACCAAGATAAATATAGACAACCCAGAACAGCACTATCAAGAATCAGCATGGGACCTGGGGATGTAGCTTAGGGATTGAAACCTTGCTTATCATGTGGGAAGCCTGAATCACAATCCCCCTCCCTCCATAGACAATGTTAACTATTCACTAGAACTTCAGATGAGACAAAGATATTACAGAAAATTATTAATAAACTTATGCAAATAAATCAAGTGACAATTAGTCTAAAATAAAGATAATTAAACAATAGAAAAGTAACAACTAACACCTATTTTGCACGTAAAGAGGTTGAAGTGGTGGGTAGACTCAGCAAGACACTGTAGGTATACGTGACAGTTGCACAGTGGGAAACATCCAAGAAATTGGAGAGCAGGGGACCTTGTCCAACTCATTTTATCAGGTCAGTATTATGCAAATCCAAAGCCAAACAAAGATAAATACTATAAAAAGGGTGGGTGGGGGTAAAAAGGACAATGAAGATTAATGCATTTGGTGACACCCAGAAGCTGGAGCAGGACACTGTGAGCATGCTCAGTAGAAGGTGAGAAGAGTATCTGTGTGTGAGAGAGAAATGGAGGAGAAAAGAGAAAGAGACACACAAAAGTTATAAATTAAAAATGCTATCAATATTAAATTTGAACTAAAAATTTATACTCAAATCATGAAATATTTATTCACACAGGTATATAATGTGTAATGTCTATATATAGATACACACCCTATTTTGATATATACAAAATCAATAAATATATACAAATCAATAAAATATTATTATACATGAACATATAATGCTGTAGCAAATATAGCACATGAGGAAGAAGTGGGGAGCCTGGATTTCACATTGGGTGCATAAATGCCCTCCTTTTATCAGTCTAGAGCACTTAGGTTAGCCACTGATGCCTGCCTGGCAGCTAGACCCTTGGAAATTCTGGTGCTACACAGCCTGCTGAGTCAAGTTGGAGCCTTGCTCCAAGCGCCTCTGGACCCCATCACAAACCTACTGGAGGACCTGCCAGAAAGCACCAAGTGCATGAACTGCAACTCCATCCAGACACCACTGTGGTGGCAGGAGGGCACTGACCACTACCTGTGCAAAGCATGTGGCCCCTGCAATAAGATGAATGACCTCAGCCTGACCCTTTTCAAGTGGCAGAAGCATGTGCTTTCATCCTAGTGGCTCTGACTCTCCTGGGCCAACTGGTACACCACCACCATGACCTTATGGCACAGAAACACTGATGGTGAACCTGTGTGCAATGCTAGTGGACTCTATCTGACTTCCATGGAGTGCTTTGACCTTTTCCTATGAAAAATCAGGGAATTCCAACCAGGAACAAGTAAGCCAAAGATTGTTCTCCTAATAGCAATAATTTGGTTCCAGTTACTCCAACTTACACCTCTTCTAACTCAGAGGATTACAGAAAAATATTTCCCCTTCAACACATCCAACAGCCTCAGGGGCAGGAGCCTCACTGAGGTCTGCTGCAGGAGAGAGCACTAATCCTGAATATAGCAAGTTCAAGTATTCCAGTCAAATGGGCTCTATATAGATTTCAGTCTGTCCTTGTCCAGTGAAGTCACATGCTCAGTGGGACAGGATTTCTAAAGTGCTCTGGCCCTGGCCTCAGCCCTTGTGACCATGAGGTGGGGAGAGCACCACCCAAGAAGGCCTTGCACCTCTTGTGTCTGAATTTGTCCAGCAGCCCAGTCTGTGGCGATGATGCAGACAGAACCTCCCGCCCATGTGTGATTTCCCCAGGAGGCTTGCTAAAGAGAAAAAGAAGATGAAGCTCCTCTAGGAAAGGGCCAGTGTGTGAAAACATGGCCTGCTCCATTGGGCCAGGGCCACTTCCAGCTGGTCTGCCATGGGTTGTCTCCTGAACTGCTTGCAGAAACTGGGACTAGCAACAGGGCCAATTGCCTGCTAAGGAAGATGGAGAGATTCTTTCCAACAAGGTTCTAAGTGAATTACCCAAATCATGCGTTTCTTCTGATCAATTTTGGTTATTCCAGAATTTCTGCACACCTGTTCCACATGCATATTTCACAAGTATTTGTGGAGAAGATCATTGGACGCCATTTGGCACACATTCTGGAAACTGAGTTCCTGGCTCTCTTGTCAAAATATTGTTCAGTTTGCAAAACTGAGTAGTGACTCCAACATACAAGGTGAGTGATGTTTCTCAAAGATCATCTTGCCTTGACATACAAATAATCAACAAATACATGAAAAAATGTTCATCATCTCTAGCAATTAGAGAAAGGCAAATCAAAACCAAAAATCAAATGGAGTGAGATTTTATCTCACTCCATTCAGAATGGCAGCTATTATGCATACAAATAATAATAGGTGTTGTCGAGGATGTGTGGAAGAAGGTACACTCATACACTGCTGGTGGGACTGCAAATTGGTGTAGCCAACATGGAAAGCAGTATGGAGATTTCTTGGAAAATTGGAAATGGAACTGCTATTTGACCCAGTTATCCCTCTCCTCTGTCTATACCCAAAGGACTTAAAAACAGCATACTACAGGGACACAGCCACATCAATGTTTATAGCAGCACAATTCACAGTAGCTAAACTGTGGAACCAACCTAGATGCCTTTCAATAGATGAATGGATTAAAAAATGTGGCAATAAACAGAATAAAATCATGGCATTTGCAGGTAAATGAATGGAGTTAGAGAAGATAATGCTAAGTGAAGTTAGCCAATCTCAAAACATCAAATGTGGAATTTTTTTTTAATATAAGGAGGCTGATTCATAATGGGATAGGGAGAGGGAGCATGGGAGGAATAGGCAAATTCTAGATAGGGCAGAGGGGTGGGAGGCGAAGGGAGTGGGCACGGGGTAATTAATGATGGTGGAATGTGATGATCTTTATTATCCAAAGTACATGTATAAAGAATGAATTGGTGTGGATATACTTTGTATACAATCAGAGATATATGAAAAATTGTGCTCTATATGTATAATAAGAATTGTAATGCATTCTGATGTTATATATATAAATTTTTTAAAAAATTCATCTTGCCTAACTGATCTGAGGTCAGTTGGAATTTGTACACAGGTAGCAAAACAAGATATTATTCTTCCATGTATACAATATATTTTTTAAAAAAGTTCAATTTGCACTGTAGTAATCATTTGCATAAAATTGAAAAGCATTTTTATAATTAATGTAAATATTTCAACATAATGGTACTTAAAATAATTTAAAAGAAAAATATGAACTTAGACCTTCTTATGCTTCTTTTACATTTATATCTCCTTTCTATATTCCCAATTGTTTAAGAAAGCTATTTCAAGAAAAATCTTCTTTCAGAATAAATTGCCTTTTCCCATTTGTTATGAATTTTTAGACAAGAACACCAATATAGGCTCTTTCCTTTACTGTGGAATAAGTGCTGGAAAAATAGCAACAAAACTTTACCACGTAATGAAGAGCATTTGTAAATATTCTAAGCATCTGTAAACTCTTTGATGAAGTCTGTATAGTGGACTACCCCACAGGTTGGCTTACATTAATTTTTGAAAAATGGGATGTCATATGGAAAACTATTTCACTAGAATTTTAAAAATAAAAGGGTATTATTTTGTCTTCTGTAAAAAATGATATGCAATTTTTTTCTGTGGTAGTCACATTTTTGTCTCTGTGAGTAAAATACCAAACAAGAACATCTTAGAGGAGGAAAACATATTTTCACAATATCAGAGGTTTCTGTCCAGGGTTTGTTGGCACCATTATTCTGGGCCAGAGCAGAGGCAGAATGCCATGGCCAATGCACATGACAGAGGAAAGCTACCCTGTCCCATAGCAGAAGGAATGCTGAGAGACAGAGCAAGCTCCCAGGGACAAAATATAACCCACAAGGGTGTGCTCCCAGGGACCGCGTTCCTGCTGACTCACATCACCTGCTGGCAGTTACCTTCAAGTACCTAGTCCTCTCAAATCATGCACTCAAAGCCATCAGGATTAGTGCACTGTTAGGTCACAGCACTCGTAATATAATAATTTCACTGTGAGCATTCCTGCATTGTCTTGCATGAGTTTTGGGGGACAACTCATACCTTCTGCAAATTGACCAGTATTTGAATTGGCTAGATCCTGTGTAGTAAGGAATCTTACTTCACACACATGACATTCATTGGAGAAAAGATAGCCTCTTCAACAATGGTGCTGGGAATACTGAAAATCCATAAGTAAAAAATGAAATTAAACCCTTATCTCTCACCCTGCTTGAAACTCAACTCAAAATGGATGAAGATTTAAGCACTAGAACAGAGACCCTGAGCCCAATAGAAAAAGAAGTAGTCTCATATTGGCTGAGGAAATGACTTCATTAACAAGACCCTTAAAGTGCAAGAAGTAGAATCAAGAGTCAATATATGGGATGGATTCAAACTAACCCTTTTCCTCAGTAAAATAAACAATCAATAATGTGAAGAGGGAGCCTACAGAATGGGAGAAAATCTTTACCACATGCACCTCAGATAGAGCATTAATCTAGAGAATATATAAAGAACTCAAAAATCCCAACACCAAAAACAAACAAACAAATAACTCAATTAAAAATGGGCTAAGGAACAGAACAGACACTTCACTAAGAAGAAATACAATCCATCAACAAACAT
Source organism: Marmota marmota marmota (assembly GCF_001458135.2). Taxonomy (NCBI): domain Eukaryota; kingdom Metazoa; phylum Chordata; class Mammalia; order Rodentia; family Sciuridae; genus Marmota; species Marmota marmota. The sequence goes on along the minus strand of NW_026000226.1, from coordinate 9,859 downwards.
GTTTAACATCTCTAGCAATTAAAGAAATGCAAATCACAGCTACTCTAAGATTTCATATCACTCCAGTCAGAATGGTAATTATCAAAAATACAAGCAATATTAAATGTTGGTGAGGATGTGGGAAAAAAGTACACTCATACATTACTGGTGGGACTTCAAATCAGTGCAACCACTCTGGAAAACAATATGGATATTCCTTAGAAAACTTGAAATAGAACCACCATTTGACCTAGTTATCCCACTCCTAGGTTTATACTCAAAGCACTTAAAATCAATATACTACAGTAATGCAGCCACATTAATTCACAATAGCTAAACTGTGGAACGAACCTAGGTGCCCTTCAACAGATGAATGGATAAAAAATAAGTGAGATATATGTATGTATATATATATATACACACACACACAATGGAATATTACTCAACCTTAAGGATGAAGGAAATTACGGCTTTTTCTGGTAAACAGAAGGAGCTGGAGAATATTATGCTAAGCAACAAAAGCCAGTCCCAAAAAACAAAAGGCCCAATGTTTTGTCTGATATACAGATGCTAATTCACAACTTTGGATTAGAGAGAGGGGAGTGAAGAGATGGGAGTGAAGGGAGGGGAGAGGGTATGGGTATAGGAAGGATAATAGAATGAATCAAACATTATTACCCTATGTGCATATATGATTATATGACCAGTGTGATTCTGCTTCATGTACAACCAGAAGAATGATGAGTTATACTCCATTTATGTGTGATGTGTCAAAATTCATTCTACTCTCAAGTATAATTAGAACAAATTAGAAAAACAAAAAAATTGACTATATATTATTTGATTCTCAGTCACAAAATGGGAAAAAAGGAAGGTAAGTAACATATAATCCTGTTCCTTTAACCTTTCCATGTGAGCACTGCATTTAATTGAATAGGTATTGGATTTGGTTGAATGTGGCATATGCACAAAAAGTGATATATATATATATACATGGATGGTATATATTATATTATATATATTATATACCAACTCCATCAGTCCTCAGATTGAGAAATGGTGATAGGATGTCATCCAGTTCCTAAGGGAATTCTCAGCAACTGAGAGATTCCAGGACTGGGATTTGTCCCACTCGTCCTTGAAGCCACAGTGTCCCTGCTTGAGGCCAGGACTGCTTGCCCACAGGGCTGCAAATCTGGGTGCAGTGGGTGGTCCTGCCTGCATGAGGAGCCTGGGAGACTCTGAAGGCCAGGTTTTTCCTGGTCCTTCCACACCTAGTGATTCCCTGACCATAGCCCTGTTGAGTTGGGGGTTGGACAGGCAGAGTGGTTGTCAGTCCCTGCAGAGTAAGAGACTGAACCTCTCCAGTGGCATCTCCATCAGGGACACAGTGGGCAGCCCCCTCTTAGTCACACACCCTGGTGCCAGCAGCACCTGCAGCCTCTGCGTCTGGATAAAGGAGACATGGAGCCTCAGCCTGGCAGCAGGAGGAGCAGCTATGGAGTGGTGATGGATTCCCTGGGAGAGTGTTCTGGGGCTGCTTAAATGAAATACGTGGATTGTCCCATCCTCTTGTCTCCACTTGTGAGCTCACACAGTAGCAGCCTCTGCAGAGCTCCCCTCAGTGTGTCCGGTTTATTCCTATGTCAACTCCCAAAAAAGTGAGCCAGGAACTTTAGAACATGGGCACCTATTTGTCTTACTCTGCATCCACCCCCCCCCCCCAACAAATCTCACATTTCTCCTCTTCCTCTTAGTATCCTTTCAACTCCTTCTTCCTGTAAACTGGATTCTGTTGCAAGAGGTTCTCATTCTCCCCACATCTCCTCACAATGGTGGGGCACTCACACTCATCCCAGTCAAAACATTCCTGAACTATCCAGTCCTCGCTGTGCCCTGATATTGACAGTGAGGAAGAGAAAGTGATGCTGCTGCACATCCTGAACCTGCAGAGAATGGGTGCACTGCCCTCCCTCCACCTGACAGATGACAGAACTTTGTCTCCTGGCTCCAGGTTGTGCCTGTGAGAGTTCAACCCCCACCCTGTGCCCTGTCCTCCTGCCTTCTGCCATGCGCAGACACAGCAACAATGCCCTCAGCAGTCCAATGCTCAGCACCTGGATCTGGGACTCCATGGTCTCCAGGGCTGTGAGAAAGGAATTTCTCTTCCTCTTAGATGACCATCCCCAGGTAATTTGTTGCAGAGCAAAAAGAGTCTAGGCAGAAATACACACTAATTCCAAATAAGATCTCCTGGGCTTGTTGCCCAAGAGGTCATCACCAATCAGAGCCCAAGTCTAGATGTTTGGGTGACAAGGGGAGAATGAGCTCATCTCCTGGCAAAGGTCAACTTTCCATGTAGGGCTAGAAAAGGTGGTAACGTAGCACACTCAAAGTTCATGGATAAGATCTCTTGACACAAGGTCATTAATATATGAAAAATGTAAAGAGACTTGCATTCAGACATATTTTTGAACCTCCCCAGGTTCAAAAAAAGCAGCAGTTCTCCAGCTATCATAGAGACCTGCTCCCATAGTGTCCTACCTTCAGTGTGTGACTGTCTAGTGGTCATCCCATTCACTTCTCAAGACAAAGATGCTCTCCAAAATCCAACCATATGAAACAGAAACATAAACACTGTGTGGCTACAGGGTGCCTTTGCCATTGCTCCTACCTCTGAGTCCATGCTGTGAGGACAGCATCTTCTTGCCCTGACTTCCATGTTGTCAGGCCTTCCCTGGGTTCTGTGCAATCAGAAGGTAGTTTTGGGTTCTATGCCTCTGATTTGGAACCTCTTCAGCGAGATCCACAGGATGTTCTAAAAGAACATAGAGTGTCAGTACATGGGTCTGGCTGAAGATTTCTCAGGCAGCAGTGTATGGACACAGGGCTGGAGTGGTTGGAGGTGGTTGAAAAACAGCCAGAGATAGAGTTGCTGCTGGGACCTGATCTATGGTGGACAAGGAAATGTAAAGGCATGGATCAGTAGTGCATGAGAAGGAGAGCCTTGGCTTCTCCAGCGAAAGCCCTGCTAATCAACGTGGGATGGTGAATTTACCAATGGGTTTAAACATGATAAATGCACTGTACAATTTGACAGCAGCATCTTTTTTTTTTTCATGATTTATTTTTTTTAAATTTTTTTTTATTATTAGTTGTTCAAAACATTACAAACCTCTTGACATATCATATTTCATACATTTGATTCAAGCAGATTATGCATCTTACCACTCCTCCTGCCCATTGTGGAGTCTTGTCAATTCCCCGCTGTTCTCTTTCAACGTTTCATGATCATTTGGCTTCCTTGTATCTCCATCTGCTTCTATTGTATCAATCGTCTCTTCTAGGAGAGCTTTAAAATTCTTGAAAGAGGTGCAATGTCCAGTGCTCTCCTTGGGGGGACGGCTGGTGCACTACTGGCTATGTTGCCTACTGACCTGAGGCCCTAGACGCTGGCACAGACCCCGCTGGCAAGGCATGCATTGTCTACCATGGTCTTCTGCCTTGCCACTGAGGTATCTGGGAGGCTGGTCCCCAGCAGGATGGCGGTGCTGCTGGGGCTGCCCTCTACCTATGCATGGGCTGCCTGTGGCATGAAGGGCGCAGCTCTGGCTGCGCGTTCAGCCCAGAGCCAGGAGGTGTGCAAAGGCGGATATACTGGGGCCGCCCTTTTCGCTGGCGGCTGCTGTGCGAAGTTGGTGGCTGCTCCCAGAACTTTGGGGGCCTTCTGCCCGCTGGGGAGCCGGCTGCTTGGCGAGAGCTCCCGGCCATCCCGAGGGTGGCAGGCTGGTGGCTTGCAGGAGGCGCCGCTAGTACCCGCAGCAGGCAGGGACGTTTCATGGAGACCTGCGTCCTTCTGACCCTTGGTCCCAGTGGTTCCAGTTGATGGGGACTGAATGCCGCGGTCCCCCTCCCCTCAACTGGCCTGCCGCCCGAGGCGCCCCGACCTGGGTAGTGGCGGCGGTTGAGCGCGTGAGTGGGTATGCACCCACATGTACATGCCCTCTCCAGCTAGGGATTTGTAGCTTTCCATGGCACACCTGTCTCTTCCTACATTCTGCAGCCACAGTAGCTGGTGCTATGGAGATGGCCAGTTCCTGGTCTATGTGTCTAGCACCCACATGTGTTCCATGCTTTCTGTCTAACCTATCTTACATGAGACCCTAATTGGCCCCAAGCCTCAGCCCACAGTCCCCCATAAGGCAGAGGAGACAGTGTAGTCAGTGGTTGGGCCAAATAGACTGACTTCCCTGGCTAGGTTGAGGTGCACACCTTGGTGCTTCCCCTACTGGCCGAGTTCTCCCATGGCCAATGGCAGAGCACAGATCCTGGGGGCTACATTTTGGTGGGCAGCAGGGGCAGGTGCATCCTGGCGCCCATGAACAGTGAGTACAGCTCAGTGTCTGTGGCGTGGCCGCTGAACCAGATGTACCACCATCACCACTACCACCAACACTGAGTCCATACTTGCCCTACATGGGTGGGCCACTGATACCAGCCTGGCCACCTGGAGGCCCTACTCCTGGGACCTGAGGAACCTAGTGAAGACTTGCTAGAGAATCTGGCAGAGAGCCCCTAGTGTGTGAATTATGGCTTCACCATGATGCTGCTGTGGCAACTGGAGGACCCTGGCCTAACCTGTGCAAAGCCCGTGGCTTTTACAACAAGCTGAATGCCCTTAGCTGGCCCATCATCAGCCAGAAGCACATACCTTCGTCATGGAGGATTCCACTGTCCTGTGCCAACTGGCACACCATAACCAAAAGAAACCCTGAGGGTGAAACTATGTGTGCTACTTTTGGAATCTACTTGAAACCCATGGGGTGCCTTGACCACATGCTATGAAAAAAGGAGTTCAACCAGGAAACAAAAACCTAAAGACCTAAATAAGTCAAAGACTTGCTCTGCTAATAACAATAATTGCATTTCTTCCACCTCTTCTAAGAGGATTGCAGCAAAAATACTTCTTCTCCAACACATCCAACAGCCTCAGGTGCAGGTGCCCCAGTGATGGGTTATGCAGGAGGGGCACCAACCCCAGAACAGCAAGCTCAGGTATTCCAGTCAAGATGGGCGGGCTTACTTCCAGCTCAGCTGAATAGGCAAACTTTAAAGAAAGTATGGAATGAATGAGTATAATTTGGATATGGAAAAGGCCTAAGGGTATGCTGGGGTATTTGTTTGCTTATGTGTATGTGTGAATAATTTTTAATTTTAGAGTGTAAATTTTGCACAAGGGAGACTGACTACAGCAAGGGATACTAATCTGGCTATGAATAGGCTTGTAGAAGGAAAAACTGGGTAAATAAATCATTTAGAAAGTTATAATCCAAATTCAGCATTCAGGGTGAACCAAACTGGTAGCAGAGACAATAAGGACAATAATCCTCCCCTGCCTAGCCTGACTCACACACAGGATCCTTGTAGAAACCGATCATTCTATGCAGTGATAATCATATCAACTGCTTTGTGAAGGATCAGAGATGATTTACGTTTAAGGAGGTATTTTTTAAGAGTTGAGCCACCAAATATAAAGGCTAGCCCTTTTCAAAAAAGCCCATCATTCCCTCTAAAAAGCAGCCCCTTACATTTTCATCTTTCTTATCTACCAAACCTAGTTTCATCAGTGTAAGAGAGAAAGGTAATTCCAGAGCAGTAAGTCTTCCGTGGAGAGTGCTCTACCTTGGACAGCTATCACCAAAGTTATGTTTTGGTAAGTTAATTGATGCTGTGTTTGCAACATGGTGGTCACAAGGCATACTTGATATTTCAAAGAAATTTAGAGATAGAATGAATGCTGAATCAATTAATTAACAATGATAAGACAAGCAAACAAACAAAAAACAGAAAGTCTAAGGAAGTTATAGAACAGCATAAACTCAGGTACCAGTGTCTTCATCTTTGATGAATTCAAGACAGAAATGACTCAAAAATATTGCCAGCATTTCTTTTTCTGTTGGTTTGTTTTCATTTTCAATTACACTAGGGAATTTAAAGACTGCAGAGTCTGCAACACAAGAGATTTTCCTAACAGACCTACTTATAATGTATACATTTAGCAAAGAACACCTTGTTTTTAAAGGAATATCTTCATTGGATAGTTTTTAAAGGACTTTTAAAATTTATTTTTTAGGGGTACTGGTGATTGAACTCAAGGGTACTCAACCACTGTGCCACATCCCCAGTCCTATTCTGTATTTTATTTAGAGTCAGGGTCTTACTGAGTTTCCTAATGCCTCGCTTTTGCTGAGACTGGCATTAAACTCATGATCCACCTGCCTCAGCCTCCTGAGCCACTGGGATTATAGGTGTGCATCACCATACTCAGCTTTTAAAGGATTTTATACGCTTTATTTTCAACATGGCATCCAATACTAAAACATCCTTGTTAACCTTTCATGTATAACATATGATTCCAGGATCATTACCACAGAATTAAATGAAACCGGTTGAGTGTTCAGGTCAATTATCCTGTTAAAAAACCTCATATATTTCAGGGAACTTGAGCTCTTTTCCACCAGAAACTGAACCAATGGAAAGATTCATCAACTCTATGAAGTCAGGCATTTAGGTTTATAGTTGGACTCTGTCAGCAGTATATTTACAAATCTGAATAAAGAGGCTGACTTTCAAACTTAAAAGTTACTCCCAGTGTACATCTTCTCCCATATCCTTATCGTGCTATTTTGAAGTCTTACTGATTGCCATGCAAGCATGTGATTTAACTGTTAACCTAGCCTTCTAGGATTTCTTGGCAGCCCAGAGTATGTAACAATGTATAATGTAAGTACTTCATTTCTTATGTAAACTGACCTATGCTAATTTTCTTTTTCAGTATTTTGGTAAATAATCATATTCCCTTGGGATTAGAGGTAGGAGTAGCATTGGTGTCCTTTTACCACTTCTCTACCAACAGTCTGCTCTATGAAAGCCAACTCTTAGGTTAAATATTGGTAAGCCTTAAATGTTTGTTTATAAGTAATCACAAAATAGACTTTATAAACCAAGGGAATTCCCACTCTCTATTGTTGGACACTTGGAATGTGCCTCATGAGAAGTGTTCATGTGGAGGCAGTTGCAACCGTCTCGCAATGTAACCAGCCAGAGATATCTGTCAAGTTAAGTGGCAGACAACCCCCCCCCCATGAAATAGAAAATAAGGATAAATAGCACTTTGACTGTGACTATTACTTGATTCAAAGGTGCTGGTAAGTTGGGCTAGCAGGTTCGATGCTCTCTCTAGCCAATCAAATAATCTAAACATCTCATTTCCAAAATGGATATTTCATACATTTCCTAGGATAATTACCATGCCTTCCATTAATGGTATAATAGGTAGAATTCCAAGTTGAATCCCAATGATCCATGAACATGTGTAATTTCCTTCTTTTGACTGTGAACAGTACTTGGAACTTAATTCTTAACCAATAGAAAACGGCAAAGGAGTTGAGATGTCAGGTCAATTATGGCAAAGGTGAAGATAGTGTGGTATGCCCAAAGTCCCTAACTATATTTAAAAGTCCCTAACTATATTGTTTTGGAGTAATACATCAATAAATGCAAATACTTAAGCAATAAAAAATGTACAAATAAATAAATGCAAATACTTAAAATCTGTTTTGTTAATTTACTCCAATATCAGTGGTTCACCCAGTTGGAGAGCTTGTTAAAACATGAATTGCTGGACCTTTTCCTCCAGAATTTCTGATTCAGTTTTGAGGTGAGCCCTAATGAATTTCTAAGTTCCCAGGTGATGTTGATCCTGCTGATATATGGAGCACAACTTGATCACTACTCTTCTGGATTTAGCTAGTTTTGGCTTCATTAAAACGTTTATCTAAGGGGCTGGGGTTGTGGCTCAGTGGTAGAGCACTTGCCTCGCACACATGAGGCACTGGATTTGATCCTCAGCACAACATAATAATAAATAAAATAAAGATATTGTATCCATATACAAATAATATGTTAACAAAAACACACATGCACTATATAAAAGCATGAGAATTCACTCAAATATTTTGCTAATAGGGGACACAACTTGAGATTTGAAAACTGATAAAATATTTCAAATCTGCTTTATGGAACTTGGTGCCACACATGATTTTGTGACACTGTAATTGCCTTATAAAATCAACAATAAGTGTCATGTTATTTAATATTTTCAACATGGTCAGTGTTTTGTAGTTCTCAAAGCACTCTTTGTTGTTCTATATCAATGGGAATGCCAAGAGGTCAGACGGGTATTTCTGTACTCACTTTCCCCTATTATAAGGCTGAGGTTTGAGGACCCCGGCCATCCTGATAGATAGCAGGAGTTAGACTTAAATATATGCAAAGGATGCCAGGCCTTTCCTTCATAGTCTATTCCCACAACAGCCTTGAAAAAGAATGAAGTGATCCCAAGAACTGGTATAAAATGGTAAGAATGTAGGCAATAATGTGTGGATGCATGGTTTATTTAATTTCTCCATGAAACTCCTATAGTCTTCATGACGAACTTTCCACAAAGAAAAAAAGAAAAAAAGAAAGAAAGAAAACAAATCTCTGTCATCCCACATTTTTTTTTTTAACCAAGAGCTATGGCATAGATGCTTGGATAGTTGTCAAGGTTTGACTAAAATCATCACTAATCATTTAGCACCAGTGTGTTCTGCCAGCTGCACTTGAAGCACACTTTGTCATCCTAAAGCAAAATAAACTAACTAAGGCAAGTGAAGAGTGCCAGAATTATTTCATTGCTATACTCACTGGGATTTCACTGACTAAAGTTAATACAGTTTCCTGAGCAGTGAGGGTCCCCATTGGCTCTGAGTGGGCTTTGTACAATTTTAGGAAAGAAGAAATTACTTACTAATCTGGCTACAGTTATATCTGGCTTTTCCACTAAAACTAGAGTTACTAGGTGTTCTACTTCTTTAGGGAATGCACTGCTTTTCACAAATTACACTGTGTCCAACCCAAAGTAGGGCAGTAAAAATGCCTCTTTTTCTGTGACATGCCAGATTCTTCTCCTTCCTGGGCTTTGACTCATTGAGTATCCACACCTTTCAGTATCTGAGTTAGAAACTTTTCCCAGAATGAAGAAGCCCAGAATCCATAAGCCCCATGAATCTAGTCTCATAGATTTTTATAGTAGCATAATGTGACCACAGAGAGAAAAATTTGCACCCAAAGTACAAAGTGAGTCAAGCTGTTTGGGTTATATTAACAACCTTGGATTATTGCTCCAGATAGCAGAATCAGGTGTGGCTGATCTGGCAATAACACCAGCCCAGCATGAAAATGTCTACTGCATGATGAATGCTTAAATGTCACCTGCTATAGGAGCCCTTTACCCATCTACCACATGCTCTGTATCACCCGCACTCCAAGCTGGAATGAACCTTTCCATTTCTCTGTCCTTACATAACTTTCCTTTCCTGCTACTCATAAGGAATTGTAGCGGGTTGTCTAGTATCTTAGAGATTCCAGTGGGACAAACTTCATAGTTCCTTCCTCTCCTTATATATCTCCGTGCATTTGTTTTTATAATAGATTTTTTTCATGTTCAGTTCTGAGAGAAAATTAAAGATTTTATTCAACTTACGAATATCCTCCAATTGACCCCATTTTTTTTCATGCCTCCATTCAGTTATTTGAAGTCTCCTTCACAGTCTCAGGCACTTACATATTTCTCTATTATAGCACTTGCATTGTAACAGGATAATTATTATTTTACATATCTGCCTTCCTCACTATACTGTGAATTCATCAAGATAGACTAAAACCAATGGCCTGTTAGTTGTGAGTGCTCAGTACAGCTTAACAATAGAATCATTCCTAACCAGTATCAGTGACAAATTTCGTGCTGTCCATGGTACATTGAGCAGGTGTATATAGT